>NW_004444128.1:4109805-4147443 GCF_000243295.1 Trichechus manatus latirostris | reverse complement strand
TGGCAGTTGTGTTAGTAAGGCAGGACCTGATCTACAAGACTGGATTGTGTCCTGAGGCAATCTCTTGCGATATAAAAGACAGAAGTGAGCAGAGAGACAGGGTGACCTCATACCATCAAGAAAGCAGTGCCGGGAGCAGAGCGCGCGTCCTTTGGACCAGGGTCCCTGTGCAGAGATGCTCCTAGTCCGGGGGAACACTGAAGAGAAGAAGGCCGACAGAGAGAAAAGGCTTCCCCTGGAGCTGATGCCCTGAATTTGGACTTTTAGTCTACTTTGACTATAAGGAAATAAACTTCTCTTCATTAAAACCATCCACTTGTGGTATTTCTGTTGTAGCAGCACTAGATGACTAAGACATCCCCTGTTCGCTGATATCTGATAGGAGTCCAAGATGGCAGATCCGTGCTGCGTTAGCTTATAGGGGACCCCTGCATGTATCTCATCTCGCTCTCTGTTCTTGGTCAGTTTCTTATTCCATTCTGTGCCTGGCTGAGTTGTTTATCTCTTCATTTGATGCTTAGGGTTTCAGGATTGCAGTTTTCTCTGTTTGGCTTAGTTTTTCAGATCTTTGCTGTGGAGGGATGGTATGGTGCTTCTGCTTATAGTGCCACGTTGCCTGGAAGTCCTGCAAGTGAATTTTGAAAGTGATTTGGTAAAGAGAGAGAAAAATTTTTATGTCATGCTCAATGTGTGTCAATATGGGTACATACATCCCACATATTTTTGATGGATACAGTGTGCTGCCTTGAACAGCTGGGATCAGTTCTTATGTTTCCTTATGTAGTTAGTAAACAAACAGACACCTATATTTGTTGGTGGGTCTTCTATGTGAAATTGAGATGTCGGCACTCCCCGGCATAATACAAATACTTCAAATATTTCAGGAGAGAGGAATGCAGGCATGGGCCTAACCAAGGTCCATAAAATGGTTGAAAATATCTTCCCCTCAACTAGTCTTTGAGATAACCAGACGGGAGAGGAGCATCAGCATCTCTGAAAAGTTCTTCCAAGGTTGTTCACTTTAGGGTAGTCATGTTGATGGCAGACATTGCAGATGAAATCAAGGTGTTTATTTGGTGATCTGGAACAATTAATGTCTCTTAAATCTCAGAAACAAAAGCAAAGCAGGCTTAGTTAACACAACAAGTGGCAGGGCGAGTCGGTTAACTATAATGATTTGATCCATGAGAAATAACCTCTTTGTTGGGTATTACTTGCTCATGGAATACCTAGGGCTGAATATATAGACATCACATTCATGTCTTATTGCCCCATTCCCAGACTTGTATCAATTCTTATTTCTATAGCTTTGAACAAAGCAGAATTTAGGGTATCTTAGGAAAAACAATATGATATCCACATATTCTGTGTATTTTAGTCCTAGTCTTCACCCAAGATACTTGTAGCCATTTTTAAATTACTTACATATTTTCTTAATGCCTAAGTAATATACTTAATATAAATAATATATTAATAATACAATTAAGTGTTAATTATAGTACTTAAGGATTTAATGTATTTAGATTATTGGATACTGGTTAACAGTACTGGGGACTAACTAACTAACTGCCTATTGTGTACCAGTCTGTATGGAGGTTTATAAGAATCAGGCGTTCAACAGAGCAATTAAATGAATCAACCTCACTATACCTTCAGTGGAACTTCCAAAATAATGAACCAGTGATTATTGAGTTTTTGTGTATACACCATAATACCCATTGCTGTTGAGTCAATTCTGATTCTTACAACCCCATAGGGTTTCCAAGGGTGTAAATCATTACGGAAGCAAACTACCACATCTTTCTCCTGCAGAGCCACTGGTCGTTTCGAACTTCTGACTTTTTGGTTAGCAGTTGAGCATTTTAGTCACTGTGCCACCAGGGCTCCTATATACTATAATAGGTAGCATTAAATAAAATTTGTAGATTTGATAGTAGTATCATATCAATGTTAATGCCCTGATTTTGATGATTGTACTTTAGTTATATGAGAGACTATCCTTGTTTTTAAGCAATACACCCTGAAGTATTTACAGATAAAGATAGGGGTACCATAACTACAAATTACCTTCAAATTTTGGGAAAAGAATGTGTATATGTATATACCCAAAACCCAAACCAAACTCATTGTCGTAGAGTCAATTCTGACTCATACTGACCCTATAGGACAGATAAGAACTGCCTGTAGGATTTCCAAGGCTGTAGATCTTTATAGAAGCAGACAGCCACATCTTTCTCCCATAAAGTGCCTGGTGGATTTGAACTGCTGACCTTTTTGTTTAGCAGTTGAGCACTTAACCACTGCACCACCAGGGCTCCTTATTTGTATATGAATGTACAAATTTTATATATATCTGTGTGTGTGTGTGTGTACAAATTATATATATGCACAAAATAAACAAATGCAAGAGAGAATGACATATATATGTGAAAATGTTAACATTTAGAGAATTTGAATAACAGCTGTCATGGTTTGAATTATGTTGCCCCAAAAATGTGTATATCAGTTTGGCTGGGCCATGATTCCTGGTACTGTGTGATTTTCCTATATGTTGTAAATCCTGCCTCTATTATGTTAATGAGGGAGGATGGGTGGCAGTTGTGTTAGTAAGGCAGGACTGGATCTACAAGACTGGATTGTGTCCTGAGGCAATCTCTTGAGATATAAAAGACAGAAGTGAGCAGTGAGACAGGGGACCTCATACCATCAAGAAAGCAGTGCCGGGAGCAGAGCGCGCGTCCTTTGGGCTGGGGTCCCTGCGCCGAGAAGCTCCTAGTCTGGAGGAACATTGATGAGACGGCCCACAGAGAGAAAAAGCCTTCCCCTGGAGCTGATGCCCTGAATTTGGACTTTTAGCCTACTTTGACTGTGAGGAAATAAACTTCTCTTCTTTTAAACCATCCACTTGTGGTATTTCTGTTATGCCAGCACTAGATAACTAAGACAACAGCTTAGGGGAAAATCATTGCACTACTTTTACAACTTTTCTATAATTCTGAAATTATTCCAAAACACAAACTTTAAAAAAAAAGGAGCAATGGGACTGCAATCTCATGAAATGCTGGGAAACTCAATGGTTCATTTTAAAGAGTTTGTTCTTAGAGGAAAGAATTTGCTGCACATTATCACTGTCAAAAACACACAACATTTGATTCTGATTGCTTGAAATTAAGGACACCAACTGATACAGCAATCTAGGGGCAACAGCTAAAAACTAGACGAGACCAGGAAGGGAGAAGCAGTGAAGAAAAATAGCTAGCAAAAACAAAACAACAAAATTGTTGTCTCCCATACATGTCCTCTTTCTGTAGTTCGGAGAATAACGTTCATAAATGGCCATTGGTTATATACCAGTATGATCTCAAATTGTTTACTACTCTTCACACAATTCTCAAATCTTTAATTCATCTGGTATTTATTATATACCTGTTAGGTACTGGTGTTTGTATTAAATCTTAACATACATGGTGAACAAAAAAGACATAGTTCCCATCATAAAACTATCTTCTCATGGGGAAGACTAACAGTAAACAAATAATTATAGAAACAATTATTCAATATTGCTGTCATAAATATTATGAAGTAGACAAAAAGACAGAGGACCATGAGGGGAATTAGTAAAGGAGCCTGTTATAGTTTCAGGAGACATAAAAGGTTTGGATGAAAAAGTGACTTTAACTTGAGATCTGAAGAATGAATAAAAGCTAGTCTATTTCTGTACTCTCTTTTATGATCCATTGTTCTGTTTGTTTATCCTTTCACCAATTCCACACTCTCTTGATTACTGCAGCTTTATACTAAATCTTAAAATCAAGTAATATAAATGCTTCAACTTTGTTAACAGGAACTGGAGTGGCAGGACAGTTTGACGACAAAGGGGCATGAGTAATTTTGGGGAATGATGGGATTGTTCTGTATCTTAATTGTGGTGGTGGTTATAGGACTGTAAGTATTTGTCAAAACACAGAATTTTATACTAAATAAGGACTATTTTATCGTATATAAATTATGCCTTATCATAAAAACTGAAAAAAAGAAAACATTTAAGTAATGATGGTGAAATAAATACATTTTCAGATAGGCAAAAAATAAAGGTATTCATCTCCAGTTAATCTGTGCTGAAAGAGATTCTAAAAGAATTTCTCTAGGCTAGAGGAAAATAAAACTGCTTTTTGTATGTTGACCTTGAAAGATGTGGCCTAGCAAAATTTACTTAATCATTTTAGTAGTTGTTGGATTATTGTGTTTTTCTTTTTGTTTTGATAGATTGCTTAAGATTTCCTATATGATATGAACAAACATGTCACAAGTAAATATGAACAGAGCCTTTTAATTTTCTTATGGGTAATAAACTGGCACCTAGAATGAGTGCTAACATCCAACAGGCTTTAGAAAAATAGAGGGTTTTTTCTTTTACCCCCAGAGAATTAGGAAAAATAAGAATCATTATCCCAAAATAAACACGGTCACACCTCTCAAATTGTAGTAATACCTTCTAATCAAAAGAGCTCTAGTTTACTCTCATAGAAACACACCTTTAAAAATGCCAATAAACAATCAAGAAAAGATACTTCCTACCTATCTTTCTTCCCAATTTTTGCTGTATCATTTAAGATATATGTATGTCTGGCCCAAAGTATATTTTCAGATTACTTTGGCTGCATTATAAAATCATCTATACAATTAAATAATACATCTCCTTCTTTAACATTTTGAGTAATCCCACATCTCACCTAACATGGAAATGCTTCAACAGCAATGGTATTATTGGGATTTATCAATTTTCTTCTGAGACATTAAAAAAATTTCATAAATAAATCCCACTGTAAAATATGCAGTGAAAAATAATTTGGAAATTCCATCTACACTTTAAAGGTTATTTGAAATTTCCAGTTGGATCACAAGCCCTGGGAGGACCTAGATGTATTTTGTACTTAAGATGAAGGCATTTCAAGGCTGAAAGACACAAATTTGATTTGATTCTAAGATCATCATTAACCAGGTCATCCTGGGCCTTGTAGGTCATGTTGAGGATTTGTTTTTTGTTTTTTTGAAATATTTGATTCTAAATGCAATTGCAATCTAACAGCAATAGAAAGACATTGGGGGCTTTAAACAGGGAAGTCACATCCTCAATTTTAGCACAGGTCATCCTCATCTTAAGTACATGAACTGGTTTTACCATCTGCTTTAACACAAGTTTAACTTAAATGTGCAACTAGTATAGTGAAATATTCAAATGAACACCGAGATTTTTATAAAAAAGAGAAAAAGAGACATAATCTTGAGCAAAAGGAGGAAAACTAACAGGTAAACTAACAACCAAAGAAATTTTACTTTTATCTTTGTACTTCCTGTAGGGTCTCTGATTGTCCCCTTTATAGTAATAAAAATAAAATAATGTTAATAGCTAATACTTTATGAGTCCTAATTGTGTCTTGTTTTATCTTCTCTACGATCATAAAATGAATATAAGTTTTGTAGATGAGGACACTAAAGATTATCCAAGGAGGCAAAGATATTAGTTATAAACTAGGAGACGATTCCTTCTTTACAGCTCTAAAGTTTCCAGGACAATGCATGAACAAATACTTTTTCATACTAGTTTTATTCTTTCTAACCCTGGGGTAATTTAAAACTTCCTCCTAATCTCAGATATCACAAAGTCTTAGTCTTGAGTCTCTTGGGTCTCTTTTATTGTTCCTCTTTTCGCAGACATTTTAGTGTTTTGAGGATGTTCACCTCAACATTTCTTCTATTCCAGCACTGAATATTCCTGGAATTGATTTTCTCAACTCCTCAAGTTTTCAGGTTAGAGGTATTGTGGGAACAGAACTAGTGCTAGATAAAACAACTCTTTGGATGCCTCTGGGAGATAGAAAGACATGGCAGTCTGCTTCCATAGATTACAGCCGTGGAAACCCTATGGGGTAGTTCTACTCTGTTCTTAAATGGTCGCTATGAGTTGGAATCAACTGGATGACAATGGGTTTTGGAAGATGTCCAGTAAGGGCAATTAGAAGAGAGTCCACTGACCAATAGAGACAAGTCTCTGGTCACCCAAATCATTAAGGATCACTACGATGTTCTCTTAAACTTACCTTCTCCTCTCACACCTACTTCATATACAGTTCTACCCAGCAAATTCCATAGTCACCACCACTTGCAGGTTCACCTTGAACATTTAGTCCCCCCACTAAATTTATTAACAGAAGCACTGACTAAACACAGAAAGGATGCCCAAGCTTGGTGACTTTTTTTTTTTTTTTTAAATCAAAGCTACATATATTTCCCCATTGGGACTTAGATTTGTGTCTAGGGGGAATTCTGAGTATCAACTCCAGTCCCACCCACTTCCCCTTTCCTCTCAGTCAGAGACTGAGAAAGAGAGGGA
Organism: Trichechus manatus latirostris; assembly: GCF_000243295.1. Taxonomy (NCBI): domain Eukaryota; kingdom Metazoa; phylum Chordata; class Mammalia; order Sirenia; family Trichechidae; genus Trichechus; species Trichechus manatus. The sequence continues at coordinate 4,141,049 of NW_004444128.1, read as the reverse complement.
GAGATGATCAAGGAGAATTAATTCTCTACAGTCATTCTGATGGATCCCCGCTGGGATGGCTTCAGTAATGACATCTCATAGCCCTTGGCTCCTAAATGATCTGCTGTCTACCACAATGCTTCTGAGAAACACTCTGGAGAAGAAATCTAAGCTCTATTGCCATTATTCTTGCCTTAAATTTCCCATTAAGATTTTGACTGGCTGACAATTTCTAAACAGTTTTAACATCTCCACAGTGTCTTACTGTTACTTGATTACTTGCATTGTCTCTCAGAGAACATGCAAAAATCCCACAGAGTAAGGCTTTTAATATTTCATAGCCCACATGGGACTTTGGGCTTAATTTTCCATAGAGGCATCCATTATTCTGGGACAATCTGTTGTCAGCTAAGAAAATAAGACCATTTTGAGGAATGCCTGTAGACTTTCGGTAGGGCAACTTATCTTTTCCTTACTGAAGCGTAACAACAAGAACAAAAATAGCTACCTTTTATTGAGTACTTATTTGTCAGGCAGTGGGATAATACATGTCTATTAATCCTCAATAAACCTTATAAAGTCAATGTTGTTTTTCCAGATTCATAGATAAGGATATTGTGGGTAAGTGATTGTTTTAAGATTGTACAATGAGACAAACCAGGTAGACCTCTGGTACCACATTGTTAGCTACTTTGTTGCCTCTGACCTGGCATGACTATTTGCATCCCTCTAGCCACACAAATGAGAACTGAGAAAGTTTTGATTTTGCCTTATCTCAGCTTTGGTTTCTATATTTACAGAGTAATAAATGCCAGTGGAGTTAACAAAATCACTTCTAAAGTCTTATGTGTCCAGCAAGACAGAATCAATTTCACTACAGAAGCATTTATTTCAAAGGGAAAAATATTTAGCCACACAGACATTTCTGTTGTTGTTATTAGCTGTGTCCAGTGGGCTGAGACTCACAGAGACCTTACACCTAACAGCATGAAGCATTGCCCAATCCTGTACCATCTTTATGAACGTTGGTATGTTTGAATCCATTGTTGTGGCTATTACATCAATCTATTTCATTGAGCGTTTCCTCATTTTCGCTGACCTACTTTACCAAATGTGATGTACTTTTCTAACAATTGGTCTTTCTTGATGATATGTCCGAAGTAAGGGAGGCAGAGTCTCAACATCCTTGCTTCTAAGGAGCATACAAAATTTATCACTACCCTTAGCCTATGATGTTGTTGTTATGAGTCTATCTATGATGTTGCAGAAAACTGCTTTTACAACTTAACCCTTAAAATGTAGAATCCAAAAGGTACTTTGGCCCAGCCACTGCCCAGCTTTAAACTTTCAAGTCTATAAAATGGCTGGTGTCTACATTATTTTAGCTGATTCCTCTGATAAGCTCTGCAATATTACTGGTTTCGCTTGCATGGGATTTGTGCAGCAGTGGTGCCTCTCCTTTGAGTGCAGAGTCAGCTATAGGCCTGAGAATTACAAATTTCCTTGTCCCCAAATCCACCAGTTCCCTTCATAAAGTCAAATGTTTTTTATTGTTTTGTTTTTAGAATCTTTGTTTAACAGATTTTATATATAATAATTTATTTTATTTGTTGTTGTTGAGAATATATACAGCAGAACATACGTCAATTCAACAATTTCTACACGTATAATTTAGTGACATTGATTACATTCTTCTTGTTATGCAATCATTCTCACCTCTTTTAACGAATTGTTTCTCCATCATTAACATAAACTCACTGCCCCCTAAGTTTTCTATTGCTGTTGTCAGTTTGATCCTATATAGATAGTTCTTAAAAGAGCACAATGTTCAAGGCAGATATTCTTTACTACTTAAGCTAAATTATTGTTGGGTTTTAAAAACACTTCAGGGGACATTTTTGGTAAAAGTTTAAAGATTATCTCAGGGCAATAGTTTTGGGGGTTCATTCAGCCTCCGTTGCTCCAGAAAGTCTGAATTCCACAGTTAAATCAAACTTTCCATCTCGTTTCTCTTTATCCCAAATAAGAAGGCCCAGAAATTAGGTATAGACAATTGTCCATCCCTGATCTCCTCTGCTTTATACTAGAGAAGAGGTTACTAAGCTAGGGCCTGGAGGCAAAATCAGGCCAGCTGACTATTTTGTAAATAAAGTTTTAACAACACAGTCACACCCATTTAGTCACATACTGTCTATGATTGCTTTCACCAAATGAAGGCAGAGTTGAGTAATTGTGACCATACGGCCTGCAAAGCCTAAAATATTTAAGATCTACCTCTATCTTAGTTACGTGTTGTTGTTGTTGTTGTTAGGTGCCCTTGAGCTGGTTTCAACTCATAGCAACCCTATGTACAACAGAATGAAATACTACCCGGTCCTGTGCCATCCTCCCAATCGTTTTTACACTTAAGCCCACTGTTGCAGCCATTGTGTCAAACCATCTTGTTGAGGGTCTTCCTCTTTTTTGCTGACCCTCTACTTTACCAAACATGATGTCCTTCTCCAGGGACTGATCCCTCCTGATAACATGTTGAAAGTATTTGAAACATGGTCTCGCCATCCTTGCTTCTAAGGAGCATTCTGGTCGTACTTCTTCCAAGACAGGTTTGTTCATTCTTTTGGCCGTCCATGGTATATTCAATATTCTTCTCCAACACCACAATTCAAAGGTATCAATTTTTCTTCAGCCTTCCTTATCCATTGTCCAGCTTTCACACGCATATGAGGCAATCAAAAACACCATGGCTTGGGTCAGGCACACCTTAGTCTTTAAGGCGACATCTTAGTTACTAGTGCTGCCACAACAAGAAATACCACAAGTGGGTGACTTTAAAGAGGAGAAATTTATTTTCTCACAGTTCTGGAGGCTAAACATTCAAATCAGCATTGTAGTCATGCTGATTCCTTTTGTGGATCTCTCTCCTAGTTTCTGTTGTCTGTGGGCAATCTTTGGCATTTCTTGACTGTAGATGGGTCCTCACATGGCAACTGTCTTCCCCCATGTGTGTCTCTGTGTCTATTCTCCTCTTTTGATAAGACAGCACTTAGAAGTAATCTTAGGTTTAGGATGAACCCTACTCTGGTGTGACTACAACAAAAGAAACTCCTATTTATAAACACGGTCATATTTACAAATACAAGGGTTAGGACTTCAACACATATTTTGAGGGGGCACAGTTCAATTTGTAATAGACTCTTTAAAGAAAAGGTTTGTTCACCCCTGCTCTAGAGGTTTTTTGGAAATAAATGACAGTCTCCCCTTCTTTCAGGCATACCTCATCTCTACATATTATTCTCATGGAACTACCTTCACTTAGCTTGTGGGTGGTGAACACACTCCACCCCTTTTTCTACAGGAAAGAGTGGGAAAAGCCATGCCACTCCCTTCTAGGCTCACTCATATATAAGATTTCAAAGGGGGTTCTTCGAAATACCTGCCCTCCCCATGGTGGTTTTATGTAAATTTGGTAGAGGAAAGGGTAAACCAAAAAGAAAAAAAACTTAAAACCCACTGTCCTCGAATGGATTCCGACTCATAGAGACCCTAGAACTGCTCCAGAGGGTTTCCAAGGCTGTAAGTCTTTCTGGTGGCAGATTTTCTTCCTCTCACAGAGCAGCTGGTAGGTTCAAAATGCCGACCTTTCAGTTAGTGTTGGGCGCTTTAACCGTGTGGCAGCGGAGCTAATTTGACCATGGCTAACTAAGTCCTGGGAAGATGTTTGTCCTCAATTATTTGGGGCTTTCTTTTAACTGTTGGTAGTACTTGAGACTTCTGTGTCAACAATATAAAGTCCCAGAAATGACATCCAAGGTATAGAACGATCTCATTAAATATTCTGTGACACTAATTTGCTCCCCTATAAAGCCCAGATTCCACCTCTTGGAGACTGTACCACCTACTGGCACTGCTGACTAAACCAAAACCCAAACCCGTGCTGTCAAGTCGGAGTAATAAATGACAGCCCTTGACACAAGAAGGAAAACATCCTCCTTTGATGTTTCAGAAACGAGTTGATGATACATCACAGTATGTCCTTTCCAGAAGGGGTCCTCAACGTTGGTGACTATACACCTGAGACTTGACTTTTTGACTTTCATCACTCTCTCTTCCTGCCAGTCACCATGTGTGTATGTATGTATGTGGGGGTAGTGGGGTGGATGGATAGGTAGGGGGTGTCTTCTCAGAATTCCCAGAACCAACTACTTCCCATTTACTGTCAGAAAATTTCACCCTTATCCACAGGCTTCAAACATAACTAACTACAATTACTACTTGCCTAATTGGCTCAACTTCAACATAGTATTTATTGTATTTTCCCTAACATACTTTTTTTAAATCATGTGTAGTAAATATGGTACAGTGCAATTTCTTTTTTATTGCTGACATGACAGCTTAATTTTCAACAGAGAGCATCTTTCTTTGAAACATTTCATGAGCTTCATATTTCAATCACTCACGAGGAACTCCTCTGCAATCTCCACAGGGTTTCTGTTCCCTTAATGAAGTATGATAAAAAATGACTCTAGCTACAACTACTGAGCCCATGCTGAGTGCCAAGCACTTTAAGCAGTTTATAAGCATTGTCTCATTCAAACCTCAAAGGAACTTTATGAGGGAGATAATATTCACTCCATTTTATAGATTGCAAAACTAAGTCCTAAAGGTAAAAACAAGAACAAACAAACCAAAAAAAAAACCTTGTCACAGAGCTATAACTTGTTAAAGTTTGCATTTTTTTTCCAGATTTTTTTCTAATTATCCATATTTTTTAACTACATATACTTATCCATAACAAGCAAAATCAGGCCAGCTGATTGGAAGTCTTCATAAAGTTCACGTAAGCTTGAATATATTTCCCGAATATCTAGTCTTCCCAACAAACATTCATCTAGTTTTGTTCATGTATTAGCTAAGTAAGTGTAAACTTTAGAGACATGCTTAGTTTTAGGATAATTCTCATTCCCAGAGCTTCAGGATTTCATCTGAAATCTTGTTCCCTAAATGAATATACTCGTCTTTAGACCTCAAAACCACTATTAGGTCACAACACACAGCACCAAACATTACTACAGATAATAAAAAGGGCTATTTGCTCAATGCAGAAAAAAAAGTAGATCAGAGAAGGACAAAAAGGAGTCTCCCTTTTCAGTACATAGAAGTGTCTGATCACCCAGACCACAAAGAAACTGTAATCTGGTGACTCCTCACATCATTTCTTTCTCTCCCTACTCCTACTTCAAATCTTGGCATTCTCAGTTAATTCCAACTAATAATACCACACACACATTTACCTTGATTTTAGAGTCAGGTGGAGTAAAATCTTCAGCTTGCAACAAGCATTAATTGAGCAAGGAATGTTGTCACAAATTAGGGAGAGTGTTACAGCAAGAAAGAAAAATAGATGCGAGAAAGACATCTACAAACTGAGAATAACTCTTGCACTAAAAGGAAAAAAACTATCAGAAATGTGATTTCATTTCTGTAATGGATTCTTCCCCTGTCCCTTGCAGGAAGAAACATGTAAGGTAGGGGAACACAGCTCAATTGTACCAGAGCCAGACACCTGTTTACTCTCAGAAAATATCCTATTGCCAACTCCCACCTCCTACTGAGGCTTCTACACAACTCAGATTCTCCTACAACTTCTTGCTCTTTCTTAATAGATACATCTTCTCTGAGAAGATATCTATTATGAAAATCCATTACTATACGCCACTTAATATTTTATCACACTATAGAACTGTTAAAAGAGCCCTGGTTGCACAATGGCTAAGCGCTTGGCTGCTAATTAAAAGGTCAGTGATTCGAATCCACCAAGGGCTCCACAAGGGAAAAGATCTAGACATCTCCTCCTGAAAAGATTACAGCTTTCTCAGGGGCAGTTCTACTGTCTCATATAGAGTCACTATGAGTCAGAATAGACTCAAGGCATACAACAACAAAAACAGTAACAATAATAGAATAGTTTACATTTATCATTCAATATAATGTGACACTGGTGTGAACTGAAAAAGTGGTCACCTATAGGATCTTCTCTGTATGCTGCCCTTTCTCTGGCATGGATTGCAAGGAAGCACTGTCTGCCCAGCCTTAGACATGCAGGAGGCTAAGATACCCTATTCTATCTTAACAGTTGGACCTGTACATCTGCATGGTAGGCTGTGAGTGGATTTCCAAACTCCCATACCTAGCAGTGTTTATCCTCTTTCTATAATGTTCCTCAGCTGCATATGGTTCAAAATTATTATTAGTATTTGCTTAGAGAGTCTGAAGTTTCAATGCTCAGAAGTTTATTTTCTCTCCAACACAACTTGAATTTGGATATTCTCTCTGGAATCAGCTTTTTAATGAAATGTCTCTTCTGTTAAAATATCTAGTTAATAATATACAGCTTAAGATCAAAAGATGGGTCCAACTGTCCTGTGTATGAAAGAATGGATTGAAGTAAACATCTTAGGACAGTGAGGAGGCTACATGTACATTACTGACAAGTTTCTGCACACCAGACTCTAAGAAATGCCACTCTCTTAGTTATCCCAGATACTAGTTTCCTTCCCTCACTCCTAATCCCTAATTATTTTTTTATTATTTTTTTCTGACTAATCACTGGTATCTTAGGCTGGGTTCCCTAGAAGAGCAAAACCAGTGAAGAGTGTATATAAGTATATAGACAGGAAATTTATTTCCAGGAAAGACTCACACAATTGTGGAGGCTGACAAATCCCAAATCCATGGGTTAGGCATCAAGCCAGAGGCTTCTCCTGACTCCTGCGGTTACGGGTCTGACAAACCCAAAAACTGCAGGTCAGGCGGCAGACTGCTGGCTCACGGGGTTGTGGGAGCTGGTGAATCCAAAATCTGCAAGTCAGGCAGCAGACTGAAAGTTTCTCACATCCCAAGAACCAGAGGTCAGATGATGATGATATGAATGCAGGATCGAGAGAGAGAATGCGAGTTTTGCCAGAACATCCATATATATTGGTTGCAGGCCACACTCCCAAAGAAACTCCCCTTTCAACTGATTGACTGCTGTCATCAGATCACAAAATGGGAAATGATTATATAATGTCTGCCAAATCAATGAGAATCATGACCTAGTCAAGTTGACACATAACATTAACTATCACAACTCGTGAGTACTGGATAATGGGAAATCTGACTAGGAAGCTGGAATAATGAAACAAACTATTGTTAATTAAAATCAATTTTGTAAGCCTGATAATATATTCTGTTTTTGTTTTTATTTTTTTGCTTTAAATAGTTCATTGTCTTTAAAAAGAGTTATTTAAAATATTAAAATAATCCTTTATATTTACACCAATTTTACCATTTCTCATTCTCTTCATTCCATCTAGTAGATCCCAGTTTCTGTTATTTTTTACTTTAGCTTGAAGAATTTCCTTTAGCATTTCTTATAATACACGTCTACTCGATACAGACTATCTTAGTTTTATTTCACCTTCATTTTTTAAAGCTATTTTCACCAGATAAAGAATTTTACCTTGACATTTTTTTCCTTTTCCACACTTTAAGATGTTATGCCATTATCTCCTATCTTGCCTTGTTTCTGGTGAGAAGTTGTTTGCATTTCTTATTGTTGTTCACTTGCATGTGATGTGTTTTTTCTCTGATCATTTTATTTTTAGTTTTTTCTCTTTACTTTTGCAACAGTTTTGTTATGATGGGTAATTAACCTGACTTGGGTGTTCTTTGTTCTTGGATCAGTAGACTGAGGTTTTCATCAAAATTTGAGAAGAAAACAATAATTTTTTAAAATTTTCGTTCCTTATTTTCCCTTATTCCTAACATCAGATATATGTTAGAGTGCTTGACAATATCCCACAGGTTACTGACACGCTGTTCAATTTTTAAAATAACTTTTATCTCCACTTAAGTTTTTATAATTTCAATTGACTTGCTTTCAAGTTTGCTGATCCTTTCTTCTTTAGTCTCCAATTTCTTTTTAAGCTCATCCAATACATTGTTGATATCAGATATTGTGTTGATCATTTCTAAAATTCTTACTTCATTTGATTTTAGAGTTTTCATTTCTTTTCTGAGAGTCCCCATCTGTTCCTCCATCATTTCCATCTTTCCCTGTAAACTTTTTTAACACAGTTAAAATTATTATTTTAAAGGTCTTTGCTAAATACCGTAGCTATACTGTGCCTGGAGCCCTGGTGGCACAGTGGTTAAGAGCTCTGCTGCTAACCAAAAGGTCAGCAGTTCAAATTCACCAGCTGCTCCTTGGAAACCCTATGGGGCAATACTGCTCTGTCTTATAGTGTCACTATGAGTCAGAATCAACTAGACAGCAATGGGTTTTTTATACCAAGGCTACATGTGCTTCTAATGTGTTTTCTCTGGATTTGAGGTCATACTTTCCTACATCTTTGCATGTGTTTTACTTTTCTAGATTATTCTTGATGTTTTAAATTTATGCAGACAAAAGTATAATAATATTTTATTTTGTTTATTACAAGATAATCCATGTCCCTTCCTCTATATGATAGGGTGAAAGGCTGATCATTCTGATTTCTCCTACCATCAAGTTGAGCTAATGTTAGTACTAGCTTTAGTTAGACAGCAGTCAACTGTGATTAGCCCAATTTACAATCTCATGGGGCTATGCTTCCTTTTTAAACCTGTCATTATTTGAACTGAGACAGGTGGGGCTGAAGTTTCAAATATGTTTGGATTATGTTGAGATTTAACTCTGACACATCTAAAGAATTCAAAGACCATATTAAGACTGGTACAAGAATACATTATTTCTCTCATTGTCCAGCCCCTTCTACACTGTTACTTTCTGGCAAAGTCAAGGGTTTCGTGAGAATTGTTAAGCCTAGTGAGGTTTATTTTTATATTTACATTTACAGGAATACACTCTAACCATGCAGCTTATAATGTCATCCAATGCTCAATTAGTATTGTCTTGTCCCTCTAAAATCTCTCCTTCAGTAGGCCCATTCCCTTCTGTTTCATTTCCAAAACCAGCACTGCAACTCTCTGTTGTCTTATAAAAGGTTTTATTTTTCTCTGGAATTCAGTTTACCAAGGCTTCTGTGCAGCCACTGTTCATTAACCCCATAGAAAAATCTTTGTTTTGTTGCAATTTTTCTTTTTGCTACAATGGAAATAAAGTATTTTGAGTCCTTCAACAATTTAACTCGAAGCAGAAGTCCTTTCTCCACATCCTTTCAAAATTTATCTTCCATACTTTTAACTCTCTGATTGTCATTCCATCAATTTAAACTTCCTCATCAATTTTACGATCAAAGCTTTCTGATGAACAAAAATACCTTTTGGAGAACTGATATAGACTCCCAAAAAACCATTTTAATGACTGTTTCAGGCTCTGAATAAGAATTTCTCATATTTTTCATTCTTAATTTAAAACATTATTTCATTTACTTCAACTAGTCTCAGGCATATTTCCAATCCCCCAGGTTTCCTCAAAATTTAATAAGGCCCTCAATTTCTATTCACATGTGTTTAGAAATTTCAGAATTTAATGCATACTCTGTCAATTAAATCTTGATGATTCTATTTTAAGATAATCTTTCTGGAATGCAGCTCCTCAAAAATCACCTATCCATCCAGGCCCAAGATATTCTGTGCACAACATTATTCTCAGTAAGATTATCTGCTGGTATGGAAAATACTATTGTGGGGTTATTTGTCCAGTAATGGCATTAATGTGGCTGGCTCCCTGTTCATGTAAGACAAAATTCTAGTCACTAACGTCACAAGGAACTTTTTTTCTGGCCACTCCGAAGACATCACCTGCTGCCCTCACCCTTACTCCATGAATGGTCTTTCTGATCAGACTTCATTAGTGACCACCATGCTCAGACTCACATTGTGTGTCCTGCCAATTGACTAAAAATGTGCCCAAATATATGGATGGCTGTAAGGAAAAAAGCAGACAACAGGAGAGAATAAAGACGTAGGGAGAGAAATAGCAGCACATTTACAAGCTCAAGTTCAATCTTGATAATCTTCATTTAATGAAAGTTTCACCAGTCTACTGGGAAAAAACTAAATGCCCTAGACACACTGTGAACATTTATGTGCTACAGACTTTTTTTCATGACTAATAGTTTTCCTGCTCTAAGTATTTCATTGGATAATCCAAGATTATCTCCTTGGGCTTTTATTAGCAGAGAAAATTTCAAATATAATTCTAGCTGGGATGACAACTATTTCCAAATCTAAAAAGTGCCTTTAACTTATTTCTTATACCATTGTCCTTGTTCAGTAACATGCCATGCATCTCATAATATTAGCATTACTGACACATGTTGGCAGAGATGTTCCTACTCACAACATTCACTTCTCCAAGATATCAACAGTCCTTCTCATCTATAAACTGGTGTGTTAAATGCATATTGTAAAGATTTGGGCTTGAAGACTTCTTAATCACAATAGAGTTCCTCAAGATTATTTCCAGTGTTGAAGAGGAGTATTATTACATTATTATCAAGCACTCAGAGGAATTGGGAATGGTAGTCTATCCGCTCTCCATGTGCCACATACTTTCCTTCATTCTTATTTCAAGCACTAGTCTTCTTGAACAATCTCACAAACTTCACAAAGAAGTAAAAAGAAAAAAAAAAAAAAGGACTCAGAGGAAAAAGCAAAAGAAGAAGAAGAACAATGGGAACATGAATGTTAACTACAGTCTTGTCAGGCCTAGAGATAGTGGATTGCTAATAACAGCCCTCCCCCCAATACTCCGATTGAGTAATTCCAGGAGGTAGCTCTAGACTATCAGAATAAAAAATACTCCAAACACACAAATAGCAATGTTCAAAGATAAGCAAATGAGAAATGATTAAAAGATAGAAATTTTAAAAAAGGTGAAAAGAGAGGGAGAACAATTTCATAGCACTAGAGTCAATACTGTTATTCTTCTTATTTTAAAATTTTCACAACAGTAATTTGTGTTCTCTAAAATTCTTTACTCTTGTGACACATCACTGAGGGTGTTCATAAACATGAAGTTTATGACCTCCACCTGTGATTTGTCTTTTCTTAGTCACCCTAGCTGCCACAAGACTTGGTATACATATCTGATGTTGAGAAGTAGATTTTATTTTATTACTACTGAACTCTGCATTGTTCTTTAGTGTTTTCTTCAGGGTGATCTGGAAAGTATAGAAAAGATAACCCATAGCAATAGGTGAGCTGTCCCTACCCCCCAGGACTACTGTCAGTGATTCTTCACAATCTGAAAACTGGAAAGCTAACAATATTCAAATCAAGATTTTCTAGAAAGTCTCTCATCCAACATTTCTCCTAAAGGAACTGTTCTTGTCGGGTGATGTCAAGTCCAGTTCAATGCATAGCAACCCCATGTGACAGGGTAGAGCTGCCCCATAGGGTTTTCTTGATTGTAACCTTTACTAAAGTAGATCATCAGGTCTTTCTCCCGCAGAGCAGTGCTGGGTGAGTTCAAACCACGAACCTTTCGGTTACCAGTTGAGCACTTAATCATTGTGCCACCAGAACTCCTTTAAAGGTGAGGCAGGCAGCCTCAGAGCCCAACCCTTTTAAGAGACACCTACTCTGGCTTATCCTTCTACACTGAGCAGAATAAGCTGCACTTTCTTCTGAAATTGTCCTTGACAAAATAACCACAGAATGAGCCATAGATGTCTTCAACCCGCCTCTGGGTGTAGACTTAGCCTAATGACAGAAAATCAACTTCTTCCTCTATCCTGGGGGATCCAATTGTTGTCTAAAGAAAATGCATAGTCATCCCTAAGCTCTGAGCACCTGTGTAAAGGTCAATATTGAATATTCATGATAAATTTGCATTTCCTTGTCTGCTCTCTATAAAAGCCCACCTCCCCAAGCTGCCTGAGAGCAGTCTTGGAGGCAACAGCTCCAATTGCTCCTTTCCTTGTAAAACTAAATAAAGGCTTCTTTCTGATCTCCCACCTCAGCCTCTTGTTTATCGGCTGTAATGAGTCACGCTGAGCAAAACCTGGGGTTTTCACCCAGCAAAAAAAAGATTGAAATATAGCTATATTGGAAATTACAGTGCCAAGTAAAATCTTCATTTCCTTCAGCTAACTTCCCTAGGGACATTCCTTGGCAAGATTCTAGGACCCCAGAGGTCTAGGTTTTGGGTTTTTTTGGAGGTGGGGTCAGTCTAATTTCCAGTGCCTTTAATTCCATCCATAAATAATCCATTTTTAAAAAATATTTATCCTCGACTCCTTTAATATTCCAAAGTGGACCTTATTGCAGAATAGGCCACCAAAGCAGTAGGAATGAAAGAGAGAGAAATAGAGACGGAAGGAGGGAGGAAGAGAGAGAGAGAGAGAATAAATGACAACTAGAGCGTGGCAAGCAGTCATGGGAAATATATAGCCCCAGAATGGGAATGGCCAGCAGTCAAAAGAGAAAAATCTCCTTTAGGATTCAGAGTCTTAATTCTCAGTGGTGACTGGTTAACATGTGGCTTTGCTCATGAATGATCTCTTCCCCCACTTTCCCTTCAGGTAACCCTCAAGGGAAGGGTCTCAGCTCATGTTATGCACTGCAGCCACAGGGTACTTTATCTTGTGAAGATTTACGTTATTGCAAAGGCCTCAAAAGTGCCAACATTTTCTTACACATGACATATCCTCTTTTATTTGACATGTTTCTATATCCCACCTTTCATGGCTCTTAATATTTCATATCCAACCAACCATAGAGGTTTACCTTTCAGTGGGGGCTGCCATGTCTAGGGTGACTCATGACCTGCTCCTCTGTGTTCTCTCTAGAATCTCAATTCTCTTATGGAGGGGAATAAAAAAGTACTGATACAGTTATTGAGCTCATTGTATGCCAGATGCCTCATCTGCTGTAAATACAATGTCCCACTTAAACCTCCTGCCCATGCTATGTGGTAACTAGGATCTATTCACTTTTATAGATGCTGAAACTAAGGTGTAGAAGTTAACTAATTTTCGAGGAACTCAGAGCTATTAAGTGTAAAAGGTGTGATTTGGATCCAGCTTTGTCAGATTTCAAAATCAGGGTCCTTAAGCAGACACACTATTGATAGGAACCCAGTAGGTTACCAGTTAATGCCTGTTGACTGAATGAATGAATCCATCAAAGAGTCAATCAAACAATGAGACTGTCCCAGAAACAGTGACCTTAGCAGCCTCTCCAGTCATATCAATGGCTCCAAAACAAAGAAGCCTCTCTTAACCAGCTTGGTTGTGTGAAAATTTCACAGCAGGATGCTGTACACAAATGGTCTCTTTCCCTGGATAATAAATTGCACAAATTATTCCAACTGGGCCATCACACACTGGTAAATATTTCCAATTTTGAAAAGCCTTAACTCCATTACTAATGGCCTGTCCTTATCGCCTGGCATGTCTTGCAACTTCTCTTGTCAGTCAATCTGGGAATACTTGCCACAGAGATACTTCTTTCCCTACAGCAGCACTGTTTTAGTTAGCCTATTAATATATGTGCTGGGGTGTTAATCACAAACTTGTCAGGCCAGGGGAGTGTTTAGTGATAAATACTAAAATCTGAATTAATTTTAAGTGTGAATTCAAGCCAGTTGATACCCTGGCTAAATTAAAAAGCTCAGTAATTCTCTCCAGTGCTCTCCACTATATTATGTCTGATATTTCTCTTCATTTCAAGGTCTGCCCTTTCAGTGAGGCATGCTTATCTCTGCTAGATTATTAATTACTCTGGTAGGACCTGGGTGATTTACTTAGTCCACAATCAAGGCCCATGGCAGCAGCAGTCAAGAAATCTAAAGACACATTCCATTGGGAAAATCTTCTGCAAAAAAAACTCTTTAATAAAAAGCAAAGACATCACTCTGAGGACTAAGGTGTGCCTGACCCAAGCCATGGTATTTTCAATCACCTCATATGCATGTGAAAGCTGGACAATGAATAAGGAAGACTGTCTTAGTTATCTGGTGCTGCTATAACAGAAATACCACAAGTGGATGGCTTTAACAAAGAGAAATTTATTCTCTCACAGTCTAGTAGGCTACAAGTCCAAATTCAGGGCATCAGCTCCAGGGGAAGGCCTTCTCTCTCTGTCGGCTCTAGAGGAAGGTCCGTGTCATCAATCTTCCCTTGGTCTAGGAGCTTCTCCACACTGGTCCAAAGGGCGCACTCTGCTCCTGGTGCTACTTTCTTGGTGATATGAGGTCCTCATGTTTCTCTGCTCACTTCTCTCTTTTGTATCTCAAAAGAGTTTGGCTCAAGACACAATCCAATATTACAGATTGAGTCCTGCCACATTAACATAACTGCCACTAATCCCATCTCATCAACATCATAGAGAGAGAATTTACAACACATAGGAAAATCACATCAGATGACAAAATGGTGGACAATCACAATACTAGGGATCATGGCCTAGCCAAATTGATACACATATTTTTGGGGGACACAATTCAATCCACGAGAAAGGCCAAAGAAGAATTGATGCTTTTGAATTATGGTGTTGGCAAAGAATATTGAATATACCATGGACTGCAAAAGAAAGAACAAATCTGTCTTGGAAAAAGTATAGCCAGAATGCTCCTTAGAAGCAAGGATGGCGACACTTGATCTCATGTCCTTTGGACATGCTATCAGGAGGGACCAGTCCCTGGAGAAGGACATCACGCTTGGTTAAGTAGCGGATCAGTGAAAAAGAGGAAGACTCTTCACAAGATGGACTGCCACAGTGGCTACAACAATGGGCTCAAGCATAACAACAATTGTGAGGATAGCACAGGACCGGGCAGTGTTTTGTTTTGTTGTACATAGGGTTGCTATGAGTTGGAACAGGCTCGATGGCACCTAACAACAACAACAACAACGTTAAGACCTGGGTAGTTCAAATTTCACTGAATAGTGTAGCATTCTGAGTGGCATCTCCTGGGTATCAAGCTCATCCATGTTCCCTGTGTATCATAAAGGAGAAAATCCATATGTTTTCTCTGTACCCTTGCCATGTCTATTTGCTATTCATGGTCCCTACTGCTCTGCAAATGCTTTCTAGAATACTTTTCAAACCTTTTTCTCCATCTCAATGTAATTTTTCATTCATTTTACCAATGTTTATTGAATATCTACTTTGCAGCAGGTATTTTCTGGTTGCAGGGAATGCAGTCTTGAACTAAACAGATGATTATCCCTACCATGATGGACTTGATGTTTAAGTTGGAGGTGGAGTCTTAAAAATAAAATGAATACTAAAATATTATTTTATTAGACGATGTCAAGTGATACGGAAAATAAAGCAGAGAAAGGGATATTTGTATGTGAGAAGTTAAATTATAATTTTAAATAATATGGTTGGGGAAAACCTCATTAAAAAGGAGATTTTGAACAGATGGCTGATAGAGGTGAGGGAATGAGCCACTGATAGCCAATGCAGCCAGGAGCTGCCTAGCTATTATCAAAAAAAGCCTTAAGTGATAGCACTGGGTGTGGCTCAATTGGGATCTGCTTAGACCAAGTGAAATCTGCCCCTCCTGTCCATTATCCTCAAAGTTCTGGATGTGGCTCAAGCCGGTCGAACCCAGTTTACTAGTTTACATATCAAAGGGGAAAAATGCAATTTTTCTCACTGTGTCTGCACACCATGATAACCTATATAGTCCATAAGGTTTGTATGTACTTCCTTGTAAGAGACAGTATAAAAGGTTCTGCCTCCCTTTGTTCAGGAACCTTGAACTGAGGTATACACCTCCTTGCTCCTTGCTTGTGCACTTGCAATAAATGCTCTTCTTCCTTCCTCACCTTGGTGTGTCTTTTTGACAAAAGGTTGCACCGAGCAGGATCTGCTTTAGGTAACACCATGAGGAGGCTATTCAAAAGAAGATTATTTTTCCAAGCAGAGAGAATGACAACTCTAAGTCTAAAGTCTCTAAGGTGGGAGCATGCCTGGCAAGCTCTAGGAATAGCAAAGATGTTGGTATGGCTGGAGCAAATTGAGTATGAGGGGAAGAGTAGGAGGTGCTGTCAAAGAAGTTAATGTGGCCAGAACATGTGGGGGGCGGGGGAAGGGGCAGAGGGCAGAGGGTGCCCAGAACATGGGGGGTGGGTGGTAACTCATTACTATTTGACATCCTGGCAATTAAGCTACCTCAGCAGAATTGGTCATCAAAGTTTTCTACTACTACTCGGTAATATCTTCAATATACCGCCAATATTAGATGCTGTCCCCAGACCAACTACTCTTATTTTGTTCTTAAATTTAGAACTGCTGATAAAATCCTCTATCCAGTCTCAGATAGGCTCCCCAGCCCTGATCTTTCTCAGTTCATTTAAATCACTTCCCTTCTTTTCTTAATTGCTTAGCTATTCTCCCTTGAGGATTTCGTTTGAGTATTCTGTCTAAAACCAATGCCTTCTGCTCCACACATATTCATGCTAAATGCATCCTATTTTCAACATGAAGACTTTCAATTTAACATAGAAAGGAACCACATAGCCTTACAAAGAAAACCATGGTGTTTGAGAGTGCATCTGCCAGCAACAGTCAGGTTGCTGAGCCCAGAGAAACAGTGTCCTGGTGACTCCATAGACACAACCTTCTAGCCTTCCAGTGCCATTTCATAGACTGATTTTCTTAACCAATTACACAGATGACCAACAAGCACAAGTTCACCCTGAATGTGCAAGCAGTAGAATGAAATTGTGAAGCATAACTTTTGACAGACCAAGAAAATGAGAGCGCAGATGGTAGAGAATGTTACAGCTCCAGCCTCATACTCTTAGATAAGCGAAATACTTAGAGGACAGATATCTATACGATGTGGAAAACCTGTGCTTGAGCACATTTATAATAACCAGATTCCTTACCCTGATCTGTGATATTCCTGCTTAAAGGCACAGGTTCTGCCACAGTATGAAGTTCTTTGATTTCAAAATGTTATTTCCAAAAATTAGCCTGCCAAGTTATTACTCATTGTATTAGGCTCTATGGCTGCCATGAAAAATTACCCCAAATTTAGCAGCTTAAGACAAAACAAAGTATTATTTTATGACAACAAAATATCTTCAGATATTACCAAATGTCCCCTAGGAGGAAAATGCCTCCTCATTAAAACTACTGATTTAAAAGAACCGGGATCAGTATCCTTTACTGCTTCTGTTAAGAATTCAGTACACTCCAACAAGGAACAAAATTCTCCCTTCAAGAAAAATATATAAACAGGCATAGTCAGTAAGCTCTACAGTTTAGAGTGGCTTGAAAAGTCATTATGGGAAGCTTCCCCAAAACCAGTGCTACTGCTTTCACAGCATCCCCTTGTCACCAACCTGAGAAATACAATAGAGCAAGATTTGAGATAGGAGAGGATTGTGCCTTTGTAACAAGAAGTCTGACTCCATTGGTTGATGCTTGACTGCCGACAGTTTTTAAGCCTCACTCCTCTCTCTTTGCTCTCTCTTGCTTTGTACCCCACAGCTGGACAAGCTAAAAAGGAAGTGTGGATGCTCCCTTCATTGATGTCAGAGGGAAATTCAAATAATGCAAGATTCTGCTTGGAGGGGGGAATTCTCACCCTGGCCACGTCTCCTAACCACAATAAAAACCCTGAGACCCTCTCCTTTCCTTGGTCTCAAGCCATTTAGAACCTGTTTGAGAGGTCTGACCTGCTCTCCCCAGAGACCTCCATTATCTAAGTAATAAACTTTTCATACCCTCTTAGTTTTCGTGCATGTGAGAGAGAGAGGGTGGGGGTAGGAAGAGAGAGGAGAGAAGGGGAAGGAAGGGGAGGGGAGAGGAGGAGAGGGGAAGGCAGGAGGAGAGGAGAAGAAAAGAGAAGGGAAACTTCAAAAGAAGAATGGTCAAAATGTGACATCATATTAACCCAGGCCTCCTTTTATAATTTGAGAGAGTACTTACTATGTATCCTAATCAACCTCTCCACTTAACAACATCCCATCAGACATTGTCTAAATTATAACTTGCTCTTGAAAATTCCTATCTTTCTGCTGCAAACCAACAGAAGCATCAGGGAAGAAGGGTTTAGGTCAATTCCATCACGGGAAATTCTCTTCTGCCAGCTCCTCCAAAGCTACCTCATGTTGCACAAGTCTGAAATAGTCCCACTATGATATCTTCATTTCTCGCACGACAATTCTTCCTTCAAAGTTCTTCTGTTCCCTTATTACCTGTGATCATTAAGGTTGTATGTCACCGTGGATGGGCCATGATTATCAGTGGTTTGGCAGTTATGATGTAGTTTGGCAGTTGTATAATGATGTAATCACGTCCATGGTGAGAACTGACATAATGTTATCCCCTCCATGATGGGATCTGCTGTGAGTAGCCAAACAGTTGAAAGTGAGTTTCCTTGGGGGTGTGCCCCAAGTCTAATATAGGCTGACTTTCTGACAAGCCTCATGAGCTTTTGCTCACTCTGGATCCTTACATCCTTACGTCAGCTTACCTGACCATCTTGGGATTTGTCAGCCTGCACAGCTTGTAAGCCAGAGGTCTGCTGTCTGACCTGCTGATCTTGGATTCACTAGCTCCTGCAGCTATGTGAGTCAGTAGAAGCCTCCAACCTGACCAACGAACTTGGGACTTTCCAGTCTCTACAACCTTGTAGGCCATTTATTTGATATAAATCTCTCTCTCTCTCTCTCTCTATATATATATATACATATAAACACTTCATTGGTTTTGCTTCTCTAGAGAACCCAGCCTAAGACATTACCTATATCTAAACTTAAAGGCTCCATATTCTCCAAATTAGTCAACCGTGTATTCAGGGATCTGAAAAAGAAGGTTCCTCTTTTCTCTCCAGTGGCCATGTTGGTTGGATTTGTTTAGGAAAGTTGCCTTATCTTTAACAGCATCAAGTAAAAGTGAACCTCTGTAAGGATCTGTAACCTGAAACATTTGCCTCTGTGCATCTTACACCCTACTTCTTCTATTCACTCTTGACCCACGGACTTGCTTCCTATTTATTTAAGTCTGTCCTGGGAACTGGCACAGTTCTGCTCTTTGGATTTTGACTTGGAGCTCCTGCTCTAAACCTTGTTCACTTTGCTGATGCTTTTTCTGCTTATTCCCCAAACTCCAAGGATGAACCAAACCTCCTGACCAAAAGACACCATCAGACAGACACAGGACCCCTAACTGTACCCTGTTGTTCAGCTCTACCTATAATCCAAAGAATGTAGATTTTTTCATATATTCCTCAATATTTTATTCTCTTAATTACTTTTTAGATCATCAGTTAGCCAAGAGGAGTTGTCAGTTTCTCTCCTTGCTGGCAACTAGGTAGTCTTTCTATTCTGACTTTATTAAATCTTCAGAGACTAAACAGATGGCCTAGAAGTCTAAAACTCTGCCTCACTTCCATCGACAGTCATCAGGCTCATTCATTCATCTATGATTTCCCTAACATGTGTCTCTTTCCTCCCACATATATTACATTTCATCTGTTTCCATGAAGAGCAAATACCAAACTTTCTAGTAGGAAGCACTGCTTATCTATAAATGTCTCCACTCAAAAATAGGCCATTATTCCATTTTAAAATTTGTTCTTTGGCAAGTTCTGCATAAACATCATATATGCTGTATTAGATGAACATCCAGGACATAAGTCCTCTCACCATCAGAAAGCTAAGTTGCTTTCCAGTGCCCTGTTGGTGAACTTGATTATGTGCTAGGCTATTAACCCTCGTGAATTAGGCAGGGGAATCAGTTGTCAGTTTGTTGAAACTTCTGTGTTTTAGCCATGTGTTTTCTATGGAAGCCTTGTTGTTGTTGTTACTTGCCATTGAGTCTATTCTGACTCATGGTGACCCCATGTGTACAGAGTAGAACTGCTCTGTAGAAACCCTACAAGGGTGTAACCTTTCAGAAGCAGACTGCCAAGCATGTCTTCTGAAGAGCCTCTAGGTGAGTTCAAACTGCCAACCTTTTGGCTAGTAGTCAAATGGTTTTGAAAAATGATTTATTCATGTTTCTCCTCTTCTGAGGTTAAGGATTATAGGAATTTGTAAACAAATTCCTCTTTACCTTTATTGTCTTTCTTACTAGATATATCCTTTCCACAGCAGAAGAAGTGGGCTAAATAATTGATGAGGCTATATTACCGATTGGTAGAGATTGGTTTTAGAGATTAGATCTAGGGAGGAAAAGAAGGAGCCCCTACCTACAGCAGACAGGTCTCTTATCAACCAGACCATGGAAGAACAGCACTCATTCTGGCCTCTCCTCGGGTGCCTCCTCCCTGTCCGCTTTATGCACTGGTCTTGAGCAATGCTACCATTTATAGCCACTCTGAAATTTCCAGCCATTGGTTAAATTTCATCAAAAACACTTATAGTGAAGTTTACAGAACAAGTAGAGCGAAAGAGAGAGAGAGAATGAAACAGAGAGAACAGAGACTTCAGAACATGTATATAGAGAGAATGGTTGTTTCTGACATTAGAGAATCTCCTTCATACTCCAAACAGGCATGATGGACCACAATAATAGTGCCCCAGGGACAGCCTTCTATTGGGACCTGGAAGGTGATGTCATTTTTGAAAGTGCTATTCCTCTGGTCTCTCTGGTACTAACACTCTTTAGGGATGAGAGGGGAGGGGAACCTCAAATCTGTTGCTTCTGCCTCTTCCCAAGAAACTTCAGATTCCCACTATCTAACCAACAGGTCCTGAGTAAGCTCAGTATCTATCCAGTATCCTCTTATATCTTTATTTGCTATCGCTCTCTCAAAGATCCTACAGTATACAGTTTTGAATATTTCATAGCACATAGGAGAGTTTAAGCTAAACTTTTCTTAAAGACACCCATTACTTTACAAAAATCTGATATTGGTACGTGCTCAAAATATAATCACCATGAAAAGATTCTCTGTGCTTTCTTTGGGGCCCTTGTTGTTGTTAGCTGCTGTTGTGTCCACCCCTAACTCATGGGAACCCCATGCACAATGGAACAAAATGCTGCTGAGTCCTGAATTATCCCTGAACAATAAATACTCAGCATGTGTTGCATGCTCTGACAAGTGGCCTTTATTCATATGTCCATTTGTTCATCATATTATAACAACATAAAGGGAGAGGCCCCTTTCATTTCCATTACTGTCTGGAAAAGTTGTATACTGTAATATATGATGGGTTGTATTAATTCTTGTACAGCCATAAAATGTAACAACATGTAGTCATTTTAAAAATAAGTCAAATCAACATGTACTAATATATAGTAATTGCCTCTGAGCTATTTTCTCAAGTCAAAAAGCAAGGTACAATATGACCCAGCAATTCCACTTGTAGATATACCCAAAAGAATTGAAAGCATGTATTCAAACAAAAACTTGTACAAGAATGTTCATAGCAACACCACTCACAATGGCCAAAAGGTGGAAACAACCCAAATATCCATGAAGTGATGAATGGATAAACAAATCGTAGCATAACTATATGATAGAATATTATTCAGTCATAAAAAGTAATGAAGTACTGATACATGCTACAACATAGATGAACTTCAAAAACATTATCCTATGTGAAAGAAGCCAGACACAAAAGGTCACATATTGTATGATTCCATTTATGTGAAATATTCAGGATAGGTAAATCCCTAGATGGAGACAGCAGTCTAGTGGTTACAGGGACTGGGGGCAGGGGTGGGAGTGGGGGAGGGAGACAGACTACTCAACGGGTATAGGATTTCCCTTAGGGGTGAAAAAAATGTTTTGTAACTGGATAGAGGTGATGTTTGCACAACACTGTGGATGTACTGAATGCCACTAAATTGTACACTATTAAATGGGTAATTTATATTATGTGAATTTTACCTCAGTTAAAAAATCAAGGTGGAGAACAGTACATACATGTGTGCATTCACGTGTATGTGCATACATATACACAGAAATAAAATACAGATTACACTAGTGCAAGTTAGAAAAGTGGACAGATACAAGAATATAAAGACACTTTCATGCCACCCTAAGGAGATTGCATTTGATCCTACAAGTATACTGCTGGAGAAGAGAATTGACTAGCATTGGAGGGAAATAAAATTTTACTGCTGTCTTTTTTTGTGCCTGATTCTTTTCCAGTGCAATTAATACTTATTCAAACAATAAAGAAATTAATTTTAAAAGTGTCATTTTATACTTGGTTTTACACTCTGATTTCTATAAGTATTATTTTTTAAACACCCTATTATGTTCTAAGAGCCTGTGGAGTTAATGGCTGTCTATTACATAAGTAGGTAATTAAATTGAGACTAGTAATACCCTCAATATAGACATAATATTCCCATTTGTTGATTGTTGTTGGTCATATGCATAAAATAATCTGCTTACAATATGACTAAAGGGAACAAACACAGCTGAAGATACATTCACACATCCTTACTTCTCATGCTGTATATTATGTTTATTTTTAGAGTCAAGAGGAGTCTCAAAGCTCTCTGGACAACTTCCTTAATTCTAGGTTTTTCGTGTTATTTTAAAATAGATACAGATAAAACTTTCTTGGTATCCTATTAAATCGCACTTATAGGTAATAATCTCTTCTGAATGCCTATCCAAGTTCTTTATATAATTTAAGATTTTTTCTTACTGTCTTTTCTGGAGATGAAAAAAAAAAAACCAATCATCACTTTTTAAAAACTCTTCAAATAGTTACATCCTTCTCTTCTCTAAACTGATCTACAACAACTCATTAAATGTTTCCTCCTAAGAGTTTAGTTGTCAGCCCTTTAAGCACTTTGGTCAGGCTTTGTAGGGTCCTTTCTGAATTATTCCAATCCTTCATAAAAATCAGTTATCAGAATTGAATAGCTAGGTTTACTGCTGTACCCGTATGAGACACTCAGATGGTCTTCTGTTGTTACTACACATGTCAAGATGATTTCAAATTATTTTGTGCTAGGGTCATATTAAAAAAAATTAAATAAAACAGAACCAAAAAAAAAAAAAACTGCCTTTGAGTCAATTCCGACTCATAGCGACCCTGTAGGAAGACTAGAACTGCCTCACAGGGTTTCCAAGGCTGTAAATCTTTACGGAGGCCAACAGCCACATCTTTCTCCCTGAGGCTGGTGGGTTCCAACCGCCAACCTTTCAGTTAGCAGCCCAGTGCTTAACCACTGCACCATATTAGACAATCCCAAATTTGTGATCATGTTAATTAATATATTTTATTCAATAAACATCTATTGAAAGTGTACTGTGTGTCACACAATATGAATGGAAGGCACCATTAAAGAACGTGAAGGACACTGAAACCAGTTTCTTCTTATACAATACCAGAAGGGAGCTTCAGCAGAGGAGTGTACTTGATGACATAAGCAGTGAAAACAGGTAACGTCTTGCTCTGTCTAGATAGAAGGGAGAATGGTAGAAAATATTCTCAGAGAAAGTGTTACTTTGATTAAATATAGAAAGATAAGGAAACTGTTAGCCAGATAGGTGAGAAAGACCATTAAAAACAAAGGGAGCAGCATGTGAAAAAATAAGAAGACAAGCTTGAATAACTACACATACGACCAGTGTGTATGGGGGCTAAAAAAGTGCTGGGATATAGGGCAAGAAAGGAGGCAAGAGATTAGATACATATGTAGTAGAGACCCTTTTATATCATCCTAGGAAGACTGTGCTACTTTAACGTTCTCTGGGAAGTAATTTATGGTGAGTGTTATGTATGAGCATTTCTGTGTGTGTGTGTGTGTGTGTGCGCGCGCACACGCGTGCGTGTGTCTGTGTATATATGTGTTAAACATTTAAAACATTTCTAGATGATTACTGAGATTCCAAATCTTTTCCACTAAAACACAAAATGTGTACATGAAATACAACATGTAAAATGGAAACTTTTTGCTTTTTTCAAGTTGCATCTAAAAGTGACTAACATATTGACCGATTTTTGCAGACTTCTTTTTTTCTTTTAGGTGTCTCAAATGGCATAATCAATCAAATTGACTTTACAATGACCCAGAGTAGCCATTAAGAAATAATCTTGAGGTGAAATGCTATGACCTTTACGAAACTTTAAAGATTGGCTTCCCAAAGGATCAATTCCTGACCCTATACTTTACCTTTAGAAGTTGACACCCTAAGGCACTCTATCAATGTAAAATTTCATTGAGGTCTTTCACTTTTATAAGTGCTGAATGTAACTCCATTTATCATTTTCTTTCAGTGGGAAAATACCTCACTCCAAATACCCTTGAAATCAGTGGAAATTAATCCCACCATAGTTTCATTTTATTTTTATGTTTTTTAATTTTGTATAAAGGATATATATTTATACAATTAAAAATAATAATAAAAGAGTTGTATGACAACTCTCTCTTAGTTAATATTTTTAGTATGTATAATTCTTATTTCAGGCAAAAAAATTACCATGATATTGAAATATAACATTAGACCATTAAAAAAAAATGCATGTTACCCAAGTATGATTTGGACTAGTTGGGTACTCAATCTTCCCTAGAAGTATAATAAATACTATAATAAAGATTTTTAAGACTATTTTCTATAGAATGAATGATAAAAAGCAGTGCAGAAAGCACTCAAGTGCCTTCTCCCTGTATATTATCAACCTAGATGAGATGTTAAGCATTTCTTCTATACGATACATATACAAAGGTTATATTTATAAATTTGGGCTGTTTCAGAACTTAAGAGAATAAAAATCTTACCCTTCTTTTTTTTAACCTATTCTAAAGCATGAAATCTACACTCATAACCAACTTTGACTATGAGAAGAATAAACATTACATTTATCGTAGACCTTAATGCTTATAAACAATTAAGACAGTGCACTAAGAAAAATATTTATATTTTTTAAGTAGGAAACATTTTTGTTCTTATTGTATACCATTTTTTTAGCAGTATGTCTTTGAACTAGGTAACTTAAATGGTGTGAATAATTTTTTTAAATTCCTGTCAACTATTTTTTCTGTAATAAAATGTTTATTAAAATATAAAAGGCACGGAAAGTACACAAATGCTAAGTATACAGCTCAGTGGACATTCACAGTGTCAGTACGATTGTAATCACCATCCAGATCTAGATACTACTACATTATCAACCCAAGATGCACTCACTTATGCCTTATCCTGGTCACTCACTACCCATCTTTATCCCCTAACACAAGCAGCAAACTGATCACTTTTCTGCCACTGTTAGGGCCACCACTACCACTGGTCAGCTCCTGGTATAGTGTTAGTCACTGTACTACCTGCTCCAGGTACTCTCGGTTGCACTCATGGACTGTCCACTCAGCTACAGCCATAGAGAAAATCACAATCTGACTCTGGATCAAAGTACAGGAATAAGTATCTCGTTCACCATGTTTGGATCACGCAGCAGGTGCTAGATGAAAGAGGCGAAGAAAGAGAATATATAGATATCCCTTTAGATCCTGTAGGAGAAGGGGCTACCAAGATTGTTCTGCTTCATGAAAGCCAAAACTGAGATTAAGTAGTGATAAAGACGTACCAAGTACAGATTTTGCTAAGATAAGTGAGTGAAATGGGCATAAATAAAAAAACATATTTTTCACAGGGACCAAGAGAAAGAGATTCCATTTGGGGTGGAGAATAGTAAAGGGTTATATAAATTAGATGGTATTAGATAAAACTTTAAAGTAGTTTAATTCAAACATTAAATTAGAAAATAATAATACTTGTCTTAAACAAGTGCTTTCAGGAAATAGAGGAGAAGAGAACACTTCTCAACTTGTTATATGGGGCAAATATAACCCTCTTACCAAAATGTCATGAAGCTTTTATAAGAAAAAAATTAGAGACCAATATCCCTTCTAAGTATAATCACAAAATCATGAAGAACACATTAGTAACTTTAGTCCATCAATATATAAAAAGGATATTAGATCATAACTAATTGGATTTTATCTCAGGAATACGAAGTTAGTTTAACATTCAAAAAACAATGCAATCAATCACATTAACAGATGCACATAAAGCATCTGACAAATTCAATACTCAGTCATGTTTAAAAAAATACTCTCAGAAAAATGAGATAAAAGTGAATTTCCTCAATCTGATTAATGTCTGCAGTACAAAACCAAAAGCTAATACAGTAGTTAATCATAAAACATTGAGCACTTTTCCCAAAGATAAAAAAGATATTAGTTACTCAATTCTATTAAACATAGTACTGGAAGTCCTAGACAGTGTAACAAGGCGAGAAAATGAGATGAAAGGTATAGAGATCAGCAATGAAAAACTGAAATTCTATTTGTTGTTGACATTGTTGTGTAAATAGAAAGTGCTATTCAAATATTCAAACTACAAAAATCTACCCAAACTAATTAGTCACAAGATAAAAGGTCAATATGCAAAATATCACTTGTATTTCTATTTACCAGACAAAGCAATTGGAAAATAAAAATAGAAACCAGTATCAATTACAGACATATCTAGTTACATCAAATGCCTAGTAATAAATCTAACAAAAGGTTATTGCAGAAAACAAAGTCTTGAAAAGAGGAATTAAAGAAGACTTGAGCAAATTATTTTTAAAGCAGTTTCAATCAAAATCATAGTAGGATATTTTACAGAAATTGATGAACTGATATTAAAATTTAAATATGATTACAAAAATCTAAAGTAGTCGAAGTAATCTCGATAAACAAGAGTAATGTTAGAGAACTTAAACTACCTGAATTATGGGTGTAATACAAAGCTACAGTAATCAAGACAGCATGATATTAGTCTAAGTATAGATAAATTCAATGGGTAAGAGTGGTCAGAAATAGACTCACAGCTACATGTTTAACTGATTTTCAACTAGGTGTCAAGTTAAATCAATGGGTAAAGAAAAAATATTTTAGTGCTAGAACAACTGGATATGCACATGGAAAATAAAAGAACTTCACTCTCTACCTCACTCCACAACCTCGCTCCACACCAAAAAAAAAAAAAAAAATCAAGTTGGGATACATCATTTAAAAATAAACAAAAAAAAAATCTGTTGCCATCAAGTCAATTCTTACTCATGACAACCTATATGTTAAAGTAGAACTGTTCCATAGGGTTTTCTTGGTTGTAAACTTAATGGAAGCAGATCACCAAACCTTTCTTCTGAGATACTGCTGGGTGGGTTCTAACACCAACTTTTAGGTTAATAGTCAAGTGCAAAATGTTTGTGCCACATAGGGATAAAGTTTCCAGAATGCATAGGATAGTATCTTTACAACTATATGCGAGGGAATGATTTCATAGAAATCATAAAAAGAGCATTAACAATAATATCAAAATTTGATAAAGTGGATTTACCTGAAATTAAAAATTTCTGCTCATCAAAATACCACATTAAGACAAACAACAGCCAAGGAAATAATTACACTACGTATATTTGACAAAAGACTTATCCAGCATATTTAAATACTCCTACAAATCAACAATTAAAATATAAACTACCCAGTAAAAATGTTTTAAAACTTTCTGAATAAGCACTGCACATTACAAAATGTGCAAACAGTCAATAAGCACATGCAAAGGTGTTCAACATTAATCAGATAAATGTAACTTAATAGAACAATGAGATACCACTTAACATCCATCAGAAGAACTAAAATAAGATTATAAACACCAAATGTTAGAATGTGGAGCAATTGGAACTTTCTTATTAGTGGAAGTGTAAAATTCTAAAACTATTGTGCAGAACTGTTTGGTAGTTTTTTTGTTTGTTTGTTTTTTTAAGTTAAATATATGTATACTATATGACCCAGAAATTCCACTCTTTGGTATTTACTCAGGATAAAATAAAAACATATATTCACAGAAAAACTTCTGCAAAAATATTTATTGCAGGCTTATCCATAATTACCAAAACTAGAAACAACTCAAATGTCAATAAACAGGTAAACAAATAAACAAATTGTGGTATAGCCATACAATGGAATATTACACACTGATAAAAATGCAAAAATCATTGATACATATAACAACATGGATTAGTCTCAAAAAAATGGTATACTGAGTGTCTTAGGCTAGGTGGTTCTCTACAGAAGCAAAACCAGTGAAGCATATGTATATATATAGAGAGAGATTTATCTCAAGGAAATGGCTCACACAGTTGTAGAGGCTGGCAAGTCCCAAGTCTGTGGGTCAAATGTCAGGCTAAAGGCTTCTCCTGACTCACGTAGCTGCAGGTGCTGATGAATGCTAGATCAGCAGGTCAGACAGCAGCCTGCTGGCTCACAGGCTGCAGAGGCTGACAAATCCCAAGATTGGCAGGTTGGCTGCTAGTTCAAGTCTCAAGAACCGGAGGTCAGATGACAAGCCAGATACAGGATCCAGAGTGAGAGCCATGCTGGAATATCCATTTATATACTAGAGGCATGTCACGCCCCCAAGAAAACTCCCTTTCAACTGATTGGCTGCTCATAACAGATCTGATCATGGAGTTGATTACATCATTACATAATTGCCAAACCACATCACCATAAAACTGCCAAACCACTGAGAATCATGGCCCAGCCAAGATGACACACAACCTTAACCATCACACTGAGCAAAAGAAATCAGATATAAAATGATACATACTTTGTGATTCCATTTAAATGAAGTCTAACAACAGGCAAAACTACTCTATAATTAAAGAAATCATAAAGTGATTTCTTCTGGAGGAGGAAACTGACTGGAAATAAATATAAGGGAGCCTCCTGGGTTGATGGCTATGTTCCATATCTTGTTTGGGGTAGTGGTTTCATGGTGTATACAACTGTTGAAACTCAACAAACTGACCACTTATTTGGTGCATTTTATTGTGGGTCTATTATACCTCAATAAAAATAAATTGGGGAAAATAAAGAACAAAATTACTTGACAAGTTTAGATTCATAAATTTAGATTAAGTAATGTGGATAGTGAACATATAGCTAGAATTTAAAGATAGGAGAAATGATAACAGAGATCCAATAGAGTAAAATTGTTTTTCAAATGATTGTGCACATAGAATTGAAGAAGAAAGTCAGGACAGTTGATTAAAGATACAGCAAGGTCCAGGAAACACATGTTGTAAGAATTCTAAGCAGAGAGTGTTTAGATGTAGATAATTTAAAAATTTCTATTGGAAGACTAAAGGTGATGAGATCAAGAGGACAGGGATAGCCTTGGATATGACAAGTAATATTTCTTCATCAGACTCTGGAAAGGAAGAAAAAAATTCATATTGGAAAAATTATACACAGACATTTTGATAAGAGAGGTGCTGTGAAGAATGCTTATATTGTATAGTCCCAATATTCTCAGAGAATTATGAGCTCAAGTTAACCTCAGAGAGTTAAAAATTTACAAGCAACAATAGAGACTTGAAGGATCCATACCTGTGGGATATATGGGATAGCTACCACTGAAAATGATATAATATTTATCTGTTTAGTTAACATACATTTGTTAAGTACCTAGTGTGCGCTAGCTGTCTGGGATGTATCATTGAACAAGGTAGACAAGACTCCCGCTCTCACGGAATTTAAAAAAAAAAAAGGAGAAAAAATTAAAAAGTATTACAGAGAAAGAGGCATCAATTTGTGATATATAAAATTTAAAGAGTTTGGTGACTTTCCCTAGAAACAGTCCAAAAACTGGAATGGTGGAGAGGCAGTTTTAGTTAGTAGTCAGGTGCTTTAACCACTGTGGTACCAGGGTGCCTTCATTTACTCTAATCATTTGATAGTGAATATTCTATATCTCTATAATGTTTTCCACTCCAAAAACCACAACTACTAAGGAGAGCATCCATGATTTCATAAAATTTACTCTTTTCAATGACTCTCTGGATCTGGTTTCTATTATCTTTCTATTCTTCAAAACCTACTCAAATAAAAAAATTCTTGTAGGAAAATTGGAAACTGATGCTAAAAAAAATTAGGTCTTGGGGACCATGCTTTCAGGGGACATCTAGGTCAATTGGCATAATAAAGCTTATTAAGAAAACGTTCTGCACTCTACTTTGGTGAGTGACGTCTGGGGTCTTAAAAGCTTGCAAGCGGCCATCTAAGACATATCAATTTGTTCCAACCACCTGGAGTAAAGGAGAATGAAGAACACCAAAGACACAAAGAAAGTAGTAGCCCAAGAGACAGAAAGGGCCACATAAATCAGAGACCTCATTAGCCTGAGACCAGAAGAACTAGATGGTGCCCAACTACCACAAATGACCACCCTGACAGGGAACACAACAGAGAGTCCTTGATGGAGCAGAAGAAAGGTGGGGTGTAGAACTCAAATTCTAGTAAGAAGTCCAGATTTAATGGTCTGACTGAGACTGGAGGTACCCCAGAAAGCATGGCCCCTGGATTCTCTATCAGCCCAGAGCTAAAACAATTTCCAAGGCCAACTCATTAGACAGGGATTGGACTGGACTGTGGGACATAAAGTGATACTCTTGAGGAGTGTGCCTCTTTGCTCAACTAGATACAAGAGACTAAATGGGCAGCTTCTGTCTGGATGTGAAATGGGAAGGCAGAGAGGGTTAGGAGCTGGTTGAATGGACACGGGGAATCGGGTGGAAGGAGGAGTGTGCTGTCACAGTATGGGGAAAGCAATTAGAGTCACATAACAATGTATGTATAAATTTTTGTATGATAAAAAATAAAAAAAAAATTAGGTCTGTTGGAGTTGTTATTTCTACCAAATACCTAAAGTTTAGTCATATCTTTGGAAATATACGATTTCTACATTCCCCTAAAGAGCACTAATTGTGTACCATTTCATCAAATATTTAAAAATCACAAATAAATAAAATGGCCAGTTGTGTTAATTAATGTACATGTATGATATTTGATGACATGTTTATATTATAGATGTGCAAGAGAACTCATGAACTCTTGAAATGACTAGGGCAACAATGCACTAAGTAAAATTGAACCTCATTTATGACTCTGTTAAAGACTAGATTACCCTGTTCACAGTTTTTGTAAAAAATCACATTTTTACTCTTTTTCTCTGAGATATCAGTTCTCTCTGAAGATGTCTTTCTTCCCTAAAGTAGCTGATTCAGTGTATAGTTTTGGATTCAATGTCACCCTTATTATATAGGAAAATGTTTCAACCAGCTCTTTAATCTCTGATATCTTCCATTGAATCAGCCGCCACAAAAGCAAGATATATATACCACCTTTGTCATCAAATAAAATTAGTCTGTGTTTATATTCATCTATAGCTTTCCAGTCTTAGCAGATCATTCCAGCAAGTTGAATTTCATATGACTCGAAAAGGAAGTTTAACATTTGTGTTCCAAGTCAACGACAATATTTAAAACTGATTTTTTTTTTTTTTT
>NW_004444128.1:4106897-4109705 GCF_000243295.1 Trichechus manatus latirostris | reverse complement strand
TTAACATTTGTGTTCCAAGTCAACGACAATATTTAAAACTGATTTTTTTTTTTTTTTTTATGTAACAGTATAATGTTTGTGGTATGTTTCCTAATATTCTGGCATTGTGGTTTAGACCTATGACTTTGAATCACAGGCAGTAAGAAAACTCCATTCTAAACACTGTCAGTTGTTGGAGTCAGACACTTAACCAAAGAACTTGCTAAAAGCTTCCTTTGTGGAGGCTAGACTCTCTTATGCATGAACACACCTCACTGGAGAGGATGGGGATGCTGATCCTCCTGTAGACAAGCAAGGGGTGCTTTGAAGGAATCAATAGGAAGAAAATGATGATGTTTGAACCATATCCACTTCTACTAGTTTTGAAACTAGGGGGGATCTCTCCTGCAAATACTCTGAATCTCTTGACCGACATGACACCTGATTTTGCTGGGGCATAGTGAATAATGGGCCTACAAGAAGGCGAATCATCTGCACTGCTACCATTTGGCCAGGTTTAAAATTAAGTGACTAGGCAAGTGTCCACCAAGAGGCTACAAGACCTCAGCAGCACAAGTCTGGCAGAATGGAACCTGTCTGACAGGGGCTAAGGTAAATGAAGAAGACATCATATCTAAGCTGTAGCTTCCATTCCTGGAAAATATGTCAAGTAACAGAGAAGACACTCAGGATCCTCAAAAGAACACGTAGATGTACTCCATGAGAGAGGCAACATTTGGTCACCTATAACACAGGGGAAGTGGAGCCCTGGTGGTACAGTGGTTAAGAGCTTGGCTACTTACCAAAGGATTGGCAGTTCAAATCCACCAGCTGTTCCTTGGAAACCCTCTGGGGCAGTTCTACTCTGTCCTAGAGGGTCACAATTGACTTGATGACAATGAGTTTGTTAGTTTTTGTTAACACAGAGGGAGCAGGAAAGACCATAGAGGCTGTGACAGCTAATTGGCCAAAGAAGATGACATTACCCAATAGATACACAACACCTTTTTTTCCCTTTTCATCTAATTTTGTTGCAACATCAGTGACACTTCCTTTCACAGAGCTAAAATTAAGTTAACCTTCATGGGAAAAGGGAAGAAGAAGAACATTAAATCAAAAGAAGATATTGAAGGTTCAGAATGAACAGGACTGAATCACAGGAAGACCTAGAATAATACTATTTGAATGGCCAAAAATGAATGAAAAATTATGAGATCTGGCTGAGACATCATTAAGCATCCTGTTTATGCAGTGAGAAATAGGAGCTCAAGACAGCATGGTTAGAAGCAGTTATTATAAAAAAATAATTTTGTAATACTGATGAGTTGAAATTCATAAATAATCCAATTGTATTCACTATACACTAGCATATTTTAAGAAGACAATGTGGTGTATTTGAAAGAATACAGGATTTGGAATTCAAATCCTAATTCTGCCACTACTTCTGTATTGTTGAATAGTTTACTTAATCTCCCAAAGCTGTTTATCTATAAAAAAAGAATAAAAAATCTGACTTTCCTAACTCAAAGGATTATTTTGGAAATTAAAATAAGATAATGAACCTGAAAACACTTGATAAACTGTAATACAACTAAATAGTAGTAATATTTATGGAGGGGAGACTTGGAAGCTATGGCAACTGTGTCTGATTCTATGGCATGGATGAGTGCTTTCCTCATTGGTCACTGCTTTTCCACTCTGTTTTCAGGACTTTTGAAAAATTTCAGAAACACAGAGTATAAATGTACTTTGGTAGGAAATGTACTTCACAAAGAAGGCAAAATTTATTTGATAATCTTATAAAAAAAAGCAAGAGAAGACTTAACTATGAAAGCCAAGATTATCCTATTTTTGGTGTTAATATTTATTCATGTGTTTAACCTATACTTAGTGAGCGCCTATTATGTGTCAGGCAGTAATCTAGGTATTCCTGTTTTCAACAGACATTAATTTCAGGGGGAGAGGATGGAGTCATAGTTGCACACAGAAAAGCAAATAACTAAAAATATAATCATAATAAATAATAAATTGGAACATACACAAGTACACAATATAAATTATGTCTAAGACACATGTGCGTACAGCTACTCCTCACTTATCAAATATCTCATTATCCAACATTTCACATTTACGACAGTAGTAAAAAATCTACTCTCCAACTATTTTGCGCATTAACAACGCATGTCTGGCAGTAACCCTTTCATGACCAGTGGGACACAGAGTGTCCACCTATATTTTCCGCCTCTGGAGTCCAGAGGGACACATTTGTCCCACATTATATTTTGTGATTTAATGTGGTCATTCTCCATTTTTGTGTAACACTGGTTTTTGTATAACAACCTACTGTTTAGAACTCAACCATGTCTATAAGTGAGGAGAGGATGTATTAATATTTCTGTATTTTAAGAAATTTTGAATTCCGTGAAGAAAGTATAGTAGGGAATGATATGTGGCGAAGGTGAATCTGGCTCTTTTCAATAGGATGGTCAAGATATACATATTCATACACACACATATAAATATAGTCCAACCCTTTTTTATTTTAATAATTAAACACATGAAATCCCAGATGGAACACATCTTTGCCTCAGGTCACAGACACAGAAACTGAGGCAAGAATTAGGTTTTCTCATGCCAAGTCCAAAATGTATGTAGTTAAATTTGGTAAGAGACTGGAGGGTCAGATAAGCTAGCACCAAGAAAATGCTATAAGTAGCTAATGGTCTTCCTTACTTTTCGAAAGCTGAAAGTCTTCATCCTGAAAGCTTCTATTTATTTTTATTTTTTTTTTATTTTTTATATTTTATTGTACTTCAGGTGAAGGCTTAC
>NW_004444128.1:4084224-4106100 GCF_000243295.1 Trichechus manatus latirostris | reverse complement strand
GGGGCTTCCATGACCTTTCCTTGTACAAGTTGTGCTAGTTTCTCCTGTATTGTGTACTGTCTCACCCTTCATCCAAGATACCACTTATCTATTGTCTATGTAATATCCCCCCGCCCCCGCAACCCTTCCATCCCTGGTAATCAACAAAGATTGTTACATTTTGTGTGTGAACTTTTTCATGGGTTTTAACAATAGAGGTCTTATACAATATTTGTCCTTTTGTGATTGACTTATTTCACTCAGCGTAATGTCCTCCAGTTTCATCCATGTTATGAGATGGTTCACAGATTCATTGTTGTTCTGAAAGCTTCTATTTCTCCTGGCAAACAAAATAGTAGAAAAACAAATCGGAAAAGCCAACGTGATCTCCATGAGGCTTCACAGATTAAGAACAACTTACATCAGACTACTGTCCTTATTCAAGATGGTGATATCTAACCTGTTCATAGATAGGAGCTGTGGAACTCTCTGACATCTAGCAATTACAACAATGCCTCCTCAAATGCACCCAGTTTTGCTATAACTTGGAAGTAGTGCTCCCAGTTTCACATCTCTGGACTATTTCAGGGACTCATTGTCAACAGGAAATTCTAGCAACTGCTGAGTAGTTAGCCAAATCCCAGGCAATGGAGGCAAAAATTATATACAGACATGCTGGAGGACAATAAAAGAGCTTTTCGGAATTACTGATGTTTTGAGGTAGAACGGATCCTAGAAATCATCCAGTCCAACCCTTCCGTTTTATAACTGAACACATGCAATTCTAGATGGAACAAATCTCTTGCTCCAGGTCACAGAAACGTAAGAGAAAGCTGAGGCAAGAATTAGATTTCCTCATGCCCAGTCCAATGCTCTTCCCTTGACAATATATTATCAATAACCACCGTGTAGAAATCCATATATGGATGCACAAAATCATCTCAGGACATATTTGGCATCTGCTAGTGGTGGCTGTGGTGTCTTCATTCATGAGTTTTTGTCCTATAAAATATTGAAGAGGGATCAGGTGCTATATTCAGATGAATGATGAGCAATACACTGCAATAGAATCATATCATCTCAGACCATTCAACCAACCTGGAATGCAGCAAAGTGGAGAACTATAGCTGTCTTTGAATGAGTGACTGACTGATGAAGCACCATTATGTGGAATGGCAATTTTCACCTGAATGCAGCAATGAACAGTGTTTTTACCACCAACTGAACCATGCTGGAATGCATTCACATTATAGCTATATCTTCAGAGTGAACGAAATTAACCAACCATATTCAGAGTTTAGAAATTACTAAAGAAAAACAGAGATAGGTTTTATAGATAGGTAATCTTATAGTGAGTGAAACTCATGTACATTACTGTATTTATACACAAATAACATGCACCTTCTACATTTGTTCGATAGCCACTCCCTCCCCCGCGAAGAATTTTCATTAGCGCCGCTATTCCCTTTTTTTTTTTTCATATTGCTGTAAAAAAAATCAGCATAGTGTGCTTACAAAAACACCTTGCAGGGAGAGGGAGCAGTCGGCAAACATCATAGAACTCATTGCCCATTGCCGTCGAGCCAATTTCGACTCATAGCGACCCTATAGCACAGAGTAGAACTGCCCCACCGGGTTTCCAAGGAGTGCCTGGTGAGTTCAAACTGCCGACCTTTTGGTTAGCAGCCCTAACTCTTAACCATTACGCCACCAGGGTTTTGTAGAAGGCATAAGTTATTTGCATGAGGCATAAAGATTTCAGTCTTCTTTGCAGTGAAACCACACATTATTTTAAGCCTGCGAGAACAGTTGAAATTGCTAATGTTGGATCTAATGTTGGACCAGTGACAATATTCACCATATATCATGGATTGAATTGTGTCCTCCAAAAATATGTGTCAACTTGGCTAGGCCATGATTCCTAGTATTGTGTGGTGGTCCTCTATTTTGTGACGTGACGTAATTATCCTCCATTTTGGGATGTGTTTTAAATCCTAAAACCTCTGTATGTTAATGAGGCAAGATCAGTGTGGGTGTATCTTGAGTCACAGCCTTATAAGTCACACCCTTACTCAAGTCACACTCTTACTTAACTCACACCCATACTCAAGTCACTTGCTTCCTCGAGTTATATCTTTTATCTTAAAGAGATTAAAGGAAAGAGAAGCAAGAGGAAGGAGAGGGACTTTACTACCACGAAGAAAGAAGAGCTGGGAGTGAAGCATGTCCTTTGGAGCCAGGGTCCCTGCTTTGAAAACTTCCTAAACCCAGGGGAAGATTGAAGCCAAAACATATGGAAACCTCCAAGGAACACCAGGCCCACAGATGTTGAAAAGAGATAAGGACATTCTTCCAGAGCTGACAGACAGAAAAAGCCTTCCCCTAGAGCCAGCACTCTGAATGCGGACTTCCATCCTCCTAAGCTGTGAGAAAAAAAATTTCTGTTTGTTAAAGCCATCCACTTGTGGTATTTCTGTTATAGCAGCACTAGATAACTAAGACACCATACTTTGAAATAAACTTTATGCTAATATATGTTTTAGTCAGAGATCATTTTTCCTATAACAAGGTCATTTTATTTTATTGCATACTATGAGTTGGAATTGACTCTACGGCAATGGGTTTGGTTTGGTTTGACTCATAGAAGCAGATAAGAAAAAAAATGTTCTACATGTGAGAATTTGGTAAAAGAATTAAACTAATTTTGCATTAGCAGCAGGCCATCCATCAACCATATACATTTGCAATTTTTTTGGTCATGTCAAGATTACCTGAACCAGAAATAAGATCTCAATAGAATAAAACAAAGGAGACATAAATAAGAGAAAGAATGGTAATTTGATTTCTTTGAAATCTATAATTTTTGATGTTTGAAATTAATAACTGAGAGTCCTGTTATGTTCATTTATGAGATTTTTTGTTTTTCTTTTAACTGCCACAACAACAAAAAATAAAAACCTTACCTCTAAAAACATAAACTATCAAAAACCATGCTGGAATGTATCCAGATACTAACTGGTATTCATGTAGAGAACATATAAATATCCCCAAGCTGTTTTTCTTTTGTCTTTAGGTTTATATGAAATCCAAGTATATTCACATAACTGAAAGAGAAAATGGTAGTCAATGTCTGCTTTGCTTTTCTTCTTTTCTTATTATTTTCTGTATTAAAATACTTTTATAGCCCATGATAACATTTTCTATTGTACAGGACGATACGTAGTTGCATAAAATCATCTCTGGAGGTGTTTTGGCTTCTACGATTGTGGTAGCAGCTTCAAAATTTGCCAGTTGTCTGTCTCATAAAAAATTTAACAGGAATCAGATGCAGTAATAAGTTGAACTTCTGGATGAATGACACATCGTGTTTCAATCCAGAACCCGATCATATTCAATTATTATGCTGAAGAACGCCTTTTAATCTTTCATATAAAGTCCGTAAGTCCAGAAGATATGTAATATCAATTCACCTATTTCTTTGACTTTATCTTGTTTGTTCTAAGACTCTATCTGAACGAGGCCATCAGTGATAACCTCCTATTTTGGCAATATACTAAGAAATAAAAAAATCATTGAAAAGATAAAATTGAAGTAGAGAGCTATAGCATAAAATAGAAAAATATGGCATACCTCACTGAAGAGACTGTACTTGATATCTCAACTAGAAACTAAACCAAACTCATTGTCATTGAGTTGATTCTGACTAATGGAGACCCCATGTGTTACTGAGTAGAAATGTTCCAAAGGGTTTTCTTGGCTGTATCATTGGGTGGGTTTGAACCACCAATCTTTAGGTTAGTAGTAGACTGCAAACCATTTGCACTACCTACAGACTCTATCTCAGCTAGAGAGATAAAGAACTTCTGTTTTGCTTTGGTTCTCCATTTTGATGCCTGCTGTTACCAATATTGTTATTATTATGTAGATAGTATTAAGAAAACATATTTACTTCCATTTTTGTGAGTGTACAATAATTCTATGCCACACTTGTGGCATGAAATAACAACCTTTCACCATGATCACATATATCATGCCAGTGGGATAATTGAATAGCTTTGGCATTTAAGTTATGGCCAATATGCATAAAAAGTAGTGTCAGAGGAAGAAAACAGAAATGATGAATATGTGCAATAAAAACCAATAGAAAAAGATTAGTTGTGCCACCATGGCAGATTAAATTCATAATTCTGCCACCATGGCAGATAAAATTCACAAGGCTGATGCTCTTACGGGAAGTTGGAATGTGAGTACTAACTTCTCTGGAACTGATATTTCTTTCCCCCACTTGCTCTGGAGGTGTTTTCCTTCTGATTCACTACACAATAAACCATGAAACTGATTATCATCAGTAGGTAATCTGTTATATCCATAATTTTTTGTGTGTGCATTTTTTGTATGTTTTGGTTTTCCAGTTTGTGCCTCTAAAAATAATCTTAGGAGTTCATACTCAGAATCTGAAATCCTTGAAAACTACAGAAAAAAAAAAAGTTTACTTTAATCTGATAAAAAAACAAAAACCAAACCCATTGCCATCAAGTCGATTCCGACTCATAGTGATCCTATAGGACAGAGTAGAACTACCCCATAGAGTTTCCAAGGAGCACTTCGTAGATTTGAACGGCCAATCTTTTGGTTAGCAGCCATAACACTTAACCACTATACCACCAATGTTTCCTTAACCTGATAGGAGTAATAAAATGTCTGTTGGATTCCTTTTCCTGTGGCTTCATTTCTCTCAGAAAACTGCTGTGATCATTTCTTAAGTTTCTGCTGTCTGGGTTTTAAAGAGAAAGATTTAAAGACTTCATATCAATGACTAGCCTTAAATTGAGGCATTGTTTGAATTATATGCTCAGAGTAATGCTGGGTTTGAACAGTGAGATGATTCAGAGGAAAAAGAAATGAGTGTGTTTAAAAGTCTAGGTGGAGTGCAAAACTTTACATTTCTATTTGCATTTTGATGCTCTGTTTCTGATTAGAATTGGTATTGATCATTTGGTGCCTCGAATTTCCATATTGACCAGGTATGATCCAGTTGGATAATCATAGATACTGCAGAAATCTTAAAGCCCATATGGTTCCACTTCTAAATCAACTTTAGACATTGCCTCTATTACATCCTCAGCAATTAAATTATCCAGGCTCTGTTTAAATAGTCAGTTAAATGAACACAATTCAGTCTTAATGATTAAATATTAACATCCCAGTGATAACAGCTAAATAGATGTTTAATCACCCACTCTCCCATCATTATCACCACTGTAGAATACCCAAAATATGAAATTTAGGGCCCTGTAATGATTAAAAAAAAAAAAAAAAAAAAGAGAGAGAGAGAGACAGAAGAAAAAAAGAGAGAGAGAGAGAGAGAAGCTCTATTACCCCCCACCCCTTTCTGGAAAAACAGATAACAAGAATTTAGAAAAGAGATGTTGAAGGACATAAACTTTCCTAAAAATACTAGGTGAAGATGGGCACCTCTAAGACTGAAACTCTGAGCAAGTCCCCACAAAGTAATGAGAATTGGATATATTTTAAATGTCTTTATATAGAAAGCATAAATTACAGAAGATCGGTGGGAGAGATGATCAGTATTTAACATTGGAAGAATAGAGTTATTAGATCCTAGGGAATTAAATAATTTTTAAAAAATTATAAAAAGGATGGAGATCAAGCATGCAGAGATTGGTTTAGTCTGACTAAGATGAGCAATTAACTTGGATGTAGTAATTGGAATTTAACATCAGCATGGAGTTTTGTATTGTAGCTGATGTGTGTTTGTATGTGTGCAATACGTATATATCTTTACACTTGAAATCGCTAGAAGTACATATTCCATTTTCCTTTGGAATGATCCCATTGATTTAACTTTATATATTTGTTGTATTTTTAAATTTTGGAGGTAAATATTCAATTCAGGGTCTCTCTGATCCAGATGGGCCCCAGGTGTATTTCTGTCAAAATTCTGGTGACGAGTGCACAGATCACTTCCCATTTAAATGACAACTCTGATATCTGAATCCTTGAATTCTTACAGGAATTTAGAAAGTCATTAGCTTCATGGTAGCTCTCCCAGGTTGGCCAGTTACAGTTGGTAGAAAGAGTACCACCAATATGTACATTTCATCGGAGTTCAAGGGCCAGGCAAAATTATAAGAGATAATCTTCTAAGGATGATGCCTATGAAGGTAACTCAGGACATTCTCCAAGAGCAAAAAAAGGAACCCCAGTAGTACAGTGGTTAAATGCTCGGCTGCTAACCATAAGTGCAGCAGTTCAAACCCACCAGCCATTCCAAGGGAGAAAGATGTGGCAGTCTACTTCTGTAAAGATTTACTGCCTTGGAAACCCTATGGGGCAGTTCTACTTTGTCCTATAGGGTCACTATGAATCGAAATCAACTTGACTGCAACGGGTTTCCAGAGCAAAAAGTATGGTTAACTTGTTTCCATCATTATTTTGAAGTAGCTACAAGTTATCAAAACACATTTAAAATACTATTTAAGATTCTTTAAGAATAGATATGTTGTTTATAGAGGAGAAAAATGTGGAAGCCAAAGATGTCTAGGAATATACATTACAAAAGAAAAGTCAGTGTAAAAAGCTATATTTACAGCCTAGAAAGTATACTTGAGATATTTATGTGCAAACAGAGAATACAATATATAGAAAAGGACCACGAATAATTAGGGCCTGTCATGAATTCTCATGGACTTTAACTGGATTTGTCTGTGGTAAATCTTGATAGATTTCCCTCGTGGGATATCAGACTACTATATCTTTCACTAGATAGTTGGATATCTTAGCATCAACTTTGCTATACTGAGTAATCATAGAAATGTAGAGAGGAAAGGGATCTTATTCATCTAATCTACTCTTATGCACACAATGCAGGCAATTCCTTAGACAATACATTGGAAAAATGGTGATCCAGCTTTCACTCGAACACTTCCAGTGCTGCGGAGCTCATACCTAACAAGGCAACATAGTCCATCACTGGATATTTCCAATTTTATAAGTCTAGATATTGGACTAAACCCTGTTTCCATGTTAATTCCATATGTTAGAATTTCAGGGGCTAGACATGATAACCATTCAAATGTCTAAAGACAGCTCTCAGATTCCCTTCTACATCCTACATCTCTCTCCTCTTTTCTAATTTTTTCAGCAATTATAAATGTGATGGTTTCTGGTGCTTCTTAACTATGTTTAATATTCTCCTCTGGATAAACTCTAATTACTAACTTAGTTATTAAAGAAGCCTTCTAGTAAGTACAGAAACATTTCTTCATCTAGCAGTGGACATATCATTATTGTGCTGTCCAAAAGAGAGTATACATATTAGTAGATAGTGCCTGAACTAGGAAACAAAGAAGTGAATTCCTATTTTGTCTCTTCCATTCATGTTCCACTTGACTTTGGGAAAACGCCATATCATCCCAAAGATACTAGGGAATTATTAAATTATGATATGCTATTATATCAATGCTCTCTGATATCCAGGAATAAATCATGCATGCCAAATAGTTGCAAAGTAATGGTGGTGAGGTTACGATTTCTCTTCATCTTCCGAAAAAAAAAATTTTCAACAGTGTCAGAAAGTTGATATTAGTGCTCTTATCAAGTACTATAGAAGTTATAACCAAAATTTTGAAGCTCTGCTTTATGAATTATTTGTCTAGGCACCTAGCATACGTTGAGATTCTGAATGACACTTCATTGATTGCCGCTTTAAATGTTAATTTCACTAGCTTTGCATTTTCACATTTCTACCTGCTTCTTTTTGCCACTCTACTTCATGGCAAGTAATAACACTGAGCTCATTTACAATATATTGTTAACTTTATTAAAATTTCATGACATGACAGTATGGTTGGTTAAGCCATGGAGACAACTTAGTTTGGTGGAGTTTCACATTTTCTGATTAGGTGAAATGCCGCTGCAAATTCTCTGTGCTAAATGAAGACTTAATAACAAAACATATTAAATAAATATAATGCATGTTTATGCCGCTTTATCTAATACCTGAGCTGTTAAACAATATCCAAGGACAATCTCACATGAGCGCTAATCTCAGTGAAATAAGAAAATACTAGAAGAAGCCAACAAAGAATTAATACAAATCATTCCTACTCCACAAATTACACATTCTTCAGACTGCAGATAAATCAATTCTCCTAAATTGCAAATATAGTTATATAAGTTCCCTGTAAAAACCTTTGTGGAGTAACTTTTGGAGTCATGTGTATGGATGTTTCACCTCTGGAAATAAGAAAAGAGAACAGATGACAGCTTGTCTATGATAACTTTGTGAAAATTACTTTTATTTGGCTAAAGACAAAACAGAGCCCTGGTGGCGCAATCATTAAAAGCTACGGCGAGCTATGGCTGCTAACCAAAAGGTTGGCAGTTCAAATCCACCAGCCACTCCTTGGAAACCCTATGGGACAGTTCTTCTCTTCCTGTAGCGTTGCTATGAGTTGGAATCCACTTGACAGCAACAGGTTTGGTTTGGTTTTAAAGACAAAACAAAAAATAAAAGTCATACTATTGTTTTTTTTTTACTTTAAGTAGATTAGAGCAATTTTCTTTTTACTCCAAAAGAATGTTTTGAAATTTGTTATTAATCCTACCCCAAGCAAGATAGAAGAATTGAGTCCATTGTAATTGGCACCTACTTTTCTGAATGGAAGGTAAAAAAGCCAACAAGAATTAAGGACCACCAGCCCTTTAAATATAACAGTCTTCAAAGAGACAGGCCATTGAAGCATAGACATTGCTTTTTGAACAGGGGTGGGAGAATTAGACATTATGAAATACATTGATGTGCATAACTTTCTTGTTGAGGATCTTGAAATAATTACCATTTGGAAACAATAACAAAAATTGGAACACAGAGAAATGTAAGATAAAGTGCACAGGAGTCAGTAAAAGTATACCCATGATCTACCACATCAATTGAGAGAAAAAAAAATAGATATTTATATTTTTCCACTTTGAATTCTAGCTTGATCACAGGTTGGGAGACTTTGGGGAATAGTCAAATTGTATCAATATATAAAATTGCTAGTTTGATTTCATTTAAATACCTGAGGTTAAGTGTACTCAATTTCAGCAGATTCATTGGGTAGAACGGAGAAAATGTGGATATGCTAACCATCAATTATTCTAGCTATCTCAGAAGTCATTTTCAATAAATGACTATGATAAGCTGGATAATGCCCTGCCCCAAAGATGTTCACATTCTAATGTGCAGAATCTGGGAATACGTTACTTTAACTGGCAAAAGGAATTTTTCAGGTGTGATTAAATTAAGGAGCTTGAGATAAGGAGATTATCCTGGTCCTTATAAGTGAAAGAAGGAGGGAGACGGGTCAGAGAGAGAGAAAGACCTGAAGATGCTACACCATTGGCTTTGAAAGTAGAGGAAAGAGCCATTTGCCAAGGAATGCAGATGCCTCTAGAAGCTGGAAAAAGCAAGGGGATGAATTGTTCCTTAGAGTCTGGGAAAAAATCACCACCTGTTAACACCTCGATTTTGGACCAGTGAAACCCTTTTGCAGTTTCAGACCTCCAGAATTATAAGATGATAAATTTATGACATTTATGCCATTAAGTTTGTGGTAATTTGTTACAATAGAAATAGGAAGCTAATATAATGTTATACCATCACTTGCAAGGTAAATTCCAGACTTTATACCATGAACTTCAAGGTCCTCCAGGCACCTGTCCTACATATTTCTTCACTTTCACCTCCCAAAACCCTCTACTGTTATGGTGACAACGTGTGTACTTATTCTTTTATAACATTAAACTACTTGTACTTTGTATATTGCCTTTTTTTAAAAATAAACTTTATAATTTGAATTGTAGATTCTTGTCCAGTTGTAATAACAGAGAGATCTCTTGTATCCTTTGCCCAGTTTCCTCAAATTGTAATATCTTGCAGAACTGTAGTACAGTATTTGCAACTAGGATATTGACATTGTTACAGTGAAGATACAGAATGTTTCAG
The DNA here is from genome assembly GCF_000243295.1 of Trichechus manatus latirostris. NCBI lineage: Eukaryota > Metazoa > Chordata > Mammalia > Sirenia > Trichechidae > Trichechus > Trichechus manatus. Next base: position 4,096,109 of record NW_004444128.1, on the reverse strand, counting down.
TCTCACAAGGATTCTTTTTTATAGCCACACCCACTTCTCTCCCACCCTAAAATCCTCCAAACTCTCCTAACTCCTTGCAACCGCTAATCTGTTCTCCATTTCTATAATTTTGTCACTTCAAGAATGTTGTGTAAGTGAAACCACTTGGGATTGGATTTTTTTCACTTACCATAATTATCTGGAGGTTGTTGCAGGCATTGACAGTTTGTTCCTTTTCATTACTGAGTAGTATTCCAAGATATCCATGCACGACAGTTGGGTTGACCAGTATTCTGTTGAAAAATATCTAGGTTGTTTTTAGTCTTAAACTGTTATAAATAAAGCTATCATAAACAAAGTACTCAGAATTTTGCATGAACGTATTTATTTCTCTGAGACAGAAGCCCAACAATGCAATTGCTAGGTCGTTTGGTAAGCACATGTTTATTTATTTATTTTTTTGTTGTTGTACTTTAAGTGAAAGTTTACAATTCAAGTTAGTCTCTCATACAAAAATTTATACATACATTGTTATGTGACCCTAATTGCTCTCTCTATACTGTGACAGCACACTCCTCCTTTCCACCCCTGATTTCCCATGTCCATTCAACCAGCTCCTGACCCTCTCTGCCTTCTTATCTCACCTCCGGACAGAAGCTGCCCATTTAGTCTCATGTATCTACTTGAGCTAAGAAGCACATTCTTCACGCGTATCATTTTATGTCCCATAGTCCAGTCTAATTTTTGTCTAAAGAGTTGGCCTGGGGAATGGTTTTAGTTCTGGGTTGACAGAGAGTCCAAGAGCCATGCTTTCTGGGGTTCCTCCAGTTTCAGTTAGACCATTAAGTCTGGTCTTTTTACCAGAATTTGAGTTCTGCACCCCATCTTTCTCCTCCTCTATCAGGGACTCTCTGTTGTGTTCCCTGTCAGGGCGGTCATTGGTGGTAGCCGGGCGCCATCTAGTTCTTCTGGTCTCAGGCTGATGGAGTCTCTGGGTTATATGGCCCTTTCTGTCTCTTGAGCTAATACTTTCCTTGTGTCTTTGGTGTTCTTACATGTTTAGTTTTTTAAAGAAACTTCCAAACTAACAATTTATATTTACACCAGCAATGTACCTCACATCCTAGAATGTTTTATATCAAGCTGGTTCCTCTGCAAGAATCTTTCCCTTTTTCCCTACCTTGACAACTTTTAGTTATCCTACCAATTAGTCTTTTTTGAATTTTCAGATTGAACAAATCACCGTCTTGGGAGTTCCACAGCACTTTTAGCTTAGAAAGGAGCTCTGATGGCACAAATGGTTAAGCACTCAGTTGCTAACCAAAAAGTTTGGTGGTTCAAACTCACCAGCCACTCTGTGGCAGAAAGATGTGGTAGTCAGCTTCTGTAAAGATTTACAGCCTTGGAAACCCTATGGGGCTTTCTACTCTGTCCTATAGGGTCACTACATGGGAATCAACTCTTTGGGCAATGAGTTTGGTTTGGTTTTAGCTTAGTAAGTTTTTTTCATTTTTAAATGAAAATAATACAAATTTACCAGGGTTATTCTGAAGCTAAAATGAATACTGTGAGTAAGATGCTTTGTCCCAAATTTAGCATATAAAAAATTCCCAACCATATTAGTTACCATCCACAATATTGCCAAGGCCCAAATATGAGACAACTTCGGGTTCTCTCCCTTCTCTTCAGAAAGTGAAAACAAAACAGAAGACAAGAACAATGACAGATCTTACATCTTTATGGAAATCCTGATACATGCCCGTAAAATAAACTAAATAATTTTAAAGGCAAGAGAAGATGTGTAAACCTTCAGCTTTCTGAAACTTATGCTGAGTTCAAAATAAGACAACTATAAAACAGAAGCCGCTGTTAGTGACCAGTCAGATAATGAGGGTAATTAACAGCATGGCAAAGGATATTTTCAATGAGAATGAAAATGAGCGTATCAGAATTTGCATGGCTCCTTTATAGCGTCCTGAAAGAACTTTGGATTTCTGAGGGTGACACAGCTGGAATCACCTCCAACTAGAACAGTCACAGGATGACCAACAGAATTCTTAAAGGCCATGCTACAGTCTCTCATTGCTCCCCTTAGAACCACAGATGAACATTTGGCTATAACTTGACTTCTACACTTATGATATCAAAGCCCATCTCAGACGTGGCTGTCATTCACTATCTGCAGAGCTACTACCCCATTCCAAGCCACTACCATCTCTCATGGACCTGAGTGATAACCTTCTAACTCATTTGTCTACTTTCACTTTTGTCCCATTCTTTGCAAAGCAACAAACGTGGTGCTTTTAAAATGTATGTCAGCTTCTGACACACCCCTGCTCAAAATCGAAGAACTTTGTTGTTGTCAGTTGCCATTGAATTGATTCTGACTCATGGTGACCCTATGTGTGCAGAGCAGAACTGCTCCATAGGGTTTTCAAGGCTGTGACCTTTAGGAGCACATTGCCAGGCCTGTCTTCTGAGGCACCTCAGGGTATGTTCGAACCACCAACCTTTCGGTTAGTAGTTGAGTGCTTAACTGTTTGCATTACCCAGACACTCCTTCCAAGAGCTTTATATCACACAAAATAAAACCCAAACTCCTTATCACAGCCTGTGGGGACTCACATAACTGACTGCTTCCTTTCTCTCCAACCTTATCCTCAGACTTGTCTGCATCCCTCTTTCACTTCTAAACCCACTGGTCTTTTAACATTCCTCAAACACATTATTCCTGTCTCACTGCACAGAACCTTTACTAACCGCGTTATCTACAACAGTCACTTCCCATCCCCTGTCATATTCCATCCACTTTACCAGCTATAGTTAACTATAGGTGCTTTTAAGCACCTGTCCTTACCTACCATTTATGTCATGTATTTGTATCTTTGTTTTTCATTATTTGTTACTTCTACTAGACTGTAAGATCCATGCATGTAGGACTTTGCCTCTCATTTACTGCTGTAAACTCAGTTTCTACAAGTGTGACTAGCAAATCAAATACTATAGTAGTAATGGCCTTGCTCTGTGGTGCTTTCCTTCTGGTTCGACAAAGTTTTGATTCTGCCTCCATTTTCTGGAAACAGCTCTGGTGTTAGCTTAGGTACATGGACCCACATATATTTGCCAGTTCTGGCCAGGCCATTTTCTAGCTTGTGAATTTAGATGAACAAGTTAAACTTACTGAGCTTTAGGTCTCTTATAAGCAAAATAAGGACAATAATACTTAAACAGTTGTTGCAAACATTAAATCAACTTACATTTAAACTGTCTAATACACTTACGGAAACCCTGGTGGTGTAGTGATTAAGAGCTACGGCTGCTAACTAAAATGTTTGCAGTTTGAATCCACCAGGCACTCCTTGGAAACTCTATGGAGCAGTTCTACTCTGTATATTTATGAGGTCGCTAACACACTTATTGGCTTATGGTATTTTTTCAATAAGTTTGAATTTCTTTTTCCATTACTCTTTACCTCTACACTGAACTGTATCTGCCTCTATCACCTAGCAGGCTCTGCCCTTCCTTTCTCCAGAGATCCTCTGACCATCCTAGCACACCTACCTCCTACTTCATGCTCATGATGCAACTCCATGTTTCATACTTGATTCTTCTGCACAGATGTACTGGGTTAAAAAAAAAAGTCTATATATATATACATATATTTTTGTGTGTATATATATATATATATATATATACACATATATATACACACACATATATACACACTCCTTTTCTGAAATTGTAAGCTTCTACATCTGTTTGACAGCAGGGTGGATGTCATGACTGCAAAACATGATGACTTTGGGTAAATTATAATACTGATGGCTTCTTTTTTTTCTCAGTTGTTTATTTGCTTCACATAAATAGGAAAAACTAAAAGATGTTCGATTTCTTAAGCTCAGCAGCTTGCAGTGCCATTTGTAACAATTAAACACATCTAAAAGCAAATCCCTTCAGTAACTTTGAAGTTAGAGTCTAAACACACAATTCTTTTTAATTTAATGTGTCAACCATTTTAATTTCATGAATAAATTAGGTATATTTAATATAATATGTATGCTTGGGAACTAACAAAATAACTAGATCTATAAAGGAAATTAAGATATTTTACATATTTTTCTATTCCTCCTTTGTTCTTTAAAAATTTCCTTTCTCCATGAATTGAGAGTGTCTGGAAAATTGTATCTTTTTTTCTGGAGTATCCTAGTAGGGGTTAAACTCTTAACTGAGCCTTGTGTTTGGATAGGCTAACTGATCAATGTGCTGAGTTGGTCAGTGTGGGACACTGGGTTATGGAAGGATTACAAATGCAGAATCAGCAGGGAACTTTGCTACTCTTCTGAGTGCATTGGCCTGTAGCTGGTAGCTTAGGCGTTATTTGATCAAACAATTTGTGTTTATTGATGCATTACCAATATACACCTACTCCTCACTTATCGACTATCTCTTTATTCAACATTTTGCATTCACAACTATAGTAAAAAATCTACTATTTGACTATTTTGCGCATTAACAACATATGTCTGGCAGTAACACTTTCATGACTAGGGGAATATTTACCAGTATCCTGGTAGAGGTTAAACTCTTAACTGAGCCTTGTGTTTGGAGAGGTTGACTAATCAATATGTTGAGCTGGTCATTGTGGGACACTGGGCTATGGTGGGAGGATCACAAAGGCAGAATCGGCAGGGTACTTTGCTACTTTTCTCAGTACATTGGCCTACAGTTTATACATTTTCTGCCTTTTAGGTCCAGAGGGACATACGTGTCCCACATAAGTTATGATCTGATGTGGTTATCTCTCATTTTGCGTAACGGTGGTTTTCACTTAATGACCTGGTCTTTGGAATTTAACCATGTTGATAAGTGAGGATTGGGTGTATACTGCTTAGTAATGTACTTTTTAAAAAAATTATTATTTTATGGGTTTACTCTATTTGTGTGAATGATTGGCTCCCTAGAAATTCTGAAGAACTAGGTGCTAAGTATGCTTTTTTAAGTACTTCTCTTCAGGGTTGTTATGTTACAATATAGTAATATATCAATGTAAGTGAGTATATAAAAATACATGTTTAAAACTTGAAGCATTTGAATGATAAGTGAGGGTAGATAATATAAAATAATGAAGAAGGTATAGACAACTTATAAAGTCCCTAACTGGTGCAAATGGTTTACACTCAACTGCTAACATAAAAGTGGGCAGTTTGAACCCACCCATCAGTACCACAGAAGAAAAGTCTTCTTGTCTGGTTCTGTTAAGATTACAGCCAAGAAAACCCTATGGAGCAGTTCTACGCTGTAACACATGGGGTCGCCATAAATTGGAACTGACTGGATGACAACTAACAACAACAGACAATTTATAGTTGTTTGTAAGGGTCTTTAAAGAATAACATTTAAGCTGAGATTCATAGGATAAAGAGTTTTTCAGACAAAGACAAGACTGTGAGCCAAGGGTATTGAGATTAGAAAGGATATGACAAACATGAGAAACTCAAAGAGGAGGAAGTTGGTCAGAACCTACATGGAAGAGATAGTAGAACAAAGTGAGTTCAAAAGTTGTACAGGGGCCAGATTATACACAATTTGATAGGTCAGGGTAAGGAATTTGTATTTGCAATTGTAGCCACAGCATGCAATGGGAAGATATTGAAGATTTTTCAAAAAGGAGGATAATATGGTCCACTTCATAATCTAAAAGTATTACTTTGATTTTTATATATGTATATTTAAAAGACTTAAAGTAAGAATTGAAGGTGGGAGATTGGTTAGGAGGGAAGATATAAAGGTAACTTGAACTAAAATGATGACAGAGTAGATAGGAAAAAATGAATAAGCATTAGATGTATTTACAAGGCAGTAATAGGAGTAGTTGCTGATTGATTCCCTTGGAGGATTGGGGAAGACAATAAAGTTTCCAGCTTGAGTATCTTGGTGGGTGGTTTTACCAATTATTGAAATGAAGTCTGAGAAGAGGATCAGGTTTGTTGGGTGAAATAAAGAGTTACCACTGAAAAATATTGTTTGATGTATCTATGAGGCATCCAGTTGGAAATGTCAAGTAGTCCAGTCTAAAGTCTATAAGTCTAAAGGTCACAGGAGAGCTATACAGAAAAAAAGATATTATGAGTTATTACCATTGACAGAAACTAAAACCTCAATTCTGACCATTCCTTGTAGGTAAGTCTTCAAAAGCTGACTACTTCACCCTGTATAGCTGGAAGTCCTACTTCAGGGTTTAACATGTTAAAATTCACCTGACAGATTATTAACACAACACACACATAGCATAGAGTGCTCAATGCATTTCCAGCTCAAAATGAGAGTCATGCATTAGCATTGAAAAAAAAAAAACTGATTTAAATTGAGTAAAAATTATCCCACAGGAACAACACTGTATGTTTTGATCAATTTAGCAAAAACCTAAACAGATTTGTCATGTTTAAGCTTTGTTACTAGTTGATCTTTCTAGTCAGTACTATTAAATACAGCTATTAAATTATTATCTATCCTGACAGTTTTCCATAGTTGTACATTATTTATTTTCTCAGGCAAGAGCATTTGAAATGGAAAATATTTACTCTTATGAAAAAGGTCATCATTTGACAACTTCAAATTACATTAAAGCATCATTAATTCTAACTCCACTAATTATTTATTTATGACCAAATTAAGGCTCCAAACCTACCCACTGCCATTGAGTCGATTCCAACTCATAGTGACCCCACAGGGTTTCCCAGGCTGTTAATCTCTATGGAAGTAGACTGCCACATCTTTCTTCCATGGAGATGCTGGTGGTTTTGAACTGCCGACTTTTCAGTCAGCAGTCGTCACTTTAACCACTGTGCCACCAGGGCTCCTTAAATTAAGGCTATCTATCTATAAAAATAGATAATCACCTTAACAAAGTGTATTTTTAACTATAAGGGAAATATTTAACTCCATAAAAGAACAAATTATTTGAGCTCCATGAATATCTTAGCTGTATCTAATTACATATAATTTATATGTTGATTATAAATAACCTTTACGATTCATTAATGCTGGTCCTTTGGCACCTTTATGGGCCACACCTGGTTGCTCTAACATACTACTTTTTGGAGTACAACACAAGAAGCTCTTTGATTACAGACTATCCCTTCCAAAACAAGGATTTAGAGATTCTTTGTGAATATTTACAAAATGCCAATAAGAAAGACAGCCACTAAATTGTCAAAGCACTATTTCTGTCGTCTCTTAGCCAACTGACCTTCAAAATTAATTCTCTGGCTTTCTAAGCTAGGTTAAGTACACATTCTCCATGTTCCCAGGATACATGTGTATGCATCTCATAATCTATTTTTAATACCCAATGACTAACAGTGTCAATTACCAAAACTAGACTTTAGTTTCTTCATTTTCAAAATGGGCATAGCATCAGTTCTGACTACTCTGTGCAGCTACTCTGAGTATGCTGGTGTTGGAAGTAAGAGATTTAATATTTATCATGTATACACTGTGGTCTAGGCTGGTCCTAATGACTCTGTTAAACAACTATTATTACTGCTTTTATACACAGAAAGATTACATATTTGATCTTGAACACACAGTTAATATATAGTTAAGCCAGATTTTTTAATCCATTTGCATGACAAATCACTTAGAAAATTCAAGCAGTATATAATTTACTGTGACTTGAAAATAATGATGAAATCATAAGAAACCCACAAAGATTTATCAAAAATTGAGTCATGTTATACAATCCTATTTGATAACTTTCACTGGCTTGGCAAAGCACTTGGACTCTTGAATAAAAGTGTTCATACATGTGAAAAAGGTATTTATGAAATGTGAGTTGACTAATATTGTTAGGTAGATTCACAAGTGCCTTAGTAATCATATCTAGCATTGAACAAGACATTGATTTTAACCTTGGGATAAATCCCCCATTGGAACACCATAAAGTTGTGGCCTTGTCCTCACCTACCCAACATTTTTATTTGATGCTTTAGATGACAGTATAGAAGGATGCTTATCATATTTTCAGGACACATCAAAGTAGGTAGAGAGCAAATACTGTAACAAAATCAATATTCAACATGACACTGAGAAACTATATTTTTAGGCTAATGCTAATGTGGAGACAAAGAAGTGTGTATTTATACTCTAAACTCAAAAAATACTAGCAAAAATTTGTTATGTTGTTAGGAGCTATCAAGTCGATTTTCACTCATAGCAACTCCATGTGACAGAGTAGAACTGCCTCGTAGAGTTTTCTAAGCTTGTGGCACAGTGGTTAAGAGCTAAGGCTGCTAATCAAAAGGTGGGCAGTTCGAATCCATCTTGGAAACACTTAGGGGCAGTTCCAGTCTCTCCTATAAGGTTGCTACGAGTTGGAATCGACTTGATGGCAATGGGTTTGGTCTTTTGGGGGGAGGTTAATCTTTACAGGAGTAAATTGCCAGATCTATCTCCCATGAAGCCTCTGAATGTGTTCAAATGGCCAACCTTTCTGTAAGCAGCTGAGTGCTTTACCATTGTGCCACCGGGGCTCGTTTTCACATAAGTTTAGGGAGGAAGAAAAAAAAATACTTGGTATGGCTTAATGTGAAAACTGTCTGTGGCTATAAGTCTCCTAGTGCGCCAGAAGTGTGAGAGGGTTGCTTACAATAGCTAGCCAATCTTAGGCACTTAAGTGAAGGGACAGTCTCCCTATGGTGAGACAAGGTAAACCAATTACAACTGTACTCTGTGCTACACATACCAAACTTGGACTATTATGTAAAATTAAACATCATTTAAAGAAGAACACTGATGCAATGAATTATGAGGAAGAAGAATTGAGAGATGAAGTTAGTAAAAGACCTGAAAACATCTCATATAGGTTATAAGTGTAGCTTAGAAAAGAGTTGAATAATAAAAGGAGGCATACAATCTATCTTTCAAAGAGCTGAAGAACTCCATTATGAAAATAGTCTTACTCTGTAGCTGACAAGGCAGAACTAGAACCACAAATGAATATATGAGAAGCAGATTTTGAATTAACACAGAAGAATAAGAAGTAAGTTAGAGTTGCCTAAGGATGGAATGTGTTGACTTTAGAGACAAGGTCCTCTCTGTTATTACAGATATTTAAGCCCACAGATTGTTGTAGAAGGACTGTATTGGGTATGTAGGTGGGAGATTGGATTATCAAATGTAATTTCTTAGATACTTCAAAGTGGTAAATAATAATAATCACAATGATAATGGGTTACCCCTTACTGTATTTAAAAATTATCTGGTTTTATATCTTTGAAATTCATGCAAAACAGTGTTGCAAATACATAACCAGAGATGTGTGAAAAGCATGCTGAAGTCTCTCCCCTGTAATATGAACCCTCTTTTCTAAATCTTGCTATGACTCTATAGCTTCCTTCTTTTATGGACCAAGTTTCTTGACAATAGTTTAATCTCACTGACTCTATTTGTCACCTTCCATTTACTCCTCACATCCCTGGTTTCTGACGTCCTCATCACCATACTGAAACTGTTCAATCGAAAGTCATGTAATATGTATATGAATGAATTTCAGCTCCTGTTTCATTGGACCACTTCATTGATTTTCGAACTACTGATCACTCATTCCCAAAATTCCATATTCCCTTGGATTCTCTAAGACCAAAGATATCCTTTGGATCCAAACTCCTATTGGCTAAACTCAGGATCTAAATAGGTCCAGATGAGAAAGGATACTTTTCCTGATTTCCTTTATACTCTTCAGATTCCTTTCTTCATTTTTTTCTTGGACTCATCCACCTCTATCTTCCCGTTAAATATTCCCATTTTCCAGGGTATTGTCTTGTTGTATCTAGTGTTACTTTTAAAACTTCACCTGTTTTCATGCTATGTAATAACAACTATGTAATAACAACTCCCAAAATTCATGGGCTTAATTGTATTTACTCAATAATCTGTGGCAAACAATTTCACATGAATTTCACCACATCTTTGACAAGGTGGGAGACAGGTGAAATTGTTTACTGCAAACTGGTAGGAAGGCACAATTGGACCTGTTTTTACCTTGCTTTTTGCATAATCGCCCCTGCAAGTCTTAGTATAGGCCTTTCCTCTGAGATTCTGACTTACATTTACAACTCACTGCTTGCCTCATCCCTTAAATATCCCCAGGAACCTCAATCTCAGCTTGTCCAAAACTGAACAATTCTTCAGCCTCTGTGCTTCAGATCTAGTCTGTGTTATCTATCTGAGTCACGTCATCAATCTAGACTCTCTCTTTTCGTCATATCCTACAAATGACTGAATCTTGCTCAGTATTAGCAAAGTCCTAGTTAAGCCTCACATGATTATGACCCCTTTAATATTCCTACTGATTCTTGCTCCGATTCTGACCTTACCATGAATTCAACATTCATTTTCCCCCATTTAAACATTTAGATACTATCAAGGGCAAGTCCAGAAAAGTAAAATGCTTACCGGGGCCAGGTGAAAATGAAGCTAGGCAGGTATAAGTGCAGAAATAATTTGTGTGAGGGTGGCCACAATGGCACAACAGGGAGTGTATGCCCTGAGGAGAAGCCTTCTCATCTGCAGGGTATTTCTGCTATGAGGAAACAAAGACCTGATAATGTCAGAAAAGCAACTTTGTTAAGAGAAGCCAAATATCTGACTTTTATATAAAATCTCTAATTTTTAGTGTTATTTCAATGTGAACCAAAAAAAGACATTATCTGTACAATTCTTGTTTTTGACACTTGGTCTACAGAATAAAGTGAAAGCTCCTTATTTTGGTATATAAAGCCTTCTATATTCTGACTTCTACCAACTCCAATCCCTCTCTCCCAATCCGGGCTCTAGCAGGAATCAACTTCTTTAATTTCTTTACACATGCAACTCTGATTCGTGTCTTTGCAACTTTTTGCTCATGCTGTCACCACTGCATAGAAACCCTTACGAACATCCTACATTTTCTTAACAACATGCTTAAATTATATTTTTAAAAAATGTGTTTTTCTATATATCACAAGTAAACCTTTCCTAAAGCCCTCAAATTGTAATGAATCTTCCCTTCTGTTTCCTGTATCACATTGTTCTTGCTTCTGGTATAGGATATATAACCTGATTTTCAAGGTATGTGTTCACTTGAGTGTCTGCCTCACTAGACAGTGAGCTCCTTGAAGACAGGGACCTGTTCTTAGTCGTGTTTGCATTCCCATCACCTGAAACAACATCAGACACAGGACAGGGACGAAATACATATTTGTCAGACTATTTCACTGATTTTTAGACCTTTCGATCTGCCAAGATTCCAACTGTTTTCTCATGGTCTTTATAGAAAGAAAGTACTAGTATCTCACACCTGATTTTTCTTTGCCTTTAGTAAAACTCCATAAGGATTAGAAGGTTGTGTGTGCAAAGGCTGTTTCAAAAATTCAAGGCAAATTCTTCTGCTTGTCAGCTCTAAGAAGAGAAATAGTAGAAATGATTCACCATTTGGCCTCTTAGTATGTCTTTTCTCCCATCTTTTCCTTCCCTCTTCCTTGTTTTTTTGGTGTTGTGTTTTTTTTTCCTTAGTGTTGGATTTCTTGTTATGTTTTCTCACATGCAATAATTTCTCTCAGCTTCTATGAAGAGTTTACCTGCTTCTCCATCTTCAAATGACTCCCCACAGTTCAGTTCTTATGGAGAGCTTTCTTTGAATCTTCCCAGCATTCTTCTAAAGGCAAATTTTTTTTTTTTTTTTATTGTACTTCAGGTGAAGGCTTACAGAACAAATAGTTTCTCATGAAACAGTAGGACACAGGTTGTTTTATGACATTGATTAACAAGCCCACAATATATTAACCCTCTAACTTCTCAACTGTTTTTTTTTTTTTTTTTTTGGTGAAAATACACATAGCCAAAGATACATCGTTTCAAAAATTTCT
>NW_004444128.1:4064154-4081876 GCF_000243295.1 Trichechus manatus latirostris | reverse complement strand
GATTTCCTTTTCATCGTTCTCCTTACTGGTGTATAGGAATCCAACTGATTTTTGAATGTTTATCTTGTATCCTGCTACTCTGCTGAATCTTTCTATTATTTCCAGTAGATTTCTCGTGGAGTCTTTAGTGTTTTCTGTGTATAGTATCATATCATCTGCAAACAGGGACAGTTTAACTTCTTCATTACCAATTTGGATGCCCTTTATTTCTTTTTCTTGTAAAGGCAAATGCTTTTTATGCTGTCTATTAAGACTCCCCCAGAGCTTCTGCTCAATGTGCATGTGGTCAATAACAAATTTAGCTTGTGTGATAATGGGTAGACTAGGCCTAACTGAGGAATAGCACATAGCATGTCACTGGCCCACAGCAAATGCTAAAACCTGTATCATTTCTTTGTGCTTTCAAGGAGAAAGGAGTAGGGCATGTATTGTGGATTTGTGAAGGCTAATCATGCCTTGATTGTTATTTTATGTTATTGTTGTTTTAACTTCCCTAAGTATTAAAAGGTGACTGTTTTATTTTAAATATTATTGTAATTGTTATTATTCCTAAAGTAGTTCAGCTGAGTTGTATGCCAGTATGTATACTGAATATTACATCTATTTGTCCCAATAAACATGCCAGCATTGTTTGATAAGGCATTGTCATGGATTGAATTATGTCCCCCCAAAAATGTGTGTATCAATTTGTCTGGGCCATGATTCCTGGTATTGTGTAGTTGTCCTCCATTTTGTGATTGCAATTTTATGTTAAAGAGGATTAGAGTGGGATTGTAACATCACCCTTACCCAGGTCACATCCCTGATCCAATGTAAAGGGAGTTTCCCTGGGATGTGGCTGCACCATCTTTTATCTCTAAAGAGATAAAAGGAAAGGGAAGCAAGCAAAGAGTTGGGGACCTCATACCACCAAGAAAGCAGCACCAGGAGCAGAGTGCGTCCTTTGGACTCTGGGTCCCTGTGCCTGAGAAGTTCCTCAACCAAGGGAAGATTGAGGACAAGGACCTTCCTCCAGAGCGGACAGAGAGACAGAGCCTTTTCATGGAGCTGACACCCTGAGTATGGACTTTTAGCCTACTTTACTGTGAGGAAATACACTTCTCTTTGTTAAAGCCATCCACTTGTGGTATTTCTGCTAAAGCAGCACTAGATGACTAAGACAGGCATTTAAAAGGGAAATAAAAATGATTTACTTAGTTCCTAAGTAATTTATTGTTGTTCCTAATGTTTCTTGGTTTTACTACAGTTATTAGCTGAAGTATAATATAAAAGGATATGATATAAAATTAAAATTAAACGTAACTTTCTGATAAGACAAAAAGTGATAATAGCGATGGGACTCTCTGAACTTTAGTTCAGGTAAATAAATCAAATTTTAAAAAAGGTTGAAAAATTAGTGCAAAGCACATAGCATACTGCCTCACTCATAATAGTGTTTAATAAATTTAATCTATTATTATTATTATTAGCAAAATAGTTCTATAAGCATAGCAATTTCCTTATGAACACTTTATGATTGAACTCATGTCCTGATTCCAAAGTTGAGAACTGCTTGCTTAGTATATTTTTTACTACAATTGTAAGCATCAGATTCATTGGAAAAGATATTATTCAGTTAAATATAAACCTGCTAATCGGGATAGTTTTTAAGTAAATGAACAGAAATTTTATTTTACACTGAGAGGTAGTAACCAATAGTTCTTTACAGCTTCTAAAGGTACTAAAGATATGACTGAAATAAAGATTTGCTTTTAATGTTTGTATACAGCATAGTTTGGAAAGGAAAACGTTAAGTGATTTGGTGTATGTTCATACCTGTTCATACCCTGTGATTAGAATAAGACAGTGGTAATAGTGAAATAAAATATTTAATAGTGGGTAATAGTTTGGAGGATTAGAAGTTTGCAAATATAGCATATTTTTTCATTGATAGTAATTAGATTATGATAATAAATGAACCAGAGTTTAGTTGGCTTAGTTATGAGTAGAATATATCAATTTTAATGTGTCATAGGAGCCCTAGTGGCACAGTGGTTAAGAGCTACGGCTGCTAATCAAATGATCAGCAGTTTGAATCCACCAGCCTGTCCTTGGAAACTCTATGAGGCTGCGGTTCTGCTCTGTCCTATAGGGTCGCTGTGAGTCAGAATGGACTCGATGACAATGGGTTTGATTTTTTTGTTTTTTTTTAATGTGTCATAGGAAATAATACTGAGCATCAGAATTAAACACAGAAATTTTAAAAATACTCATGATCAGTAGCTTTAAATACTTTTTTAATGAAAATATTTTTATCATGCATCCACACAAACTAATGCTGAAAGACGTGATCTTTAAAGTTTATTTATCAGTACATCTTTTCCCCTCAAATACTTAGCACTTACCTTCCACATAACTTTTATGAATGTGTTCGCTGAAAATTACTGAGAGGTGGGGTGTCCCTCAAGTCAGTGAGAAGCGTGTTTAGCTAAACACTCCTTAGCAAGGTGGTCCTTGGAAACTCTATGGGGCAGTTTTACTCTTTCCTATAGGGTCGCTATGAGTCGGAATCGACTCGATGGCAACGGGTTTAGTTTGGTTTATGATAAGAAGTTCTTAGCAGAAAGTGAGCTCCGTAAGAGAGAATATCAGGAAGCCCACAGAGCGTCTGTGTCCAGAGCCTTTATTGAGACCTCATTAGGTAGGCATGATTGATTAAATCATGCCCCCTTCTCCTTGAGGTCAGCTGATATCACATGGTGGTTTTTCTGGCCTGCTCAGTCTCCACCCAAGAGGCCCCTCATTAGCATAAACCCTCAGGTATGACCTGGAAGCCTCATCAAAGACATTTCAATCATTGGGGAAATTTCAAGGTTTTAGAGTTTATCTCTCAGGAACCAAGGACAAAGATCAACCTCTTTCAGTAAAGTTCATTTAGACTCTACAATCCCCTTTCACTGCATCCCATTCCAATTCAGCCAAGGTGAGAGTCTTAATAATTGTGATTCCTACATAGAAAACTGAAAAGAATCGATACATAAGTATTAGAATTCATAAGATAATTGATCAAGGTTTTGTTTGACTATGCATTCAAAAAGAAAAACCAAAACGGTTGCCATCGAGTCCATTCTGACTCATAGTCAGACTCATAGAAACCCTATAGGACAGACTAGAACTGCCCCACAGGGTTTCCACGCAGCGGCTGGTGGATTCGAATTGCCGACCTTTTGGTTAGCAGCTGAGCTCTTAACCACTGTACCACAAGATCTCCAATATTGAGAACATATAATTAAAAAAAGAAACTGTCTATAATTACAACCAAAAATATAAGCATCTAGCAATAAATCTAACTAAAAAAATACATAAAAATTTATTTTTAAAACAATATTGAAAGATATTTTTAAAACATTTAAAGTGGGAGAAAAAATGTTCATGATATATTAAGATTGTTTACATAACTATATTTTATTTATTTGAATATCTTAAATAAGACTCATTGTTTTCTGGAGTTCCAGGCTCCCCACATGGTATCCACTTTTATCCCAGGGGAAGGGAGACTCATTACTGCTGGAAGGAATGAAAGTCCTAGCTCCTTACTTAGCCCTCTCTGACAACATCTGGTGGAGTTTGGGGGCTTGGGGTGCCTACTTAAAACGTGGAAATGGTGAAAATCTAGGCTCCACACTATAACTTTGCTGGGGTTGGGGGAGCAGGCATAGAGAAATTACAAGCAGCCCTGATGGTACAGCGGTTAAGCTTTCAACTGCTAACTGAAGGGTCGGTGGTTCAAACCCACAAGCTGCTCCTTGGGACAAAGATGAGGCAGCCTGCTTTTGTAAAGATTTACAGCCTTGGAAACCTTATGGGGGAAGTTCTACTCCATCCTATAGAGTCGCTGTGAGTTGGAACCAACTTGACAGCAATGGGTTTGGTTTAGAGGAGTAATTGTTTAAACATTTTTGTCTGCCCCTTTCCTAGTCCTTTGGCTACAGAGAGCAGGCATTTGTTGGTGCTTTAATGGTTTGCATTTGCTGGCATTTCTGGGTTACTGACTTCTTCAGCTCTAAGTCCGGGACATGTGCAGCAAAAAGTGAACCCTGGGAACACACCACTCTGTCATTCTTTGGATCCTGAGGTCCCTAGCCAGTTTACCTTTGTCTTTTCACCTTTTAAAGTCTTCTAATGTTTGTTTTATTATATATAACATTCAGGGTTTTCCGTTGTATTTAGCTGGAGGAATAGGGGAAAGTACGTGTTTTCCATCTTCAAGAAAGTGGAATTATAAATTTTATTTTAATGTAATTATTTTTCAAAAGGGCTTATGTTCCATGTTTGAGAATATTTATCTATGCCCTTCACTCTTGAATGAAATCTTTTCATATTTTCAGAATTTTGCAGATATCTGTTGGGTTTTTACTTCAAATATACCACTTATCCTTATGTTGGCTTCCCTTTGCCTTTTTTTAATCTGTTAATCTGTTTAACCATTTGGTCATTTTCACTTCTATTCATTGAGAGTAAATCAACTTTCAGTGGTGTTTTATTTCTTTGTTGTTTTTTTTTTTAATTTGACAATGTTTTCTTCAAAAACACTGTTTGAGAGATCTAGATGTTTTCTGCTCCATATACTGTTCTATAACTTGAGGGAGTGGTGGGAGAAGAAGTAGTACTAACTGAGGCTGCAGTTTGAATATCTGGCTCCCACAATTTTGCTTAACGTCCTTACCAGCATTTATTACAGTGTCAGGAGGGTCCCCATTCTCAGAGAGGGATGCCCTCTTGGCTCTGCATTGCATCCCTAATTTAGTGTGTAGCCTTGGAAGCTTCACTGCCATCAGAGAATCTCAGCTCCATTGTTTATTTACCCCTTACACTCTATTCTCCCAGCAGTCATTTTATTTACTCCTTTTTCATAAAAGGAAACAACAAAGGATACTTACTCAGTTTTCCTCTCTCAGTGACAAAACACAGGGGTTTGTTAACTTTTTGTTGTGGCTACAGAGGAAAGTGATGGGTGAGAACCTATCTCTGCAGCACCTTCCTCTCTTTTTCAGATTCCTCATCCTTTCTGGGTTTATGCAAGATGAACAATTTTTCCGTTTATTGTATTAGTTTATGCTCATTTCCTTGTGTTGGCACTCTTTTTGTTGTTGTTCCTTGTGGTGGGGTTTTTGTTTTGTAAGTTATTTTTGGCTATTTTGACATGTTTTAGAGGATGGAAATTCTATGATGTTGTTTCAATCTATTTGTTTCCAACTGGGAACAGTTTCTAAAACGTCTATGTTAAATGTGAATAGAGGTGTCAATGTAGGATTTGTTTACTGACCAATAAAAGCCATGAGTTATTGAGAAGCAGTAATAAACTTCGACTTACATATAGCATTGTTTTTCTATTTTCAGTAATACTATTTTAGTATTAATTATCTCACTAGGGTATTATTAAAATAAGGGCTAGATAATACTTCCAATAGTTTTCACAGTTGGATCTAAATCATAACATAGTACAAATTGTTTACTTTTTGAAGATTTTACTTGAATTTAAATTGGAAATGGCACTTGTTATTTCTTCAGAGGTAAGATAGATTTTTCATAAAATTATAGACATTTATAACTTGAAGAGATTCTAAAAGGTATACAATCTAATCATGAGAGATTATAGAATGCTCTGTATAGAATTTTGGCCAAGCGGTCATCCTAATTTGATTTGAATACCTTACAACTTCCTGAGGCAGCCTATGCTATTTTTCTGTCTGAATTTGGAAAACTCTTTTTTGTATTCATTTGAACCCTTTCTCATATTGATCCATGATTTTTTAATTCTTCTACTAGGGGTGTTATATAATTCTTCCACTGTCACTATTCAAGGAAAACTCTCACTTGTTTTCTTCCTCAAGTTGCAATCCTAGGCATTAATTCTTATCAAAAGGTTTTGAACACTTTCTAACTTCTACTGTCTCTGAGACAGAGCTGAACAGAATCTGAAACCCTGGCAGGAATAAAACCCTGTTGAAGTACAACTTTAAATATGAACCCAATGATTATGCCACTACTGACAGAGTATCGGAGCCTCACTCTAAATCCAAGTGCTTTCTTTGGCTTTGTTTTTCCCTTAATTTTTCCCCTTAATTATTGCAGGCTCAGGGTGTTTAGCACTTTAATGGTCACTTCATACTTTTCACTAAAATTATAGTCACTGCAGACTAAAAACTGTTGCTGGGAGCTTTTTACTCTTATCCTAAATTTTGTGCAGTTGGCTTCATGTTTCAGTTTGCCTTCTCAAATCTGTTACAGTTGAATTTCACTTTTAAAAGATTTAATCTACCAGGATAGATTTGGAGGCTCATTTTTGTCATCCAGTGCATTTATTATTCCTTCAAATTTTATGCTTTACTAGATTTGAAACATCTGCTATCATCTATCATTCAAGTCTTTTATAACTAGAAGAGGGAGAAGAAAGAGAAATTTTAAGAAAGAGTGAAAGGGAGAGAAGAGGAAATGAAGAGAGAAAAAGAAAAAGAAGTGGCTAGGAGATAAAATATACTTTATACTGTATATTTCATTCCCTTTCCACGTGATCCAAATGCCACAGGGTTTAGCAAATTTAAAAACAGTGAAAGGAGCCATCTAATTAAAATGATTATAATACTGCCTACTCACATTCTTTTTCTAGGAAGCTATGAAGTATAAATAAACAAATACATAAATATGTTGTCACCTCTGTATTTACTTTGCATATTTCCTCAAATTGTTGAAGTTGTTTACCACACATCTTACTCATTATCCTCACAGATACATGCATACTTGAAGGAGGGAACAATTACTATTAGTAAATTACTTTTTTTCTTAATCACATTGGCCTAGATCTTGGAATTTTGTTTTATTAAAGTTGACAATAATGTGGTAGGTAGAAAGGTGATGAGGGTGATAAGGGGGAGTTATCAACAGTACTATGTAAAATGATACTGACAATATGGAAGAGGTGAGTGGAATACCAATTAAAGACAATGAGAAAGATTTAAGTTAAATAGAAACAAATAGGATTCTGGGAAGATACTTGTGACAGAAACATGGTATTTGAATCTTCTGACAGTCTCTGAAAAACATGACTAAGATAAGATGGTAACTTCAAGAAGCTCAAAATAAAAATAGATGAAGACAAACTAGTGTTTAATATCTGAACTATACTGAGAAAGTAGAAGGAAAAAAAAAAAAAAAAAAAAAAAAAAACCCGTTGCAGTTGAGTCAATTCTGACTCATAGTGACTCTAAAGGACAGAGCAGAACAGCGCCATAGGGTTTCCAAGGAGCGACTGGTAGATTTGAACTGCCGAACTTTTGATTACCAGCCAAGCTCTTAACCACTGCGCCACCAGGGTTCCAGAGAGGGAAACTAAAGGGACTTGTAAATCCAAGAACCCGAAATTATCACCATATATTCACTGGGAAGCTTGTCCATCTGTTTAAAGAAACTCAACAAAAGCTGGAGAGGCACTTGGCGGCCACCAGTTTTGGTAAGGGTACGAGCAATGTCTAACAGTTGTACAGAGACTGGGCCCTAAGAAATCTAGATACCAACAATCTAAAGCACTCTTCCAAGCTGAAATTCTGTATTGATGACACATTGCTGGGAGTAGAATCCAAATTGAACAGGTCAGGGCCAACAGGGGCAAAGGAAAGAGAAGATGCAGATAATGAGTGGGGAGTGTTGGGGTGGGGAGACAGAGTAGTAGAAAAAGGGCTCAGAAACTCGATGCCATAGTTTTGATTACTTGATGATAGAAACAGTAGAGGGGACTTCAGAATGGTAAAACTAAAATAAATATCCTTGCTCACCTCCCACCCACTCCTGAAAGCACAAGATAACCAATCAGTTAACAAACGTATAGCAGAGAATGTTTGCAGCAGAATCTCATACAAACTTACTATAGTAAAAAAAGAATAGGGAACAGAATGATATTCCTATATAAAAAGAAAGCATGCTATTAACATCTAACTATCTAACGGATGAATATTGTAACTTCATATTTCAAAACAGGCCAAAAGAAATGAAAAAAATCTTATAGAAGGTTAACATAACAACATAAATCAGCTAACTAAAAGATTATTATTTTTTTTTTAATGACAGAAATTTAAAAGAATAGCATTGTGTCAGTTTCCTAGGGCCGCTGTTACAAAGTACCAGGAAGTGCATGGCTTAAAATGACAGAAATTTATTGTTTCACAGTCTGGAGGCTAGAAGTTGGAATTCAGGGTGTCAGCAGAGCCATGCTCTCTCTGAAGGCTCTAGGGGAAGATCTTTTCTTGTGACTCCCAGACTCTGGTAGCCCCAAGCATTTTTGTCTGCAGCAGCAGCAGCAGCATAAATCCATCTCTGCCTCTGACTTCCAGTGGCTATCTTCCCTCTATGTGTTCTCTCAGTGTCTCTTCTCTTTTATACAAATACCACTCATATTGGATTAGGACCCACCCATCTAGTATGACCTCGTGTTAACTGACAACATTTTCAAAAATCATATTTTCTGACAAACAAATGGTATTTTCAAATAAGGTCACATTCACAAGTTCTGGAAGGTACCCAAAACCAAACCCATTGCCATCAAGTCAATTCTGACTCTTAGCAACCATATAGGACAAGAGTAGAACTACCTTGTAGGGTTTCCAAGGCTTTAAATTTTTATGGAAGTCAACTGCCACATCTTTCTCTCACGATGCTGCTGGTGGGTTAGAACTACCGACCTTTTGGGTTAGCAGCTAAGGGCTTAACTGCTGTGCCACCAGGTATCTTTTACCAGTCAAAGTTCAAAATATATTTTTGCTGAACACAATCCAACCCATAGGAAAGAGAAAACAGACACAGAAAAATAATTTAATAAGTTAGTAGAAAAATAATATTTGAAAGTATTAGAAATGTTTTTATAACCCGAAGTATAAAATAAATATAAATAACATACTGACATAAAAAGATGATTAAATAAATAAATAGTTATGTTGTTAGGTGCTATCAAGTGGATTCTAACTCATAGTGACCCCATGCTCAACAGAAAAAAACTGCCCAATCCTACACCATCCTCACAATCATTGCTATTTTTGAGCCCATTCTTGTAGCCGCTGTGTCAATCCATGGCATTGAAGGTCTTCTTCTTTTTCTCTGACCCTCTACTTCACCAAGCATGATGTCCTTTTCCAGGGATTGTTCCCTTCTGATAACATTTCCAAGGTATGTGAGACAGAGTCTCCCCATTCTTGCTCCCAAGGAGCATTCTGGCTATACTTCTTCAAAGACAGATTTTTTCATTCTTATGGCAGTCCGTGGTATATACAATATTCTTTGCCAACATCATAATTCAAAAGCATCAATTCTTTTTTGGTCTCCCTTATTCATTGTCCAGCTTTCATATGAATATGAGGCTTAGGTCAGCGACAGCTTTGTCCTCAAAATGAAATCTTTGCTTTTGAATACTTTAAAGAGAGCATATGCAGCAGATTTGTCCACTATAATACATCGTTTGATTTTTTGAATGCTGTTTCCACGGGCGTTGATTGTGGGTCCAAGTAAAATGAAATCCTTGACAACTTCAATATTTTCTCCCTTTATCATGATGTTGCTTATTGACCAAGTTGTGAGTAGTTTTGTTTTAAGTTGAGGTGTAATTCATACTGAAGGCTGTAGTCTAACAAATTATGGATAACATCGCAAAGAATGGAAATTCCAAAACACTTCATTGCGCTCATGCAGAACCTATACATACACCAACAGGCAGCTGTTAGAATAGAACAAGGAGCTACTGCGTGGTTTAAAATCAGAAAAGGCGTGTGCCGGGATTTATCTTTTCATGACACTTATTCAGTATGTATGCTGAGCAAATAATCTGAGAAGACTGACTCTATGAAGAACAGAGCATCAGGATTGGAGGAAGACTCATTAACAACTTGTCATATGCAGATGAAATAAATAAATACATAGTGGCAAATGAGACAAAACGGCCATGAAGAAAAATTCCAAACATTTCTGTAGATACTCTGACCTCTAGGAGGTAAAATATAACTCCACTCCCTCTTTAAGCATTGGCTTCACATAGTGACTTTCTTCTAAAGAGCACAGTAAGGAAGGAGGAGGGGGGAGTAATATTATTATGGAGAAAACTGGCAAAAACTATCTTAGCCAAGTGGTCAAGGTTAATATCAACAGTGTGATGTTACATTTATTGTATATACCCTTCATATGATGCAAAGAAAATGACAATTTACCTCTGTGATGTTCTACCCCAAAACATATGACCTCAGTATAAAGAGAAAAACATTAAACAAATGCCAATTGAGGGATATTTGGGGGATACTCCTTAAAACTATCAAGGTGATTGAAAACAAGAAAATTCTGAGAAATGATCACAGCCAAGAGGATCCTAAGGAGACATGACAACTGAACGTAATGTGGTATATTGGATGGTATCCTGGAACAGAAAAGGATATTAAAACATACAGTGTGGACTTCAGCTAAAAATAATACTAATATATCAATTTAGTTTCATTAATTATAACAAAAGTTTCATACTAGTGTAAGATTTAATAATAGGAGAAACTTGGTGTGGGGCATATGTATTATCTTTGTAATTTTTCTGTAAGTCTAAACTGTAGTTATTTTAAAAAAAAGTAAAAATAATTTCAGACATAAAGACTAAACCAAATGGAACACAAGAATAAATACAGACAAATGGATTAAGGTCATAAAAGAAATAGAAGGGGTAAAGTAAAAAAAAACTTTCTGGTATTTTCTGCTTTCAGCTAAGATCCAACTAATCTCGGCAAAGATATCCCTCCTTTCACATCCTCTTCCGAATCAGCTTGAATTTCTGTTAGTTTTGTCAAATGTATGGTTGCAGCCATTTTTTAATTATCTTCACAATTTTGCTTGTCTGTAATATTGATTGATAATTTCCACATTCCATTGGTCACCTTTCTCTGGAATAAGCATGAATATGAGTCTCTTCCAGTGGATTGACCAGGTAGCTGTCTTCCAAATTTCTTGATATAGAAGGGTGAGCACTTCCAGCATTGCATCCATTTATTGAAGAATCTCAATCGGTATTCCTTCAAATCCTGGAGGCTTTTTTTCCGCCAATGCCTTCAGTGCAGCTTGGACTTCTTCTTTCAGTACCATCGGATCTTGATCATATGCTACCTCCTGAAATGGTTGAAAGGTGACCAATTCTTTCTGGAACTGTGACTCTGTGTATTCCTTCCATCTTTTTTTGATGCTTCCTGTATCGTTTGATTTTTTGCCCATAGAACCCTTTATTATCATGACTCGAGGCTTACACTTTGTCTTCAGTTCTTTTAGCCTGAGAAATTTCTCATCAGAAACGAAGAAGTCCAAAAGTAGGTGTGAGGAATTTTTCAAGTGCTAAAAGTAAAGAATTATCAAACCAGAATCCTATATACAGTGAAAACATTCCTCAGAAAAAAAGGAGAAATAAAAACATTCTTAGGTGATGAAAAACTAATAGAATGTGTCACCAACATAACTACTCTAAAGGAATGGCCAAAGAAATTTCTCTAAAAATAAAGGAAACAGTGAAAGAAAAAATATTGGAATATCAGGAAGAAAGAAAGAACATGGTATGCAAAAATATAGGTAAATACGAAAGTCTTTCCTTCTCCTCTGGAGTTTTCTAAATTATGTTTGGAGGCAAAAGTTTTAACACCGTCTGATGTAGAAAAAAATTAAAGAAAATCATAGCAAATGGGGAAGTTTAAAGGGACTTGAAGGTAGGTGAGATTTCTATATATCACTTGAACAGCACGGGTAAAATAATGGCACAAATAGACTGTGATAAAGTATATAATATATAATAATTATATATATAATGTAATACCTAATGCAATCATTATAAAGCTATATGAAAAGATACACTCAAAAATTCCATAGATAAATCAAAATGGAATTCTAAAAAGTGTTCAAGAGACCCACAGGAAGATAGGAAAAAGAAAACAGGGAAAGGAAAAACAGAGAACACACAGAAAAAAATAGTAAAATGACACTTAGGTCCTTAAAACACAG
This sequence comes from Trichechus manatus latirostris, assembly GCF_000243295.1. Classification (NCBI taxonomy): domain Eukaryota; kingdom Metazoa; phylum Chordata; class Mammalia; order Sirenia; family Trichechidae; genus Trichechus; species Trichechus manatus. Next base: position 4,069,840 of record NW_004444128.1, on the reverse strand, counting down.
ACATAGACATACACAAATGAGTGCAACTAATATTGGAGAAATCTGAATAAGATCAGACGGATTGTCTTATTGCCAGTATCCTATAATTTGACTGTATCAGTATCAATATCCTAGTTGTGATATTATACTACAATTCTGCAAGACGTCACCATTTGGGGAAAACTGGATAAAGGGTACAGGGGATCTCTGTATTATTTGTTACAACTGCATGTGAATTTAGAATTATCTCAAATTAAAACTATAATTAAAAAATTGAATTCAGCCAATTAAAATAAATGTTAAGATAAAGGTATAAAGGATCAGTGGTAGGTACTGAATCCATTAAATTGAAAACCAATCTTCTTACTAAATATCTATAGGAATTATGATTTAAGAATAATCTAAATTGAGAGAATATAAAAATATGACTAACAAAAATATGGAAATAAGAGGGAGGCAATGAAAGAGGTTTGAGAGGACTAAGGCCCATCTTTCACAGAAAAGAGGTAATTTATTATCATTGACTAAAATTAAATCATGTCATTAAAAAGCATGTCATTAATATCTTAATATTTTTATTGCATCTTAACATTACAGATACTTCTTAAGAAGTAATCTTTCTTCTAGATAAAAAAAAACTATTTGAATTTCAAAACTTTCACTTCAGATTATTTTTCTTGCCTTAAATTTAAATAAAATGAAATATAATATCATCTAATAGTGCAGTACCATGCCTAACGTAATAACAATGTCCCTGGACACATGACAGATAAAGAGAAAAGATAAGGTAATTGTTGCAATGGAAGGTTAGTATAATCTTTGAAAGTGCAAAGAATTAGATTTGCATTTTTGATTTTGTATTTATTGGCTAGCATTCTAGAGCAGGTGTTAACTTTCTCTGAAACTCGGTTTCCTTTTCTCTAAATTGAGGGTAATATTTCATATCTTAGAAGATTGTTCTTAGGATTCTTAGGATTGAATGATGTAATATATGGACAGCTGTGAGCACCATGTCTGGCACAGACTCTGCTCTCTGCCTTGAAGCTAAAATATGTTAATTTCTCAATAACTATTAATTCCTTCATGTCTCTCCCCGTTATATTCAATACATTTTGATTAAGACCATAGAGAATTACACAGTATATTTAGAATAACTTCTATTTAAAGTTGTTAAAATTTTAAGAAATAATGAGATTCCACTGTTTCTCATCTTCTACTATCTAGAAATTGCTCAGAGGTCCTCAAGCACATGGGCCTGACTGATTATAAATTACCATTTATTTTTTATCGGGAATTTTGTGAAACTATTGGGCTTTACCAGGAACAATTTTTCTTATTGAAAAACATATTAAAAAATCCCTGAGAAAGGTAAACAAAAGATCAGGTTGAAAACCCAAGTGTCAGTAGAGAAACAATGTACCAATTTACTTCTCACTAGTGGACATCAGGTTGTTGGCAGGGATTAGCCAAACAATTTATCCATTTCTGACTTCATGTCAGGCAGCATCTGGTTTGTAATGGAAGAGTGAACATTTGTACTGCTTTTCTCTACTCCAACTGTCCTCCCCATATGTATTCACAGAAGTAAAGAAACTTTTAAATCAAATTAATAAAACAACAGACCATTAGGCAATATATGATGCATTTCCTCTCATTAATCAGGGGTTAAAGAATAAACAAGCCTGCTCCAGCACAAGTGATGATGCAAAAAAAACCACCGGTCACACAGGTTTGCTGACTGCCTCTACACCTTCATATCACTTTAGCTCACTGCTTTACTTCACTGATCAGCGAGGGCAGCTTGGTAAACTTGCTCTGCATCTAGTGGCTCTAGCTTTCTCAGCAGGGAATCTGCCTGACACTACTTTCTGAGGCCATCATGAAAATCATCTATTCTGGAGAATATTGAAGGATGAACGTGTGGTCATATAATGCAAAACACAGCCTATGTAGGACATGCCTGCTTTGAGACAGTAACCAGGATAGAGTCATGCATCTGTCTTGCTAACAAGTAAACTGTATAAGAGTTGATTAGCAGGTACCACCTAGGGCACATCATTTACTAATCACTATTTAGACGTTTGTTTTCATGAGACTCATGGCCCAGATGCTTAATTTTCTATGCAAAATTTAGCTAACCTATTGTTGTTTTAAGGTGTCTTCGAGTCGGTTCCAACTCATGTTGTTGTTGTTAGGTGCCATCGAGTCGGTTCCAACTCATAGCAACCCTATGTACAACAGAAGGAAACATCCCCGTCCTGCACCATCCTCACAATTCTTGTGCTTGAGCTCATTGTTGCAGCCATTGTGTCAACCCATCTCGTTGAGGGTCTTCCTCTTTTCTGATGACCCTCTGCTTTACTGATGTCCTTCTCCAGGAACTGGTCCCTCCTGATAACATGTCCAAAGTACGTGAGAAGAAGTCTTGCGATCCTTGCTTCTAATGAGCATTCTGGCTGTACTTCTTCCAAGACACTTTTATTCATTCTTTTGGCAGTCCATGGTATATTCAGTATTCTTCACCAACACCATAATTCAAATGCATCAACTCTTCTTCAATCTTTCTTATTCATTGTCGAACTTTCACATGCATATGAGGCAATTGAAAACACCAAGGCTTGGGTCTGGTGCACCTTAGTCCTTAAAGTGATGTATTTGCTTTATAACACTTTGAGGAGGTATTTTGCAGCAAATCTGCTCAATGCAATGCGTTGTTTGATTTCTTGAATGCTGCTTCCATGGGCGCTGATTGTGGATCCAAGTAAAATGAAATCCTTGACAGCTTCACTCTTTTCTCTGTTTATCATGACGTTGCTTATTGGCCCAGTTGTGAGGATTTTTGTTTTCTTTATGTTGAGGTGTAATCCATACTGAAGGCTGTGGTCTTTGATCTTCATCAGTAAGTGCTTTAAGTCCTCTTCACTTTCGGCAAACAAAATTGTATCGTCTGCATATCACAAGTTGTTAATGAGTGTTTCTCCAATCCTGGTGCTACGATGTACAAGAGAACAAAACACTGCCTGGTCCTGCACCATCCTCACAATTGTTGCTATGCTTGAGCCCATTTTTGGAGCTGCTGTATCAATCCATCCCATTAAGCTTCTTCCTCTCCTTACTAACCCTCTACTTTACCAAACATGATGTCTTTCTCCAGGGACTGGTCCCTCCTGATAACATGTCCAATGTACTTGAGACTAAGTCTCACCATCCTTGCTTCTAAGGAGTGTTCTGGCTGTACATCCTCAAGACAGATTTGTTCATTCTTCTGGCAGTCCATGGTATATTCAACATTCTTCACCAACACCATAACTCAAAGGAGTCAATTCTTCAGTCTTCCTTATTCATTGTCCAGCTATCATATGCATATGAGGCTAGTGAAAACACCATGGCTTTGGTCAGGCACACCTTAGACTTCAAAGTGACATCTTCACTCTTTAAAACTTTTAAGAGGTCTTTTGCAGCAGATTTGACCAATTCAATATGTTATTCGATTTCTTAACTGCTGCTTCCATGGGCATTGATTTTGGATCCAAGTAAAATGAAATCCTTGACCACTTCATCAATAATTATCAATGCATCTTGATTGCATGTTTGATTAATTTCAGACTGCAGAAGTTGGTAAAAACCTTCAATTTCTTCATCTTTGGCATTAGTGATTGGTGCATAAATTTGAATAATAGTAATATTAACTGATCTTCTTTATAGGTGCAAGGATAGTATCCTATAACTGACAGCACTGTACTTTAAGATAGATCTTGAAATGTTCTTTTTGACAATGAATGTGACCTATTACGGTAAGGGAAATTGAGGAAAACCCTCAATGAGATAGATTGACAAAATAAGCTTAACAACGGGCTCAAACATTTCAAAGATCATGGCTATGGTGCTGGATCAGGCTACATTTGCTTGTTATACATAAGATCACCATGAGTCACAGTGGACTTGATGGCAACTAACAACAACAACAAAATTACTTAAAAAAGGATTTAAAAAATTACAAAGTATATAGACAATTTAAACAACACTACCAATTATCTTGATCTAATTGATATTTATAGAACACTATTCCCAATGACTGCACTAAGCACATTATTTTCAAGGGCATATAGGGTTTTAGAAAAGTAGACCATAATTAGAGGCCACCATATAATTCTTAATAACCCTCAAAATGTTAAATCTAACACTGTATATTCTCTAAACACAGTGGAATTATATTAGAAATTCATAAAATCTAATCTGTAGAAAAGCCCCCCCCAGAAAAATTGAAATTAAGCAATACTCTTCCAAATACCATGTAGATCAAAGAAGAAATCAAAAGAAAAGTTACAGAATTGTTTGAACTGAATGAAAATGAAAATACACAATCAAAAAGTTTGTGAGATACAGCTAAAATAGTGGTTAGAGGGAAATTTATAGCATTAAATATTAATATTATAAAAGAAAAGAGGGTACTATTAAATATCTACATTTATAACTCAGTGGTTTGGCAGATGTTATGTAATGATCCTCCATTGCGTGATCTGATGTGAGCAGCCAATCACTTAAAAGGGGAGTTTTCTTGGAGATGTGGCCTGCATCCAACATATACAGATGTACTGGAAAAGCTTGCCCTCTCTGGAGCCTGCATCTGACTCATCATCCTCTGACCTCTGGTTCTAGAGACGTCAGCCAGCAGTGTGCTGTCTGAGCTACAGATTTTGATATTTTCTAATTCCTGTAGCCCCGTGAGCCAGTAGCCTGCCTTCTGATCTGCTGATTTAGGGTTCATCAGCTCCTGTAACCACGTGAGTCAGAAGAAGCCTCCAGCCTCATGCCTAAACCATGGATTTGGGACTCACCAGCCTCCACATTTGCCAGTGCATACATATATATATATATATAAGTACAGTCAGAATGCTGCTTATAAGCTAGATGGCGAGAATTCATTTCACATACCTTGGATATGTCATCAAGAAGGACCAGTCCCTGGAAAAGGACATCATACTTGGTAGAATAGAGGGTGAGAAAAAAGAAGAAGACCCTCAATGAGATGGATTGACACAGTGGTTGCACCAGTGGGCTCAGTTCAAGTGAGCAAAAATTGTGAGGATGGGGGGTTCCAGCAAAATGGTGCTCTAGGTAGAAGCACCACGCCGTCCCTCCACAGCAAAGATCTGAAAAACTAAGGCGAACAGAGAATACAACAAAACTGAAACCCTAAAACATCAAATGAAGAGATAAAGAACTCAGCCAAGCACCAAATGCAGTGAGAAAACTCACAGAGAACGGAGAGTGAGGAGAGATACATGCAGAGGGCCCCAACCAGCTAACGCAGCACAGATCTGCCATCTTTGACTCCTATCAGAGACCAGCAAACAGGGGGTACGAGAAAGCAGCCTCACTGAGTGTCCAGTGGGAGACAAAACCACTGGTAATTTGCGATACACACTTTCCCACCCCCCACCCTTCTTCACCCCAACTCGCCCTCCTCTGCATCCCGCGGCCACAATCTCTTGACTGGGAAACACCGGATGCTTGGATTCCACACACCCGAACAGGCCGGCTCTCTGAGTGCCACTTGTTGGCTGCTGGTGTTGCTTTTTTCTGCTTCTTTTGATTTCTTCCTTACCTCTCACCACCTCCCCCACATTTCGCTCAAATACCTCGTTCCATGCACCACCTTTGCTTCTTCCTGAGGGGCTGCAGAGCTCCGGTAATTTGTGAGATA
>NW_004444128.1:4034022-4056936 GCF_000243295.1 Trichechus manatus latirostris | reverse complement strand
CCATTGTCATAGGGCAACATGTGTAGTAACCATTAAATGAGAAACTATTTTGTTCTGTAAGCCTTCATCTTAAGTGAGAATAACAGCACAATTGGGAGAGCGTAGTCAATGTCACTGAACTGTGCACGTAGAAATTTTTGAAATAGTATATCTTTGGCTATGTGTATTTTCACCAAAAAAAGAAGGTTGAGAAGTTAGAGGGTTGACATGTTGTGGGGTTGTTAACCAATGTCATAAACCAATATGTGTACTACTGTTTCATGAGAAACTATTTGTTCTGTAAGCCTTCACTTGAAGTACAATTAAAAAAAAAAAATTTATGAGGATGATGCAGGATGAAGCAGTGTTGTGTTCTGTTTTTAATAGGGTTGCTGTGAGTTGGAACCAACTTGATGGCACCTACCAACAGTGACAACAACATCAGCAACATATATATGTATATATATGTGTGTGTGTATGTGTGTGTGTGTGTATAAGCATCACTGGTTTTGCTGCTCTAGAGAACCCAGCCTAAGACAAGAAGGAAGAAAATAATAAAGATGAGAAATTACTCAAATTGAAAAAAGAACAACAATGTAGAAAATCATGAAAGACGAAAAGTTGATTCTATAAAAAGACTAAAAATTGATAAATCTCTAACACTTCTGAGGAGCAAACAAATTACCACTATCTGGAATAAAAGAAAAGATGTCCTTACAGATCCTATGAACTTTAAAAAGATAATAAGCCTAAATTAAAACAACTTATGGCCAAAAATTCAAAAAAGTAGATAAAATGGACAAATTTCATGGAAATCACAATTTATCAAAATAGACACAAGAAGAAATGGAAAAATATTTGAAGAAATTGAATACATGTGGTATGATAGATTGCTTTATGTGGCCTTTGTCACCATGGTCTTGTAACAGACACTAAATGACTGGGTGGGACTATGGAAATAAGTTGCTTGCGGCCTCCCAAGGAGATTAGATATCTTGCTAATAATCCAAGACAGATTTGTTCATTCTTCTGGCAGTCCATAGTGTGTTCAATATTCCTTGCAAAAACCATAATCTAAATGCATCAATTATTTGATCTTCCTTATTTATTGTCCAGCTTTTGCACGCATATGACATGATTGAAAATACCATGGCTTAGGTTAGGTGCACCTTAGTCCTCATAGTATCATTTTTTGCAGCAGGTTTTCTCATTGCAATACATCCTTTGATTTCTTGCCTGCTGCTTCCATGGGTGTTTATTGTGGATCCAAGCAAAATGAAATCCTTGACATTTTCAATCTTTTCTCCATTTATCATGATGTTGTTTATTGGCCCAGTTGTGAGGATTTTTGCTTTCTTTATGTTAAGGTGTAATCCATACTGAAGGCTGTATCTTTGATCTGCATCAGTAAGTACTTCAAGTCCTCTTAACTGTCAGCAAGCAAGATTGTGTCATCTGCATATCACAGACTGTTAGTCTTCTTCAAATCCTGATGCTGTGTTAGTCTTCATATAGTCCAGCTGCTCATATTATTTGCTCAGTAACATAGGTTTTTTATATAATTTATTTTATTTTATTGTTGTTGTTGTTGAGAATATACAATGGAGAACATACACCAATTCAACAATATCTACCTACACAATTCAGTAACACTGATTATATTCTTTGAGCTGTACAATCATTCTCACCCTCTTTTTCTGAATTATTCCTCCACTTTAACATAAACTTACTGCCCACTAAGTTTCCTATCTATCTTTTGAGTTGCTGTTGTGAATTTGATCCCACATAAACAGTTCTTAAAAGAGCACAATGTTCAAGGTAGACATTCTTTACTAGTTAAGCAAAACTGTTGTCTGGTTTTAAGACTTTAGGGAATATTTTCGGTTTAAGGTTTAAAAATTATTTCAGGGCGTTGATTTCAGGGGTTCATTCAGCCTCCATAGTTCCAGAAAGACTGAATTCCATGGGAATTTGAAATTCTGTTCTGCATATTCTCCCTTTCGATCAGGATTCTCCTATAGAATCTTTGATCAAAATGTTCAGAAATGGTAGCAGTTCTGGTTTCACGGCAAATGAGGTAGTATTTCATAGAGGCAATTATCTACACTTTCCATTTCTTTCTCTTTCCTGACTCTCATTCTTCATCTTTTGCTCCAGATGAATAGAGACCAATTATTTTACCTTGGATGGCCATTTGCAAGATTTTAAGACCCCAGGCACTATGCAACGAATTAGGAAGTAGAACAGAGGCACTAAACACATTATTAGGCCAATTAATTGGGATATACATGAACCCATGACACTAAATCTCCAAACCAAGAAACCAAAACCCATGTTTGGTTATACATAAGCAACTTCAACAGCTGCTCTATTTTATTGTTGTTGTTTCTGTAAATATATCTATCACACAACTTTTGCCAATTCTGCTTTTTATGGGTGTACAACTTATTATGCAACTCTAACCCTAATCACCCCCATGTGTCCGTCAGTCTGTCATACTGTGGAGGCTTGCATGTTGCTGCAATACCATAAGCTATGCCACCAGTATTCAGATACCAGCAGGGTTCCCTTTGGCAGATAGGTTTCAGCTGAGCTTCCAGACGAAGACAGACTAGGAAGAAGGACCTGGCAGTCTACTTTTGAAAAGAATTAGCCAGTGAAAAAGAACTGGTTGACATTCAACCATTTCAAGAAGTAGCATATGATCAGGAACCGATGGTACTGAAGGAAGAAGTCCAAGCTGCACTGAAGGCATAGGTAAAAAACAATGCTCCAGGAATTGACGGAATATCAATTGAGACGTTTCAACAAAAGAATGCATGATAGAATTTTACAAGAGCAACAACTTCTTCACTGTAAATACCTTTTTTCATCAATATAAACAGCAACTATACACATGGACCTTGCTAGAAGGAATACACAGGAATCAAATCGACTACACTGTGGAAAGTGACGATGGAAGAGCTCAGTATCATCAGTCAGAACAAGGCCAGTGTCCAGCTGTGGAACAGGCCATCAATTGCTCATATGCAAGTTCAAGTTGAAACTGAAGAAAATTAGAACAAGTCCACGATAGCCAAAGTATGACCTTTAGTATATCCCGCCTGAATTTAGAGACCATCTCAATAACAGATTTGACGTGTTGAACACTAATGACTGAAGACCAGATGAGTTGTGGAATGACATCAAGGACATCATACAAGAAGAAAGCAAGACGTCATTAACAAGACAGGAAAGAAAGAAAAGACCAAAATGGATGTCAGAAGACACTCTGAAACTTGCTCTTGAAAGTTGAATAGCTAAAGAAAAAGGTAGAAATGAAGTGAAAGAACTGAACAGAAGATATCAAAGGACAGGTCAAAAAGACAAAGTAAAGTATTATAATGACATGTGCAAAGAGCTGGAGATAGAAAACCAAAAGGGAAGAATATGCTCGGCATTTCTTAAGCTGAAAGAACTGAAGAAAAAATTGAAGCCTTGAGTTGCAATAGTGAAGTATTCTATGGGGGAAAACATTAAATGATGCAGGAAGCATCAAAAGAAGATGGAAGGAATACAGAGTCATTATACAAAAAAGAACTGGCCGACGTTCAACCATTTCAAGAAGTAGCATATGATCAGGAACCAATGGTACTGAAGGAAGAAGTCCAAGCTGCACTGAAGGCATTGGCAAAAAACAAGGCTCCAGGAATTGACAGAATATCAACCGAGATGTTTCAACAAATGGATGCAGCACTGGAAGTGCTCACTCGTCTATGCCAAGAAATTTGGAAGACAGCTACCTGGCCAACCAACTGAAGATCCATATTTAAGCCTATTTCCAAGAAAGATGATCCAATGGAATGCAGAAATTATTGAACAATGTCATTAATATCACACGCTTAAGTAAAAATTTGCTGAAAATCATTCAAAAGCAGCTGCAGCAGTATATCAACACGGAACTGTCAGAAATTCAGGCTGGATTCAGAAGAGGATGTAGAAGGAGGGATAACATTGCTGATGTCAGATGGATCCTGGCTGAAAGCAGAGACTAACAGAAAGATGTTTACCTGTGTTTTATTGACTATGCAAAGGTATTCGACTGTGTGGATCATAACGAATTATGGATAACATTGCAAATAATGGGAATTCCAGAACACTTAGTTGTGCTCATGGGGAACCTGTACATAGATCAAGAGGCAGTTGTTTGGACAGAACAAGGGGATACTGCCTGGTTTAAAGTCAGAAAATGTGTGCGTCAGGGTTGTATTCTTTCACCATACCTATTCAATCTGTACACTGAGCAAATAATCCGAGAAGCTGGACTGTATGAAGAAGAACGGGGCATTAGGATTGGAGGAAGACTTATTAACAGCCTGCATTATGCAGATGACACAACCTTGCTTCTGCAAGTGAAGAAGACTTGAAGCAGTTACTGATGAAGATGAAAGACCACAGCCTTCAGTATGGATTATGCATCAGCATAAAGAAAACAAAAATCCTCACAACTGGACCAATAAGCAACGTCTTGATAAACAGAAAAGATTGAAGTTGTCAAGGATTTCATTTTACTTGGATCCACAATCAACACCCATGGAAGCAGCAGTCAAAAAATCAAATGACGCATGTCATCAGGCAAATCTGTAAAAGACCTCTTCAAAGTATTGAAAAGAAAAGATGTCACCTTGAAGACTAAGGTGCACCTGACTAAAGCTATGGTATTTTCAATCACAGCATATGCATGTGAAAGGTGGACAATGACTAAGGAAGACAGAAGAAGAAATGACGCCTTTGAATTGTGGTGTTGGCGAAGAATATTGAACATACCATGGACTGCCAAAAGAACGAACAAATCTGTATTGGAAGAAGTACAGCCAGAATGCTCCTTAGAAGCAAGGATGGCGAGACTACATCTTACGTACTTTGGTCATGTTGTCAGGAAGGATCAGTCCCTGGAGAAAGACATCATGCTTGGTAAAGTACAGGGTCAGCGAAAAAGAGGAAGAGCCTCAACGAGATGGATTGACACAATGGCTGCCACAATGGGCTCAAGCATAACAACGATTGTGAGCATGGCACTGGGCCAGGCAGTGTTTCGTTCTGTAGTGCATAGGGTTGCTATGAGTTGGAAGCAACTCAATGGCACCTAATAACAAGAACAACAACCCTAATCAATGCAAATTTTCCATCACCGTAAACTTAAACTCAGTACTCCATAAGCAATTATCCGTACTCCGTTTTCCCTTCCCTCCTGTTCCTTGCAGCCACTAATAAACTTTGGTCTTTATACATTTGCCTATTCTTGTCTTTTTACATAAGTGAGGTCATACAATATTTGTCCTTTTGTGATTGACTTATTTCACACAGCATAATGTCTCCAAGCTCTATCCATGTTGTAGCATTATTAAAACTTCATTTCTCTTTCCGGCTGAGTAGTATTCCATTGCATGTATGTACCACATTTGGTTTATCCATTCATCCGTTGATGGGCATAAAGGTTGTTTCCACCTGTTGACTATTGTGAACAGTGCTGCAATGAACATTGGTATGTATATGTCTGCTTGTCTCACTGCTTTTACATCCCTTGGATATATACCTGGCTTCCTAGCTGTGGAATTGCCAGGTCATATGGTAGTTCTAGTTTTAATTTTTTGAGGAACTGCCACACTGTTCCACAACTGCTGTACTATTTTGCGTTCCTACTAGCAATGAAAAAGGGTTCCAATTTCCCCACATACTCGCTAACATTTGTTATTTTCTTTCTTTCTTTTTAATTTTTTTTATCTTATCCATCCTAGTAGGGGTGACATTGTATCTCATTGTGGTTTTGATTTGCATCTCTGATGGCTGATGTCTTTGAGCATCTTTTCATGTGTTTGGTGGCCATTTGAATGTCCTCTTTGGTGAAATGTCTATTCAAGTCCTTTTCCAATTTTTTCATTGAGTTATCTGTCTCTTTGTTGTTAAGTTGTTGAAGTTTTATATACATATATCAGTTATTAGATACTTATTGGATGTATGGTTTCCAAATATATTCTCCCAGATGGTAGGTTATCTTTTTACATTTTTGGTAAAGTCTTCTCATGAACAACAATTTTTCATTTTTGTGAGGTCCCATTTACTTATTTTGTCTTTTGCTTTTTGTACTTTTGTTATTATATCTGATAATACATTGTTAAAACCTAGGTTTAACAGCCTTTTTTGCCCCTGCATTTTCTTCTAAGAATTTTATGGCTTTAATTTTCACATTTAGGTCCTTAATTTATTTTGAATTTTTTGTGTGTGTGTATTGTGTGAGGCATAGATCCTATTTCATTTTTCTGCATGTGGAAATCCAATTTTCCAAAAACCATTTGTTGAAGAGACTCTTCTTTCCCCATCAGATGGACTTAGCACCATTGTTAATAATCAGTCGACCACAGATGTTTAGGTTTATTTCTTGACTCTCAATTCTATTCCATTGGTCTATATGCCTATTATTATACCAGCACCAGGCTGTTTTGATCATTGTAGCTTTATCCATAGGGTTTTTAATGGCCAATTTTTCAGAAGTAAATTATCAGGACTTTCTTCTGAGGCACCTATGGGTAGATTCAAACTGTCAACTTTTTGGCTAGCAGCAGAGAACATTAACCTTTGTACCACCCAGGAATTAGTCGTGAAATAAGAAGAGGCTTAAAATTTGCTTCCATCATTGGGTAGCCATCCTGTGTTTCTGCCATTACCAATACAAAGATTATACCCCAGGTAGCCTATTGGTTCAAGGAGGAAGGTCTGGACTTTAGAGCTAAGCCAGGCAAACATAGCCTAAAGTAGCCAACCTTTAGATGGCCTGCAGATACATGAGTAAGAATAAATCATTGTTGTTGTAAGCCACTTCGTTGGGGGTGGTTTATTGAGACACTAACTTATATATATATGTATTTCTGAGTCTTCTGTGAAAATACTTCAATTTTATCTTCCATATTACTGATTAAAATTTCTCTGCATGCTGCAATGTAGTTTTTAATTCTATTCCTTTTGATATTTCGGTACAAGCATACTAACTTTCCTTTATTCTAACTTATTATTATTAAAAAGATTCACATATATACAAAATTGGGGAGAATAATATAATGAGCTCCAATGTACCCGTTATAAATCTTCATCAGTTATTAACTAGTGGCTAATCTTGTTTCCTCTATACACCCACCCACCTACCCTTTACTCTCAGAATTATTTTGAAGCAAATCCTACACATCACACCATTTCATCTATACATATTTTAGTGTGTACCTCTAAAGATAAGTACTGTTTTTAAAAACATATTTTTTATAATTACATATTAAAAAATTAACAATAAGATCATCAAATACCAACTTTGCATTTAAATCTCCTTCCCAGTCTTTAAAATGTTTTTCTAATAGTTGGTTTGTTAGATTTAGTGTCCAAAAGAGGATCAAACATTATTATTGGTTGATATACTCTTAAGTCTTTTTAACGTATATATTCTATCCCTTTCTTGTTTTTGCCTATCATTTATTTATAGAAAAAATCAGGTCATTTATCCTGTCCTATATCTCACATTCCCTACTTTTCATTAATATATGTTATTAACCTAATTACATAATTTATTTTATCATATATGTCACACACACATACACACAAAATATATGATTATTTCAAAATAACAATGCAAATGTTGTTACCTAGAATATCACTGAAAAGAGTTTGCAATAATTTTCCATTCATTTTGCCCTTAAGGTATATCCTACTAAGATATATAGTCAAATTACTGTATTTTAAAATAGTGATTTAAAATAAATCAATGCTACCAAATCAGTACTTAGTCACGTTCAGTGGTGGCATTTTGCTTTCGATTTTTAGGGATTTCTTTTTAACTTAATTTTGTTTTATATTTACGAAAAGCACACGTGAGTAATGCCAGCAACATTACATATTTATGAATGAAAGACATATATTAAAAACAAAATTTCAAAAGTATATAAATATTTATGAAAATTATAGAATATAGGAACACCATTATGATTACAAGAGTAGAGATTTCTCAAACAGATACAGAAATCACAAACTCTACATAAAGATAAACTTGAGTCCACTAATGTATACCTTCTATTCTTCACAAGATACACATACTGAGCACAAAGAACACCTCTACCTGGGAAAATATATTTGTTACACACACAGTAAACAAACGGTTAGGATGTTGAATATTTGTGAAAAGTCTAAAAATCAACAGGACCAAAATAAAGAAATGAGTAAACAACTTAAGTATTTCACAGAAGATGAACCATGAAGATCCTGTATGCATAGGAAAATATGATCAGTCTCATAGCAGTGAAATAAGGAGCCCTGGTGGAGCCATGGTTAAGCACTCGGCTGCTAACAGAAAGATTGGTGGTTTGAACCCACCAACTGCTCTACTGGAACAAAGACCTGGCTATCTGCCCCCTTAAGGATTATAGCCAAGGAAACCCTATAGGGCAATTCTACTCTGTCATATAGGGTCGCTATGAATCACAACATACTCCATGGCACACAACAACAACAATATAGAAGTGAAATGCTAAACTTAAAATGAAGTATAACTGTACATTCACCCGGTTAAAAGAAATTAGATTGTCTGGCAATTCCAAATTGTGAAATTAGAATAAAATTTCTCATATACTTCTGGTGAGATAATTTGAAAACAATTTAGCATTATATTAAAAGTTAGAGATGTGCATAACCTATGACCCAGATTCTGTGGTATATGTTAATTAGTCTTGAAGTCATTCCCTGATAGTTTTTTGAGCTGTGAGTCTCAGAATATGTAACACCTCAAAACACTGCTCTTTGAAACCTCTAATCAATTAACTAACAACGGTTCATAGCTCTTTAGCTGCTACTTACCTACTAGAAAGTAACTTTTTCGGAAGTGCGTCTATCCCTTTCTGTTCACCACTTCATTCCCCATGCCCACTACACTACTTGGCATATGGCTGGCAAACATTGAAAACAACAGTTTGAATTGGTAAATGAATAAATATACTCTTCAACCTACAGGGAAGGAATGAAGTTACTCTCTAATCTCCATGATGGGACTACAATAATATCAGCAGATTAAATCACATTAAAGGTAATATCTTACCCATAGGCTAAAGGTTTATTCATTCCTTTATTCCCCAAACTTTTATTATGTACTCACTGAATAAACCTTAAAAATCCATCTTTGCCTTGGGGCAAAACTAGTATCAGAATAGTATATCAAGTACAGGAATTCCAGTGGCTTTACAAAGCACAAATCTAAAAATATATAGAGTAAAACTGCCTTGCTTCTAATCCCAGCTCTGTAACATACCAAATAAACTTGGGTAAGGTACTAAATACTTCTATCATTCTTATCTGTAAAAGTGAGGAAAAGTTGTAGTATCTATTTCATAGGATTATTGGAAGATTAGATGTTAAGAAGTTAATCTAGTGTCCAGTACGTGTTAGGTATTCCACATATATTATTTATAAGGATTTTTATCTCACTTTACTCTCTACAAAGTTCCTAGAGGTTGTTTTACATGTTGCAAAAGGAAGATCTTCATATCCACTATGTAGAATTCACCACTACATTAAATTACAGTTTAGGTTTCCACAACATCAACATACTCCTAAAAGGAGACACAGGGTGGTACAGGTGAAAACAGTTAAGCAGCTAAGTTCTGGCCTGTTAGACAAAAGATTGGCTGTTCTGTAAGAGATCTATACAAAGAAAACTACAAAACACTACTGCAACAAACCAAGAGAACTACAAAATGGAAAAACACACCATGTTCATGGATAGGAAGACTCAACACTGTGAAAATATGAATTCTACCCAAAGCAATCTACAGATCAAGTGCACTCCCTATCCAAATACCAACAGCATTCTTTAACGAGATGGAAAAACTAAACAGCAGCTTTATATGGAAAGGAAAGTGGCCTTGGACAAGCAAAACATTGAAGAAAAAGAACAAAGGAGGCCTCACACTACCTGATCTCAGAACCTATTATACAGTTAAGATAGTGAAAACAGTCTGGTACTGGTACAGTGACAGATACATTGACCAATGGAAAGTCCCTGGAGAAGGACATCATGCTTGGTAAAGTACAGGGTCAGTGAAAAAGAGGAAGACTCTCAACAAGATGGATTGACACAGTGGCTGTAACAATGGGCTCAAGCATAACAAGGATTGTGAGGATGACACAGGATCTGGCAGTGTTTCATTCTGTTATACATAGGGTCACTATGAGTCGGAATTGACTCAGTGGCACATAACAACAACAACAACACAATCAGCTGATCTTTCACAAAGGATCAAAGTCCATTAAATGGGGAAAAGACAGTCTTTTTAGCAAATAGTACTGGCAAAACTGGATGTCCATCTGTAAAAAAATTAAACAGGACCCATAACTCACACCATACACAAAAATTAATTCAAATTGGATCAAAGACCTAAATATAAAACCTAAAATGATAGCAATCATGGAATTAAAAATAGGATCAATTATGGGGGCCTTAATACATGGCATAAATGCAATACCCACCGTAACTAACAATGCATAAACACCAGAAGATATAAACTAGATAGCTGAGAGCTTCTGAAAATTAAACACTTATGCTCATCAAACAACTTCACCAAAAGAGTAAAAATAGAGCCTACAGACTGGGAAAAAATTTTTTGCTATGACATATCCAACAAAGTTCTAATCTCTAAAATCTATAGGAAAATCCAACACCTCTGCAACAAAAAGACAAATCATCCAATTTAAAAATGGGCAAAGGATATGAACAGACACTTCACTAAAGAAGATATTCACACAGCTAACAGACACGTAAGGGAATGCTCGTCATCATTAACCATTAGAGAAATGCAAATTGAAGCTACAGTGAGACATCGTCTCACTCTGAAGTTACTGGCACTAATCAAGAAAACAGAAAATAACAAATGTTGGAGAGGTTGCAGGGAGTTTGTAACTCTTATGCACTGCTGGCGGGAATGTAAAATGGTACAACCACTATGGAAAATGATATGGTGCCTCTGTAAAAAGTCAGAAATAGAAATGCCATACAATCCAGCAATCCCACTCCTAAGAATATATCCTAGAGAAATAAGAGCTATCATACAAATAAATATATGCACACACATGTTCATTGCAGCATTATTCAAAAGAGCAAAAAGATGGAAACAATGTAAGTGCCTAGCAACAGACGAATGGATAGACAAATTATGGTACATACACACAATGGAATACTATGTAATGATAAAGAACAATGATGAATCCTCAAAACATTTCACAACATGGATGAATCTGGAGGGCATTATGCTGAGTGAAGTAACTTAATCACAAAAGTACTGATATTGTATGAGACCACTATTATAAAAACCCAAGAAAATGTTTACACATAGAAAAAAACAATCTTTGATGGTTACGAGGGAGGGAAGGGCTGGGGAAGGGAATTCACTAACTAGATAGTAGACAAGTGTTAACTTTGGTGAAGGGAAAGACAACACACTATATAGGGGAACTCAGCTCAACTTGACCAAGGCAAAGTCATAGAAGTTTCCTAGACACATCCAAACACTTTGAGGGACCGAATTACTGGGGCTAAGCACTGGGGAACACAATCTCAGGGGGCATCTAAGCCAATTAGCATAATACAGTTCATAATGAAAATATTCTACATCCTATTTTGGTCAGTAGTGTCTGAGGTCTTAAAAGTTTGCAAGAGACCATCTAAAATACATCTATTGGTCTCATCTCGTCCAGAGCAAAGGAGAATGAAGGAAACCAAAGACACAGGGAAAATATTAGTTCAAAGGACTAATGAACCACAGGGATCACAGCCTCTACCAGCCTGAGTCCAGAAGAACTGAAGGCTCTGACAGGGATCACAATAGAGGGTCCCGGACAGAGCGGGAGAAAAATGTGGAACAAAATTCAAATTCACACACACAAAAGAAGATCAGACTTACTGGTCTGGCAGAGACTAGAGGAACCTCCAAGACTATGGACCCTGGACACCCTGCTAACTCAGAACTGAAGCCACTCCCAAAGTCCACCTTTCAGCCAAACATTAGACAGGCCTATAAAATAAACAATAACACATGTGAGCAACATGCTTCTTAGTTCAGTCAAGTGTCGGAGACCAAATGGGCGACACCAGCCCAAAAGCAAAGATGAGAAGGCAGGAAGGGGCAAGAAAACTGGATGAATGGACCTGGGGAACTAGGGGTGTAGAAGGAAATGGGGAGAGTGCTGACACATTGAAGGGATTGCAACCAATGTCACAAGACAATTTGTATATAAACTTTTGAAGGAGAAACTAATTTGCACTGTAAACTTTCACCTAAAGCACAATAAAATTAAAAAAAAAAATAGCTGTTCAAACCCACCTTAATGCTAAATGCATTAGAACCAGAATAGCACCTTACTTCTGAAGTCCAGAGGCAAAAAAGTGGCTGAAATATGGTTTATGCCAATGGTAATGAAAGGGTTATACTATCATTTTCTTCCAAGCAAAATACAGAAATAGTATATTTCATTTTCTTGTTTTCTTTCCTCATCTTAGAGTTCTCACATAAATTCATGAACCATGGGTGGAGGACATTTGAGAAACATAATATTCTATGATTATATTTATTTAGTTGTTGAGATTTTGCCCACTGACCTTGAATCTAACCTATATATTTGAATTTTCTTTTCCTTTAGGAAATATTCCCCTCTGCTCCCTCCTGCTAGAATGCTACACAAAAACTCATGTAAATAACTACTTTGCAAGCCCCACAACCACCATCAGTTCTTCAGGTATGACAAAATGTGTCAAAATTCTAGGGTAGGCACAAATTAGTTGCAATTATGGCTCACAATAACATGAGTCATTGGCAGAGAGTAGCTAAGGGAAATTGGGGGCTGAAGACTTAGGAAAGAAGAGAGAGGAATAGAAGAACTCAGAAACGTTTATTAGAAGTTCTTAGGGTCACATTATTACCTAGGATATCTACACTGTTGTTGTTGTTAGGTGCCACTGAGTTGGTTCCAACTCATTGTGACCCTATGTACAACAGAAGGAAACACTGTCCGGTCTTGCACCATCCTCACAATCATTGCTATTTTTGAACTCATTGTTGCAGCCACTGTGTTAATCCATCTTGTTGATGGTCTTCCTCTTTTTTTGCTGACCCTCTACTTTACTAGGCATGATGTCCTTCTCCAGAGATTGGTCCCTCCTGATAACATGTCTAAAGTCAGTAAGATGAACTCTTGCCATCCTTGCTTCTAAGGAGCATGCTGGCTGTACTTCTTACAAGATAGATTTGTTTGTTCTTATGGCAGTCCATGGTATATTCAAAATTCTTCACCAACAGCATAATTCAAAGGCTTCAACTCTTCTTCAGTCTTCCTTCTTAATTATCTAGCTTTTCCATGCATATAAGAAGATTGAAAATACCATGGCTCAGGTAAGGCACACCTTAGTTCTCAAGGTAACATCTTTGCTTTTTAACACTTGAAAGAGGTCTTTTACAGCAGATGTGCCCAATGCAATATGTTGTTTGATTTCTTGATTGCTGCTTCCACGGAGGTGATTGTGGATCCAGGAAAAATGAAATCCTTGACAATGTTAATCTTTTCTCCTTTTATCATGATAATACTATTGGTCCAGCAGTGAGAATTTTTGTTATCTTTATGATGAGTTGTAATCCATACTGAAGGCTGTAGTCTTTCATCTTCATTAGTAAGTGCCTCAAGTCCTCTTCAATTTCAGCAAGCAAGGTTGTGTCATCTGCATAACAGAGGTTGTTAATGAGTCTTCCTCCAATGCTGATGCTGTGTACTTCTTCATATACTCCAGCTTCTCCTAGTATTTGCTCAGCATAGAGACTGAATAAGTATGATGAAAGGATACAACCATGAGGCACACTTTTCCTGATTTTAAACCACGCAGTATCCCCTTGTTCTGTCTGAACAACTGCCTTTTGGTCCATGTACAGGTTCCACATGAGCACAATTAAGTGTTCTGGAATTCTCATTCTTCACAATGTTACCCATAATTTGTGATGACCCACGCAGTTGAATGCCTTTGCATAGCAATAAAACACAGGTAAACATCTTTTTGGTATTCTCTGCTTTCAGCCAAGATCCATCTGACATCAGCATTGATGTCCATCCTTCCATGTCCTCTTCTAAATCTCATTTGAATTTATGGCAGTTCTCTGTCGATATACTGCTGCTACCATTCTTGAATTATCTTCAGCAAAATTTTACTTACATGTTATATTAATGATATCGTCAATAATTTCCGCATTCTGTTGGATCACCCTTCTTTGAAATGGGCACAAATATGTATCTC
Organism: Trichechus manatus latirostris; assembly: GCF_000243295.1. Lineage (NCBI taxonomy): Eukaryota > Metazoa > Chordata > Mammalia > Sirenia > Trichechidae > Trichechus > Trichechus manatus. The sequence continues at coordinate 4,042,616 of NW_004444128.1, read as the reverse complement.
TTCTAGTTGTTGACCAGGTAGCTGTCTTCCAAATTTCTTGGTGTAGATGAGTGAGCACTTTCAGTGTTGCATCCATTTGTTGAAACATCTCAATCAGTGTTCTGTCAATTCCTGCAGTCTTGTTTTTCACCAGTGCCTTCAGTGCACCTTGGACTTCTTTCTTCAGTACCTTTGTTTCTTGATCATATGCTACCTCCTGCAGTCGTTGAACTTTTTGGGACAGTGACTCTATATTCCTTCCACCTTTTTTTTTATGCTTCCTGTGTAGTTCAGTATTTTGCCCAAAGAATCTTTCACAGTGGCAGCTATAGGCTTGAATGTTTTCTTCAGTTCTTTCAGTTTTAGAAATGTGGAGCATGTTCTTCTGTTTTGGTTTTCTTTGCACATTTCATTATAATACTGTATTTGACTTCTTGAGTGGCCCTTTGAATTCTTCTGTTCAGCTCTTTTACTTCATGATTTCTTCCATTTGCTTTAGCTTCTCTACGTTTAACAGCAATTTCCAGAGTTTCTTCTGACATCCATTTTGGTCTTTTCCTTCTTTCCTGTCTTTTAAATGATCTTTTGCTTTTTTCATGTATGATGTCCTTGATGTCATCCCTCAACTCGTCTGGTCTTTGGTCATTAGTGTTCAATGCATCAAATCTATTCTTGAGATGGTCTCTAAATTCAGGTGGCATTGTAGTTAGGCTGTCATGGACTTGTTTTCATTTTCTTCAGCTTTAACTTGAACTTGCATAAGAGCAATTGATGGTCTGTTCTGCAGGTGGCCCCTAGCCTTGTTCTGACTGATGATATGGAGATTTTCCATCACCTCTTTCCACAGATGTAGTCGATTTGATTCTTCTGTATTCCACCTGGTGAGGTCAATGTGTATAGTCGTTGTTTATGTTGCTGAAAAAAGATACGTCCAATGAATAGGTCCATGGCCTTGCAAAATTCTATTATGCGATCTCGTGTCCTTTGTCACCAAGGCCATATTTTCCAACTATTAATCCTTGTTATTTGTTTCCAACTTTCACATTCCAATCACCAATAATTTTCAATGCATCTTGATTGCATGTTTGATTCATTTCAGACTGCAGAAGTTGTTAAAAGTCTTCAATTTCTTCCTCTTTGGCCTTAGTGGTTGGTGCGTAAATTTGAATAATAGTCGTATTAACTGTTTTTCCTTGTAGGTGTAGGAGGTTTAGATTAGTGAGAGGAAAAGAAAAAAACACCTTTTTTGATTGTTGGTTGATGCTATTTACTACTAAGTCCTGAGGATAATCCCTAAGTTCAAACCATAAAAACCATCCTCATTGCAGAGAAAAGAATAGTTGTCAATCAAGCGATGAGTTAGGATTAGAGTCTAAAGAATAACACGTTCCAAGCTGCAACCTGGTCCATAAATTCCCCATAGAAAATATTAACTAGACTAATGCATTGTTTTCTGAAAGATATGCACAGGCAAGTGACCTCTAAAAGTATGACTGGGCCAGTGACTTAGACTGTCAATTTCTATTAACTTTTTCCAACTATCCTATAAAGGCAAGGTTTCTACAAAGAAATAGTTTGACATAACTTTGCATACTACTGTGGGCCCAAATAAAAGTTTCATTCTCTAAGAAATTAAGCAGGACACATTTTTTTTTTTCTTTTAGAATTACTTTGGAGTAGCTGTCGATGGGAGTCCCTGAGTGGTGCAAACAGTTAATGTGCTCAGTTGCTAACCGAAAGGTTGGAGATTGAGTCCATCCAGAGGTACCTTGGAAAAAAGTCCTAGTGATCTACTTCCAAAAAATCAGTGATTGAAACCCCTACGGAGCACAATTCTACTCTGACACACATGAGGTCACCATGAGTTGGAACTGACTTGGTGGCAACTGGTAAAACTAGTAGATATGGATGTGGATTTATTCTCTTGAGTAACATTTGTCTGCACGTATCTTTAAAACTAGTCATGATACTGTCCTTCAATAGTATAAACTATAAAGCAATTAAAAACATTAATATTTATTCCTCATGGTACTCCTAGGGGAATTTTATAATAATTCTGTTGAGGTTATTTTCATACCTATAGGTTATTTGTTTGGTTTATCGGTTAAGATGCATTCATTTACAAGCAACAACAACAACAACAAAAAATCTCAAAGTGCATAAAAAATAAAGGGAATTGGTATGTTTATATAGGTAGAAGTAAAGACAGGACAGCCATTGGAGTGAATTTGATTTAGGGCAACACAATAATATCAAAGACATAAACTTTCCTCTATCTTTCTGCTTTAACTTCAGAAGTGTTAGCTTCATCCCCAAACTGCTTCTCTTTTCAGTTACAGCTTCAGAGATTATACACTTCTTTCATCACATCAGTGGAGGGGAGAGGCTCACTTCCAGGAACTTCCTAGGAAGACAGCAGAAGCTTACTTCAAGAAGACCTTAGTAAACATTTTATCCAGTCTCATCAGACCAAACTGAGTCAAGTTTCACAAATTTCTCCCATACACAACATTTTATAAATATTTTATAAAATATTATGGCATGTTTTCATTTCAGCATCCTCATGTAAACATTTCACAGTGCTAAAAAGCAAACACTTTTAAGTATGAAGATGGTATTTTGATTACAGGGCATAACATTTTTGCTATCCTCTCCTAAGAAATGCTGTCACATTCATTAGCTATTCAAGTTACAAAAATCATCCATTTCTTGTCCCTTCAATACATTTTTTTACATTCACACTGGTGTATTTAATAACCTGTGAAGAATCTACACATTAAAACTTTTCAGGTAGCACAATGAAAACCAAACAGGAGAAAGTTCCCCCAAGATATTGCTTTATATATTTTTTTTGTCCATAATCATAATAGCAAACTACAAAGCAGATAAAATTTGTAAAGAAACTAAATGAAAATATTTCACCTTTGCTGTTTCTTTGAAAACATCATTTATCAATGCTAAGATAAAAAGAGAAAACTTTTAATTTTAGGCGTAGGGGAATTCTTCATGACTAAAATCATCTTTATCTCAGTTGTATAATATCTCATTTAGTAAAGAAATACATTACTTTGGTTCAAAACATCATAAAATATTGCATTGTTGTAAGAAAAGTGACATTTAAAGTTGAAAATATCAAGAGGCAGAGCCAACATGGTCCTCTAGACAGAAGCACCATGCCGTCCCTCCACAGCAAAGACCCAAAAAACTAAGTAAAACAGAGACAAATGTCAATCCTGGAACCCTATGCATCAAAAGAAGAAATAAAGAACTAAGCCAAGCACTGAATGGAATAAGAAACTGACAGAGAGCAGAGAGGGAGTAGAGATAAGCGCAAAGGTCCCCTATCAGCTAACGCAGCACGGAATCACCATCTTGGACTCCTATCAGACATTGGTGGACAGGGAGTACAGGAAAGTAGCTTCACGGAGCTCCCAGCAGGAAACAGAGCACCCAGTAACCAGCAATATATGCCTTCCCACCACCCATCCTTCTCTCACCTGCTTGACCTCTGCAACTTCATAGCTGGCTATGGTAGCTCAGCCAGCCTGGATGGGAAGGGTCCCTGCCACTTGGATTCATCCTACCCACACTGGATCAGCAGACAGGGAGTACGGGAAAGCAGCTTCACAGAACTCCCAGCAGAGACAGAACAACCGGTAACAAGTGATATACGCTTTCCCATCCTCCACCCCCTTCACTCCCACTTGGCCACAGTCTCTTGAGCAGGAGGCGCCGGCATCAGCCCTGTGCTGCTTGGATTTGAACTGCCCACACTGGCCGGCTCCTTGAGTGCTGTTTGTTTGTTGCTGGTGTTGCTTTTTTCTGCTTCTTTTGGATTCTTTTGTACCTCTCACCACCTCCCACTCCTGTCTCTCAAACACCTGGCTCCATGTGCCGTATTTGCTTCTTCTTGAAAGGCTGTGAAGTGCTGCTCAACTGTGAAACTGCTTCCCAGCCTGCGCCGCCACGCTGCTGGGATCCCCAGGGCTTTTGCTTGTTTTGATTTGTTCTGTTTGTTTGTTTGTTTTCTTTTTCCTTTCTCAGCTTGGGAGCCCCATCTAGCTGGACTTTACTGCGTGTCTTGGGAGCTACTTCCCTACTCTGTGCAGCTGTGTGGTGGGATCCCTGGAGCGTTTTTTTTTTTCTTTTTTTGTTTTCTTTTATCTCTTTTTTCCTTTTTGTCTTAATTCATTTCTGTTTCTCATCGCTCTATACTTACTTTCTCTTCCTGTCTCCTGTATACCTGGCACTGTGTGACTTCTCTACCCCTTACTGCCAGGCTGTACTTCAAAAACTGGAAGCCACTTCCCCGGTCTTTGCAGCTGCCACAGTGGGATCCCAGGGAAATTTGTTTTACTTTTTTTTTTCTAGTTTTTATTTATTTTTCTCTTTTACCCTTTTTCTTTCTTTCCTTTTTGTTTTCCTACATTTCTCAGTTTCTCATCTCTCCACTCCAACAGCAAGCTCCCTTAGCACTCTTTTTTTCCATTCTTTTTTTGTTTGTTTGTTTTTGGCTCCTGTTTCTCTCTCCTTTCTCTCCTCTTTCCCATACCCATCTTAGTTCCACACATCACAATCTCCCCACTCCTTCCTGTCTATCTGCACCATGCACTGAGCAGCATAGGCAAGGCCTACCAGAATCTGCCCTGCACTGATTCACAGCCCATCCTGTCCATCCTAGAACACGTCACATACAACCCATCCCAGCAACTCCACTTCAGCTGGACCTGCCCTGCTGCACTATAGCTGAGTGAATGGACCTGCCTATCGGACAAGGAGGTGAAAAGTGTTATGGCAACAGACGAGTGAACAACAAGGAACACACAGCCCGCCTATCCAGACATAACCACATAAAACAAAAAAGCAGGATGAAACAACAAATCTACAATCAATAAATGAGGAAAATAACTACTGAATGTCCCAAAAACAACAGGCTATACCAAAACATATTAAAAAAACAGGACATGATGGTTCCAGTAGGTGTCCAAAATAAAACACCAGATTACTTTCCAGTAGAAGAAAAGGTATTAGAACTACCTGATAGGGAATTCAAATCTCTAATATTCAGGGCTATTCAAAAGTTGAAGCAAAAAGCAGACAAAAATGAGGAAAAAATAGACAAATTCATGGAAAAGGCAGGCAAATTCATGGAAAATACAGACATAAAAATGGAAGAATTCAGGAAAATAATACAGGAACAAAATGCCAAAACAAATTCACAACTAGAAATCATACAAAAGCAACCATTAGAAATCCAAAACATAAACAACAAGATTTCAGAAATAGATAGTGTCATAGAAGGAGCAGGTTTGAAACGATGGAAGACAGGATCAGCAAAATTGAAGACAAACACTTGGATACAACTCTATTTGAGGGAAAATCATAAAAAAGAACCAAGAAAAATGAAGAAACCCTGAGAATTATGTAGGATAGTGATTGGAGTTCCAGAACAAGGGGATAAAACAGAAAACAGAGAGGATCATTGAAGAACTGCAGACAGAAAACTTCCCCAATATCATGAAACATGAAAAGCTGACCATCCAAGAAGCTCAACGAATCCCATATAGGATAGACCCCCAAAAGAAAATCACCAAAACATATAATCACACTCACTAAAACCAAAGACAAAGAAGGAATCCTGAGAGAAGGTTGAGAAAAACAAACAGTCACACGCAGAGGAAAAACAATAAGGTTAAGCTCTGATTGATCGGCAGAAACCATGAAGGCAAGAAGGCAATGGGATGATGTGTATAAAACCCTGAAAGAAAGAAATTGCCAGCCAAGAATAATATATCCTGCAAAACTCTTGTTCAAATATGATGGTGAAATTAGGACATTTCTAGACAAACAGAAATTAAGGGACTATGTAAAAACCAAACCAAATTTACAAGAATTATTAAAGAGAGTCTTTCAGTCTGAGAACAAACAACATCAGACCACTGCCTGAATCTAGGATGCAAGATCATACCAGCCAGATACCAACCTAGGAAATGAACTCTCAAGTACTATTCAAAACGAAAAGAATTACAACAGGGAACCAGAGAGGTAAATCTGTAATGACAACAACATCAGAACAATAAAAGAGGGAATAAACAGTGTAGGTATAGAACCTTCCAATGGAGAGGAAGGCAAGGCAATAACAAGTCATAATAGACTGGTTCAAACCTAGGAAGATAAGGGCAAATTTCAAGGAAACCACAAGGAAAGTTAACAAATCTACTCATCAAAATAAAGAAGAAAAATATAAAGTCTCAGTAAAAACAAAATCTACAAAAACAAAAGAAATGAAAAAAAAATCACAAATGAAAGGAATTCAGCACAGGAGAGTAAGAGGAACATAGAAAACATTAGCACCACAAAAAAAAAGCACTACAAAATGACAGCAATAAACTCACATCTATCGATAATTACACTGAATATAAGTGGCCTAAATGCACCCATAAAGAGATAGACAGTGACAGAGTGGATAAAAAAACAGAATCCATAAATATGCTGCCTACAAGAGACACACCTTAGAAACAAAGACACAAATTTATTAAAAATCAAAGGATGGAAAAATATATGTCAAACAAACAACTACCAAAAAAGAACAGGAGTGGCAATACTAAACTCAGATAAACTAGACTTTAAAACAAAACCTACCATAAAAGACAAAGAAGTGCACTATATAAAGATTAAGGGACTATCTGTCATGAAGACATAACCATAATAAACATCTATACACCCAATGACAGGGCTCCAAAATACACAAAACAATCTATAACAGCGCTTAAAAGATAAACCGACAGTTGCACAATAATAGTAAGAGACTTCAACACACCACTGTCAGTAAAGGACAGAACATCTAGAAAGAAACTCAGCAAAGACACAGAAAACCTAAAGGGTCCAATCAGCCAACTTGACCTCATAGACATATATAAAACACTCCACCCAGCAGCTGCAAAGTACACATTCTTTTCCAACGCACATAGAACTTTCTCCAGAATAGACCACATCTTAGGCCACAGAACAACCCTCAACAAAATCCAAAACACTGAGATAATACAAAGTATCTACTCTAACCACAACGCCATCAAAGTAGAAATTTACTACAGGAAGAGCAAGGAAAAAAATCAATTACGTGGAAACTGATTAACACCCTGCTTAAAAAGCACTGGGTAATAGATGGAATCAGAGGTGGAATCAAAAAATTCCCAGAATCAAACAAGAATAAAACACGTCATACCAAAATCTTTGAGACACAGCAAAGGCAGTTCTCAGAGGACAATTTATAGCAATAGATACACACATCAAAAAAGAAGAAAGGGGCACAATCAAAACATTAACTACACAACTTGAACAAAACAAGAGAACAGAAAAGAAGCCCACAGCCACCAGAAGAAAGGAAATAATAAAGATCGGAGTAGAAATAAATGAATTAGAGACCAGGAAAACAATAGAAAGAATCAACAAAACCAAAAGTTGGTTCTTTGAAAGGATCAACAAAATCGACAAACCACTGGCCAAACTAACAAAAGAATAACAGGAGAGGATGCATATAACCCAAATAAGAATTGAAATGGGGGACAACACAATAGACCCAACTGAAATAAAAAGGATCATAACAGGGTATTATGAAAAACTATAGTCCAACAAATTTGAAAACCTAGAGGAAATGGAGAAGTTTCTAGAAACACACTACCTACCCAAACTAACACAAGGTGATGCTGAAAATCTGAACAGACCTATAATGAGAGAAGAGATTGAAAAGGTAATTTAAAAAACTCCCAACAACAACAACAACAAAAAACCCTGACCCAGTTGGCTTCACTGGAGAATTCTACCAAACACTCAGAGAAGAGGTTACACCAGTAGTACTCAAAACTATTTCAGAACATAGACAAGGAAGCAACACTTCTGAATTCATTCTATGAAGCCAGCATAACCCTGATACCAAAACCAGGCAAAGACACAACAGAAAAAGAAAATTATAGACCAATATCTCTCATGAATATAGATGCAAAAATTCTCAACAAAATTCTAACCAATAGAATTCAGCATCATATAAAAAAAAAATACACCTTGACCAAGTAGGACGCGCACCAGGTATGCAAGGATGGTTCAACATTAGAAAATCAATCAACGTAATCCACCACATAAATAAAAAGACAGAAAAGAATCATATGATCATCTAAATTGACTCAGAAAAGACATTCAACAAAGTCTAACAACTATTCCTGATAAAACTCTCAGTAAAAAAGGTATAGAGGGGAAATTCCACAACTTAATAAAGGGCATCTATACAAAACCAACAGCCAACATCATTCTTAATGGAGAGAGGCTGAAAATATTCCCCTAAAGAACAGGAAAAATACAAGGATGCCCTTTATCACCACTCCTATTTAACACTGTGCTGCAAGTCCTACCTAGAGCAATAAGACAAGAAAAGGAAATAAAGGGCATCCAAATTGGTAATGAAGAAGTTAAACTGCCCATTTGTGGTTGATATGATACTATACATAGAAAACCCTGAAGACTCCTCAAGAAAACTACTGTAACTAATAGAAAGATTCAGCAGAGTAGCAAGATATAAACATTAAAAAATCAGTGGGATTCCTATACACCAATAAAGAGAA
>NW_004444128.1:4019593-4031985 GCF_000243295.1 Trichechus manatus latirostris | reverse complement strand
TCACAATAGAGGGTCCTGGACAAAGCTGGAGAAAAATGTAGAACAAAATTCTAACTCACAAAAAAAGACCAGACTTACTGGCCTGACAGAGACTACAGAAATCCCAATAGTATGGCCCCTGGACACCCTTTTAGCTCAGTAATGAAGTCACTCCCGAGGTTTACCCTTCAGCCAAAGATTAGATAGGCCCATAAAACAAAACGAGACTAAAGGGGCTCACCAGCCCAGGGCCAAAGACTAGAAGGCAGGAGGGGCAGGAAAACTGGTAATAGGGAACCCAAGGTCGAGAAGGGAGAGTGTTGACATGTCTGTGTGGTTGTTAACCAGCGTCATAAAACAGTATGTGTACTGACTGTTTAATGAGAAACTAGTTTGTTCTGTAAACCTTCATCTAAAGTACAATTTAAAAAAAAAAAAGAATAACCGCAAATTGTTATCACAAAAATAAATACATAAATAAAGTTAGAAATATTAGCCAATTGAACTGATACAAATCATCCAGTAATATGATTTAGTATTTTTCATATATCCATAATTATGGAACAATAGGTTAGGAAAAATACCCTTTTTCTAATTATCTGTGACTCACTAGGCAAATCATACAATCATCTGAGCCTCAAGATGTTCATCTATAAAATAAGGGAAATGGACCAAATGACCTTCAATATTCTTCTCAACCTACAAATTTATGTAGCATTGTTATCTTAAATAATCCTTTAAGCAATGAGGGTTTCGCTGTAATGTATTTTCCAGATAAATAAAGTTCTGCCTTGAAGGAGCAACACTTCACTTTAAATACCATAAATGCATTATGTTTTTCCTTGTCACCCTAAAAGAATATGAGGTATGACTAACAACATAGCCGTCTAACTTCTTAGCTCCACCTCTCAAACTTAGCAGCTGATGAACTGGATCAGCACAGATGGGTTTCCACACCCTGGTTTCAATTCTCTTCAATCTTGGGACAAACTCTGAGTCTGAAAATGAGGATGATATAACCTGCCTATCTCTCACTGTTTTGAAGACCAAACAAGATACCATGTACCAAAGTACATATTAACAACAAATCACCATACCATTATAAAGGATTACTAATGTGATGAACTATTTTGACATTTTCCTAATGACAAAATTTGATATTACATAAAATGTATGTTCTTTGAGAGGACATGTGGATTATGGTTCTGGTCCTTCAGTTAACTGACTGGTCTGTCTACTTTTTGTTCTGTTTCTAGTGTGCTACTTGATCTCCTAATTGTGTGGAGCCTGAGATTTAGTTTGTTTCTTCCAAAGAGTCTAGAAGTTTGACCTATAAATAGGTGGAAAGAAAAATCTACAAATCTCTCTGTTGATTTAGCAAATTTGGGATCACCATTGACTTTAAAACAGTGTCTCCCGAAAGTAGGTAAGATTTTTTTTGTTCGTTTGTTTTTGTTGATTGAGATTCCTGGGCACCAACCTTACAGATTCTGATTCAGTATATTTGGGGTAAGACACAGAAAGCTCTTTTTCTAAAAAAACTCACCCAGATAATTACCCAGAAATCAGTAGTTTGGGAACCACCACTTTTCCCTTAATTTTAGTAGCTGCTAATTACATTTTTAAACAAATATATAATTTCCCTCTGACATTAATCACAAGCAAATTGAGAGTAGATTTATAGAGATCTACCTTCCCACTTCTTAGGATCTACTTGTCTTGCCTAAGCTCTCCAGTTACTTTACCATTTTAATATTTTCTCCCAAACCCCATAAAGTTTCCAAGGAGCACCTGGTGGTTTCAAACTGCAGACCTTTTGGTTAGCAGCTGAACTCTTAACCACTATGCCATCAGGGTTTGCATTGTAATAGGTAGTTCTCTATTAATCAGTATAACAATTGTCACTGAGTAGATTCCAACTCACGGTGATCACATGTGTGCCAGAGTAGAGCTGGGCTCCATAGGGTTTGTAATTGCTGATTTTTTTCAGAGCTACATTGCCAGGCTTTTCTTCCAAGGTGCCTCTGGGTGGAATCAAACTGCCAACCTTTCAGTTAGCAGCCAAGTATGTTAAATATTTGCATCACCCAGGGATTCCAATAAGTCTCTAACGGAAAAAAACAAATCTGTTGCCTTGCAGTCCATTCCAACTCACAGCAACCCTATAGGACAGATTAGAACTGCCCCATAGGGTTTCCAAGGAGCAGTTGGTGGATTCAGACTGTCGACCCTTAGGATAGCAGCCAAGCTCTTAACCACTTCACCACTAGGACTCCAATGAATCTCCAGTCTCCTATAAATACAGTGTAGAAGTAGGTAGTGATAACAACTGCAGGGATTGTAGCAGTCTTTAAAAAGCACAGGTTCCCGTTATATATTCTCAGTTTAAGCATTTCAGGCTAAATTCTGAGACAACAGAGAATCCTCGTTCCATAAACTGTTACATATAAATTTACTACAGTTTAAATAAGAAATAAGATGAAGCATTAGGGTTAAATTTTATGATTCATTCTGCCACCTACTTAGTAATGCATCAGCCAGAGTTTAGCATTCATTTTCCTACCATGTCTGTTTATCTACAGACAGCAAAAAGAGAGAAGGGAAGATTAAAAGGGGTGAGAAGTGCTAAATGTATAACTGTTTCTATTATCATACCTCCTGGGATCCCAGACCACTGGTTCATGGAAGGTTAACCACATTCTGCGATAGCACTATAGAGCACGTGTGACTCCCTCTTATCTAAAAATAAAGTTTTCTGAAGAATGTAGAAGAACTATATTATTATTTTACCATTTAAGCCAGCACTCAGTGAGAGTCTAAAATCCTGAAAACTTTCTCATCACGTGAAACATAAATCAAGAGCCTATATTTAATATCACACAAAACAGAAATAATCCTACAAAGAAAAGAGATGGGGGAAAGCACTCTTATAGATGTAGTATATTAAGCAGGTATGCCCGGCATTTGGCCTCAATGAGAGCCATTGAACAAGCGGGCATTGTGATTTTAATAAGCTGTGTCAACCCAACATCAGACAGAAGACACTGAAAATAAATGTACAATCTTATAAAATGCAACAACTGAATTTCAACTTATTCACTCAATACTAAAGGCACTGAAACCCACAGGAAAATACCGTTTCAATTATTTGCACAGATAAAACCAATGCAAAATTGTTTTCAATTTATACAGATAAAGTAGTGTTGTTCTGTTTTTTAAGTGGAAATCATTCCTATGTTGAAATGATGTGAAAAGGAGAAAAAGAAGCATTTAAATTACTGCTATGCCTTTGAAAAGAGAAACAAAATGTAATACAATAAATTGTTAATAAGAAACTGAAAATTATGATAAAAATTTAGTCACCTAAACTTTTTCAACCCAGAGATACTTTTTATACTTCAACTGATTTTAAAATCATATGCATCTCCTGAGGACACTGCATTCAGTAATTTTTAATTTTCAGTGATTTTTTTAAGATCATTGACCATTATGACAAGAACAATATAAGGTACACTACTGTGTTTATGAAGTTAAAATTATAGTTATTCCTGGAAAACATGCTTTGTTTTTATAGTGAAATTCATTATTCCCAAATGTATCTGAAATTAAAAAAAAAAAAAATCAGCAAAGCTTTGAATTTTTAATTAATTAAATTGAAGGTTGGAATCACTTTACTTTGCTCAGTTTGTAGGGGCAGGAGAAGGCTCTTAAATTAAATGTCCACAGAAATAGAAAAAGAATTGAATTATCTGATAATAATAAAAATCAGCTCCAAAAAGAGATTGCACAGTTAATAGGCTAATCATTTTGATGAAGAGTGCACTTAATTCTTAACCACCTTTCTGTAGTGATAACAACTAATAGAAAAGCAATTATGGTGTTAGAATTATTCTTACACCTGCTGAGGCTGACCCTTCATGTTTCCATAGGGAATGCCATTGAGCTTGTGATGAATTGAGGTAGGGAATTACACTAACTTTCTTTCGAGCTAATTGTACTGCCACATTTTCCAGCATCTAGTACCATAATTATCGGACCAAGCATTCTTTGCTATAAGCAATATGTACAAAGTGTGGGTAACCAATAATAACTCGAAAATTGAGCTGGCAAAAAATCATTATACTTAAGTTGGAGTTACATTCAATTGTATAATAAGAAGTTCTTCTACAAGAAGGTTTGTGTTAGGAACAAATTCTATACTAATACGAAGTTGTATTGTAGAAAATGGGAAGATAATATGTCATCCTTGGTTAATGTTAAAAAAGAAGCAACCTCTCACTTGTAACAGTATGAACCCTCAGACACAACTGGAATCTATTTCTCCTTAATATACTTCAGAACATTACTTGAAGAGTAACTGTTCCTGAAAATGCCCTCATAAGACAGAAAGTCAAAGATCAAATGATCATACACACGAAAAAAAAAAAAAAAGCTTTCACTCTCACTCTCCTTTTTCTGCATTTCTGGTAGGTTTGCGTAAGGATGTTGGTACCTATGGATGAAAATGAAGAGAGGGTTTTCTAATTCCCAGGTCTACTCCATGTAGCACAAGACGTTCAATCACTTTCAAAGTGAGGAGAATAGACTGAAATTTGTAAGCATAAGAACACACACACAAAAAAAACATGTTAACAAATGTAATAGTCTGTTTGAGGGATATTTTATGCTAAGACCAAACTAGTCCTTCATCTTCCCCTCCATTGATGGGGATTCTAAACCTTCCTCAGAAATGTCCACACACAAGAAACAAGACAAACAGATATCTGATAGAGCAAAATTATTGATAGTCTCAAGCACCTAGATGGCAGGGACAGGCTCCAGACCAGGATGCCTGGGACAGCAGGGAACTCATGGAAGAGAGAGTGCCCCCAATAAATAATTGGAAGGAAGGTGACTTCGTAGGTGGCCCCAACAATGGTAAATGTAAGTGTGCCATTCCACCGAGGAACAAGTAGAGTAAGAAATAGCATAAATGGACCACTCTGCATTCTCTACCCAAAGCAATTTGGAATTGAAATAATGAATAGAGAATGAATAATAAATAATGAAATAAAGTAGAGTAGTGTATTATTCTAGAATCCATGTGTGTGAAAGATATATTAAGAACTCTTCCTTCAGGCTTTTAGGATCTAAAGACACATTAAAGTGTCTTTACCTGTTATTGCAGACATACTTTCTTCCTTTTCTCTGTCTGTCGTGACAAAAGCTGCTCAAGGTTGGGACTTGTGTGTGTGTGTGTGTGTGTGTGTGTCTGTGTGTCTGTGTGTGTGTGTGTGAGAGAGAGAGAGAAAAGTTAAAGAGGGAGAGGATGTCAGCAGTTATTGTCAAGTTACTTTACATGAATTATTCTCAAGCCATCCATTCTCCCCCAAAGTGTGTCAGCAATAGACTATGTTCACCCATAAAGATGTAATGGGAAGCACACTGCTTCAAACCTTCAAGCAGAGTCTCACTCCTGGATCTGAACCAAAACGTAGTTAAGCATCTGGAGAATGAGATAATGAATAAACTTCTGATTTTCGAGTTCTCAATATTATCTATGATTCTCATTTGGACAGCTCCAAATGGCACCGAAAATACTAAGCTTTTGTTCCTACTTTACCTTATAAACCATTTTTTATCCATTACTAGTCCATCATCCTTTTGTGAAATTGTTAGATTAATGTTCTACTTATTTCACATACCATAATGCATTAACTTCTACCGGATGGAGAAGGGGAAAACAACTGTTCAACAAAGGCCATAGGTCATATCGTTTTTTAGTGATTAACTTTCACATTGCCAAAGTTAACTGGCATCATTCCTGAGTTAATCCCAAAAACAAAGTTTTGATTTTGGAGTCTCATTCTTTCATTCAGGATTTAAAAACCCTCAATATTCATTTATAATGCATATGAGTCATTAATAGTGAGTACTGGAACATTCTAGAATACAAGACACATCTAGCTGTATCCACTAAAGAATTAGTTACATGCAGTTAAGACAAATATTTTGGAATCAAGGAAACCTGAACTAAATCAAAGCTTCAACACTAATTTGAAATACGTTAGGTAAGCTCTAAGTCTCATTTTTTTTCCAGCTATAAAATGAGGATATAATGTCAAACTCATATGGGTGTTATAAAGATTAAATAAAATATATTTATTATTCTGCTAACACTTGCAAGGATCCCTGCTGACTCTTAGGTTAAAGCAGTTAAATAGTAAATGCTTTCTGAAAGGGGATGTTTGAACGGGGAGAGATTTAATGTCTAAACTGGGGAAGTAAGTGCTTGGATTTTTGTATCTGTTTGAATGTTGAGTTCTTTGGATTACCTTTCTTCATTGACACAGTTTCATTTTCATTATGTCTTAAAGAATTTCCTTAGACTTTCTAGTCCACTCTTGGATCTCTTTGCTAGTGTCCAGTGCTTTTATGGATCTATTCTTTTTTGTCTTTATTTTTCTCACTTCTGTGGGATTTTGGGAAGAAGGAGAGAGACGTGAATGGGTGACATCTTAAACTAGAAGTATCCATTTATTTTCTAATTTAGATAACATATATTTGGACCGTTTCTTTGGTTTTGAGTATACTTGTACTTTCAATCATTCCCTACCATTGAGAGAGAAGCCTAACAGAGTTGGCACACAAAACAGCAGTACTTCACAAAGAAGTCCCCATTTCTTTAAATACCACTGTGATAGGCCCTACAGTTCTATGAAATTTACTTTCCTTGACAGAAATAAGTCATAGGATTTTTCAAAAATGACATACACATGCAAGAATACACTTTAGGAGGTAACACCTCCAAAAGGTAATATATGGATATTTGATTATCAAGAGTTGAATAATGGAAATATACTCTCAAGAGAGGATTCACTAGGGAAAAAATAAGTCTTAAATAGTGATAGTATTATAATATTAATGATAACTATCAGCAGTCTTAATAATTCCTTTTTTAGCATTAGACTGGTATCCTTTTTCAAATTCCAATAAGCCATGAGTGTAATGACAATCCAAGTAAGTTCAAATTTTCATAAATTTATTTAATGCCTGCTGTGTGCCAAGGATTTTGCTGGGAACTATGGAGGAATATAAAGACAAAAGTATGTACCTCTTGCCCTTATAAAGTTTATAGTCAATGTCAGAGAGCTGGGTATACAAATACATTTTTTAAGGAACAATATAATAAATATACATGGGCTAAACATCTAAGTACTACGCAGACATAAAAGGACTGAAAGAAATAGGAAGGGAAAGTATCGAACTTTCATGACATGCATTAACTTATGTAATCGTCACAACACTGTTTTGAAGAAGGGAGTATTTTTTGCATTTACAGATGAGGAAATTGAGGCTCAGAAAGGTTAAATAATTTGCAAACGTTTCCATAGCTAGGAATTTAGTGGGTATAATATTTAATCTCAAGTCAATTTGTTTTGAAAGCCCATGCTCTCTATTTTTTCAAGGAGAGTGAACATAGGGAAGAAATGAGCCAATGGTTCATGGAAATTGGTCCAAATGCAATAGGAAGAGATGTAAGACACGTAAGTGGGTTTGGGAAGGGCAAATTGCTCTCCAAGGGCAGAGAAGTACTTTGAGTAAAGGCAGAGGAGCAGGAGAATGAAGAACATTCAGAGAATAAGGGGCTGACTGGAGCACAATCAGGCTTATCTTTTGCCTGCTTTTAACTTCTAACTCCTTCTCCCTGGAAAGGAGATGCACACCCTTTAGGAGATTGCAAGTTACACCTTAACATACATATAGGTAGCATCTGAGCATTGATAACACCCTAGCATAGCATTTTAAGCTGTAAATGCAATAAATGTTTTGAACTTGACTCATAAGTGAAAAGGCTCTCCAGAGAAGCTTTTAAATGTTCAAAGTTCAGAGCATAGTTTTCTTCCTCTAAAAGTGAACAAAATCCCAAAGGAGAGAAATCAAAATAAATAAATCAACGGGGATGTGGGGAAAATAGTGGACCAGCTAGTAAGATGGTGTTAGGAACTTGGCTGTGTGATAAATTCAATTTACTGAGCATACACAGTACAGAATAGGAACAAATGGAGGAGGTCAAGGAGAGTAAACTTTAATACAAAGGGCGTAAGCAGAAGAGTGTTTATCATAAAGCTAATGGACATTAATTTTACAGATCCCTCATCTCCACTGGCTCCTTCCTAGACCCTGGGAGCGGTCTGAAACTTATGTTCACATGCTATGTTTTGTAGAATTTGGAAAAGTAAATCATGTCAGCCAAAATTTATTAAGATCACCAACTCTTTCTCCTCTAATTTGCCCTCCGTCACTCATCCCACCCCCTCTCCTTTCAGATCTGGCAGTGTTGCAGTAGCCTCAGTCATTGTTCGGATCTGGCTAGAGGGGAAGGTGAAAGTTACAGATTTGTTTTGTTTTATTTTATTTTTTACTTTAGAGGGCTAGTGTCAGTGGTTCCCAGTCACTTCTTTCTATTATTGTTAGCTGCCGTGTTGTTGACTCCAACTCACAGCGACCTTATGTATATAACAGAAAAGTTGCCCGGCCCTATGCCATCTTCATGATCATTGGTATGTCTGAGTTCATCGTTGTGGCAATTATGTCAACCCATCTCATTGAGGGTTTCCGTAGTTTTTGATGAGCCTCTGCTTTAACAAACATGATGTCCTTTTCTATAGATTGGTCTTTCTTGATGACATGTCCAAAGTAAGCAAGCTGAAGTCTCACTGTCCTTACTTCTGAGGAGCATTCTGGTTGTGTTTCCTCTAAGACTGATTTGTTTGTTTTTCTGGTAGTCATTTCACAGTATAGTCAGTATTCTTTGACAATTTATTGCTAGCCCTCCTGCATGTGGAATATTCAACCACCTACTGTACCAACTCAGTTTTGTATCCAATTTTGTATTTGTAATTTTGCTTCATTTTGTTTAAAGAGGGCTCCCCAAACTGCATATATTTCACACCCTGCAAAACCATGGATATAAAGCATAGTTTCTGGAATAAAGAAGTTGATATCTGATTTGGAGACAAATAACATATCCCAAGAAATCAATCGGGTATAAAAACCGATATAGCAGGAGAATATTAAGAATTCTGGATTGGGAAAAAGGAAACCTAAGTTTTACTTCTAGAGCTGTATGAATCCAGGCATAATAATTACATCTCTTTTGGCTTCAGTGTATTATCTGTAAACATGATGTTAATCCAATTTATGAATCCCAAACACAAGTCTATGAGTTGGCATCCATTCACAATAATGTTTTTAAAAACTATTCATTCACACATGACCAGAACATTCGTTGAACATCCACTATATGTCAGAGGCACTAGGTATGCATGAACCCTGCCTTCCTGTAGCTTACAGCCTAGTGGAGGTTGTAGATATTTATGTTAATTTCCTAGGGCTGCCATAACAAGATACCACTTTAAAGAACAGGAATTTATTCTCTCACAGTTCTGGAGGCTAGACATCTAAATTCAGGCTGTTGGCAGAGCTGTGCTCTCTATCAGCTCTAGGGGAAGACCTTTCCTGGTCTCTTTCAGAGTCTGTAGCCCTGGGTGTTTTTTGGTATTCTTTGGCATGTAAATGGATTCTCATACGGTGTCTCCCCCCTGAATGTGACTGTTTCCATGTCTGTTCTCTCCTTTTCTAAGAAACAACTCAAATAAATTATCCACTGATAAGATTTGCATCCTAAAAGCATAAAACTATTACCTGTAATTTAAGATGCCTCAAAAAAGTTGTCTTTGTGTCCCAAGGGTTTGAATGACCTATAGATTATTTCCCTTACTGGTCATTTTCCTACCAGCTGTTATACTGCATACATTATTAAGTATCCTTTACCAAGTGTTCTGATAATTACTTGATGTTTTTATGAGTAGAGAGTTGCAATGTAAAACCATCTAGATAAAAAAAGTGAAATATTGCATGAATTTTTTCAGTGTTTATAAATATTTGTTATTCTAAAAGCAAGAAACTCAGGCAACTGAGTGAAAGCCAGGTTTATTTTTTTGTATGTTTATTGTCAGATAGACACAACCTAAAGAAGGTAAGTTTGGTAATGTCTCTACTCAATATAAATATATTTATAGAACTTATTCTCTGATATTATCAATGAGAGTAAAATCCCAAACTTGCATAAAATTTGTTGTTTTTACAGTAGCTAATATTTGTCAAATTGTTAACAAAACAAAGAAAAAAAACTATAATGTTTGACTGATTTTTACTTTAATAAATCTGCAAGTGTAATAATTTTTAGAGTAAACCTAGACATTTTCTTCCATATATGAGGCAGAAAAGATTTCATTTACACATAGCTAGTATGAGGTCTCATGTTATTAAGACCTCATTATTTTTACTGTGTTTTCTGTGACATGTACTTATCTAAAATGATATTATAGATAATTAAAAGTAAATTTCACTTTCAGAAAAGATGTTCAGGGTCTAGTCGGATCTGGTGTCATTTTTACTTTATAGAAATAAATAGGAACCAATATGAATTGTCTTTGTATTGGACAAGTGTTTACGTTTATATTAAAATGTTGTTGTCAACAGGTTTTCACAGTCCCCATCAAAGATTTTCCCTCAAACTGTGCCACAATTAAAATATAAACCTTCAAATTTACAAAGGTGCACAAATGTGTGAAGGACAGAAATTTTAAAAGAATAAAAGTATGTATTATTTCAAGCACAATAATAAAGACATGACAGGGCTTATCTGGACAAACAGCTAAAAACCTAGAGGAATTATGAGTCCACCTAATACATTCCATCTCAAATTGCATCAAGTTAAAAAATAGACAAAACACTTGTATTCCATTGGTTATGGACTCAGAAGTCACCTTATATTAACTGATGTTGAGAAAATACTTCAAACATATTAAATGAAAGTTTCCTTAAATGTTTGGCATTTTGGAAGCAGTAATATGTAATTTGATTGGCATAATCCATTCATCAAAGCATATAGTTGGAAATTATAATGTCCATTATGAAATAGTCCTTGAATATTCTACCTTTTCCAGTTCAGAACTAAACACAATAGAATATAAACATTCATTTTTATGGAAAAAATAATATTGTGTTCAAAAACTAGTAATGCAACTGAATTTAAATGACCCAGTTCAGACCCTATCTGCAGTGTTAAACGTTCCATTTCACAGGGATATGAACTATAAGTCTACTTCTGAAAAATTGTCTAGTAAGCAAATCTCAAGTACTATAGAATTTAGCATGCTACATTTGTAAAAATTCAGATATATAACAGTAGAGCCTTGAGTTTTATGAGGGTCGGACTGGCTCTAATGAGGAGTTACGGACATTAAGAAAAAGACATAACTTGGACAAGGGTATACACATGTAAGCACTAAGTTTTTATATATGGTTTATAGTCTTAATATAATATTGATCTTGCCCCCAGACCATCAGATTCATTATTTTGAATGACACTTTCCATCTAGATCCAAAAACCACCAAAATGGCCTTCCATTTTGTCATATTGATCTTTATTACTTCTGAGTACAGTATTCTGAGGTACAATTGAGCGAGTAATGCTGCTTGAGGACTAAAAGAGTGCTTAGTGGTAAACTAAGTCTTCTTTCAAAAGCCAAGGAAATTTTAGCCATAAGTAGATTAAATTCCCATTCTTGATGATGCAGCGATTTTAATGCCTGTAGATATATATTTCAGTAATTAAGTTAGACATGTGGGCTATATAACTTCTAACATAATCTTAGAGTCCAGTCCCTGTATAAAAATAGTGTGGTTACTTAACATCAGGTACATGATGTCCTCCTCCCCCCAGTAGTGAGAATATCAACGGCTGTTAGGTGTTGTCCATTAAAAAAAAAAAAAAAAAAAAAAAAAACTTAAACTTTATGTGGGGGAGACTAGAAGTCGATAAAAGAAACATGTAGTAAAAAAATATTTGATTCCAAATCACTTTCAAGGACAGAAAATCAAACAACTTGTTAATTCTCTATTTCTCTTCTCAATCCTATTTTTATTTTTTCTTCAGTTTGAGGTTTAGAGCTAATTCAGTGGAGGACATAGTTCAAAGAAAATACACTTTCTCTGAGGCTGTAGAGTGCACTGAAAATAAATTTAATTATGTACTGAAATTGGTATAAATTAAATTATAACATCTTACCTAATAGCTTTATTCTCTGTGAATCAGTAAGTTAAGGAACACTTGAGAGAACTAAAGGCTTGAAGAGCAAGAAATTGGGCTAGAATTTCCATGAAAGATGAGTTGGAAGCCACTAGAACTGAATGAAATAATCATCAGACAGTGGAAAACACCCACAAGAGAATGTATGTATATATGACAGGAAATGCCATTTATTTTTTATTTTTTTTATTGTACTTCAGGTGAAGGCTTACAGAACAAATAGTTTCTCATGAAACAGTAGTACACATATTGTTTTATGACATTGGTTAACAAC
>NW_004444128.1:4011253-4017848 GCF_000243295.1 Trichechus manatus latirostris | reverse complement strand
TAGACCTTTGTCTGACTTGTACTGTCCAAAAATTTTTTCCCAGTCTGTAGGTTCTCTTTTTACTCTTTTGGTGAAGTCTTTTGAAGAGCATAGGTGTGGAAATGCCATTTTTTAAATTAATGAATATCCACAGTCCCCTCAACACTCATCCAGAGTCTTATAGATGAGTTTTGCTTCTTGGATCAGGTACCTACTACCACTATTGATTCATAAAATCCAGGTTATTTGCTAAGAGAAAACTAAAAATAAAACACAAGAGAATATGTTGCTATTTGTGAGAAATAGCTGGGAAAGAAAAGGAGAAAGAGAACCTGGAATGAGATTGCCTCATATTTGAGGGAGTAGCTGCCAACCATGTGGCAAATCTACAACTCAGCATTGGGAAGAAAGTTTTTTGTTTTGTTTTTAAACTTTGTTACAACTCTGCATCTTCCTGAAGTTGAATCTTTGTAAACTCAGAACAAATAGAGAAAAAGTAGAAGAGAGAACGCTACTAGGCTGGGACTCAGTATTGCAGGTAAGGAGAAAAGAGAGGATAGGGTGGGAGTAAAAGGTGCTTCTGAGCCTGTAGAGTTAGTAGAAAGACTGGTGGAGTTAGCAGCCTAGAATGCCATAGCCAAGACTTTGTTAGAGGAGGTCCATTGGAAAAGCAAGGCCCCTGGGTGGCAAAAACGGTTTGCACTTAACTACTAACCTAAAGGCTGACAGTTCGAACCCACCCAGGGGTGCCGAGGAAGAAAAGTCTGGCAATCTGCTTCTGTAAAGATTACAGCCAAGAAAACACTATGGAAGAGAGTTCTACTCTGTAACACATGGGGTCGCTATGAGTCATAATAGACTCAATGATATCCAGTTTGGTTTTTATAGGAAAAGCACTTTCAACAGGTATAGGGAGATGGGATATCTGTATATCTCTCAGGTAAAGGTATTGTTATCAGACAGAATTTGAAAATCATTTGCTTTCCACCAAAGATGTCTTCCTTTCTTCCTTTTGGGAAGCTGGTAGGATTGTAATAATCTACTCCACTTAAAGTTACGTTTGGCCATCTGACTTGCTTGGTATGAAGAAATAGGAATAAACGTACTGTGTCACTTTAGGCTGAAAGCTTTAAAAGCCAGTGTGCAGTCATTCTGTCCTGTCTTCTCCTCTTCTCTCCTCCTCTCTCCTCTCCTTTCTTCTCCCTTTTCCCCTCTCACTCTCTCCCTTATGCCATAGCCAGAGAGTGGTTGCTCTATCCATCTAGACCCTGCACTAAGGCTGATACAGAGCAGAACCTTCCACTAACCCTTGATGAAGGAACTTCAGTTGTTTTCAGCCACTGTGGTTTGTTGTTACTGCAGCACAACCTAAGTCATCTGACTGAAAGACAGACCTAAACTTCATAATTCAGAGACAGAACAGGTGTAAACCCCCAGTGCACGACTATGGAGGTCTTCTGAGTGAAGGAGGTTAAGGAATGTCACAGGTCAATGTGGTGGATACAGAGATGTGTCACCCAGATCCAATTCAGAGAAAGAATTTGTTGCTGCAGATACTGGCAGTTCTGCTAGTGGACAGCCTTCACTGGTCAACCCCTTGAGGGATTGCCTCAGCTGCAGACAGCTGCTGCATCCAGGATCATACCCTTCTAATTGGATAAATCACAGGTCTAAAGGCCCAGCTATTTCGGGTCAGTGAGGGACAGCAGTGAAGAACCATGTTAGCTCAGGAGCTTGCTGTGAGGTTGGCTGAAGCTGTTAGATCTGCATCCCAGCTCGATTTATTCAATCCTGCCTACCAATCCTGCTCCTCTCCTTTCCTTCCATAGGGTTGACCAAATGGCTCCTTCTGAACTCTAAAATCTGTCTGAGTCTGCTTCCTGCACTACTGAAACTGTGGCAATCAGCAATAATAGTAACAATGTTGTTGGTTATAATTAGAAAAAAAATGAACTTGGTAGGAAGTTGGGAGGAGAAAAGGGATATAAAGTATTTCTTTGGAGTTCACAGTCTCCAGATTGAATAATAATGTCTTGTGTTTTTATGTCCTATAAATTCCGCCATCTTTGTTCTACACCTTGTAGACAAATTTCCTTTTTTTGTCTTGTCTTTCTGGCAACAAGTCTGTTTGTTTTGTTTTTTTGCTCGTCACACCATTACACTTTTTGTCTTAGCCATACTAATCTCTAATCCAAAATTTTTCTTATTGTTTTCTCCCTGTGCATCCTCTTCAGTTAATTATGTGAATTTAAAAACAAAACCAGAAAACACTCAGAATAATAAATTAACCATTCAGTTTATGCAATTTATCCCTTTATCTTGCAAATTAAAATATCAGCTCCCTGTCACATTTTCTTATTTAAATCTCCCTTCTAAAAGAATCAAAAGGCTTCTATACAAATCAAACATAAATTGAAATTTTATTTAGCACTTTGCATCACTGCAATCCTTAGGAAAATAATTTCTTTACTGCAAATCTCAAATTGATTAAATGTAAGAACTTGCTTATTTTTAGCATAATAGGTATATACACTAAGACTTTTTTAACTGCATTATTGTTGTTGTTAGTTGATGTCGACTGATTCTGATTCACTGACACCATGCAATAGAGTAGAATTGCTCCGTAAGGTTTGCTTGGCTGTAATTTTAAAGGAAGCGGATCTACACACCTTTTTTTCCTTGTTTACCACCGTGTGAGTTTGAACACCAACCTTTAGGATAGCAGTAGAGCACAAACCACTTGTGCCACCTAGGGCCCTGTTAAATTGCATTATAATGATAAAATAGTGAAAATTAAGTAGAGTGTGATAAGCCTTGTGCTAAAAGCTTTACCAACATTATCTAAACAAATATTTAAAATAATCACTTAAAGTAGAGACTATTATTACAACCTTCTCATGGGTGAAAAATCTCAATCGAAGCAGGGTAAGTAACTTACCCAAGAACACAAAATATGTAATGACACTAGGGCTATATCCCAGGTCAGCTTAACAAAAGCCCATGGATTTAACTAGTATACAAACACAAAAAATAACTAGATGGCCAATTGTGACCTAAAATAACAACATCTAGGGAGAGTGAAGGAATAATATCAAGACATATAGTTTTGTACAATTTGACATTCTTAATGACAGCATCAAGAAAGCCAGTAGATACATTTGTGCTAAAGGGCAGTGGGAAAGCATGAAGAGCCAGATCTGTACATAGGGGCAGGTGCCTACTAATTAACACAGAAAATCGAGTCTCAGTTATGCTTCTATTTTTGTTTATTAGACATCATTTCCTCAGTAAGCACGATTGAATGGCAGTTGTTGTCATGAACAATGCTAATCCAAACAGAATAAGTTAATGTCATTTCTTGAGAAATATTGTTCATTTGGATTGAAATGAACATTTAAAGCCATGGAAAGTATACGCAGAAAGTGAGCATCATCAGAGCATTTTTCAACAAGGTCTGAATCAGTGTCTAAGGGCTGTTATTATACCACTGAGAAGAATATAAAGAGTAAAAATTAATTATCTTTTTAGTTCACTCAAGAAACTTTCATGGAGCATCTTCTGAGTGTAAAATAGTTTATAAATATTTCATTTAACCCTCACAACAATACTAAGGTAGATAGTTATTAGTCACTCCTTTTTATAAAGAAACAAAGATTCAAAGACTTTAAGAAATATGCCTAATTTCATACAGCTGGTAAGTGGCAGACCTGGGCTTCCTATCCAGGCTAGATCGGCTTCCGAGCCTGTGCTGTATTTTCTGGTAAGAAAGAGTTCACATAGTCTAGTGACAGCAGGTCAAACAATCCCTCAGCACATGATTCCTCCTCCTCTTCCTAGTGATAACCTATTGGGAGAATCTCATGGATCAGAGACTTGGGCAGAATGTCACATTGTCTGGCAGAAGCTCAGCTTAAAAGGTCAATAAGCTTCACAGTAAAGCACTCTAATCATCCATGGAAAATAAATTGCTCATATTTCAGCTTAAGAAACAAAGTGAAGGCTAACCTGTTGTTTTCATATTTTGGGTAAATGTTCTCAGAACCAAAAAGTTAATAATGTGTACATCGCAGCAGTCTGGCCAGCTCCCATATGTTCTAAAAAGGTTTATTTATTTATTTATTCATTTAATTTTCTTAACCAGGAATGAGCGCTTTTAGCACTATGGGAAAGCAAATAAATATGAATCAATTGGAGAAAATACAGAGAAGTCAAAGTAAGGTGATAAGGACACGAATGAATTACCCTAGGAAGACCGTATTTTGAATACAGGTTGCAGCCATAAAAACCGAAAGGAATGAGTCAGTGCGCAGAGCTTAGAAACAATCAATAATTAGCATGATGCAAGGAAGACTGATGAGGCAGTAATTGAGAAGGAACCTTTAATACGGATTCTCGGGAAAGGTTTCTTTATTAAAACCATGAGTTTTTAGAGCAATCTATCTACCACAGAAAGCTGTGAAACTGCCATCCTCCAGGACGAACAGGGATTAGGCTCAGAACCACTAAAAGCAACTGTTAGCAGATACATCAGTGGGAAGCGAAGAGACTCACCTTTCTATTGTTTACTCCTTTTAATACAATTTAGAGGAAGTCTTCTGTGTCCTTGAATAAAAGTTCAGATGTTTGTTAATTGATGCAGATCTCACCCAGTGACTGAGCTGTTCACCTTTTGCCCTCTAGGCAAAGTATCTGTTAGATTTGCTCAACTCTCCCATAAGTTTCAGAAAGAGTGACATGTGTTGAGCTTGTGATTGTGGCAAAGAGGTTTTTTTTGTTTTTTGTTTTTATATATATATATACTCAAACTATGGAAAAATTCGAACATGCAGGCAGCCAGAAAGCTCCTTAGGAGTAAAGATGGCAACACTTCGTCTCACTTACTTTGGACATGTTATTAGGAATGACCAGTCCTTGGAGAAGGACATCATGCTTGGTAAAAGTAGGAAGACCTCAACGAGATGGACTGACACAGTGGCTGCAAAAATGGGCTCAAACAGCAATGATTGTGAGGGTGGCTGAACCAGGCAACATTTCCTTTTGTCGTACACAGGGTCGCTATGAGTCAGAAACAACTCAATGGCACCTAACAACAACAACAAGAACAATAAAATGTCACCAATACTCCAACCACCCAGGGATAAACATTTTGGTAAACAAACTTCCAAATATTTCACATATGTGTGTGTTTATTTAGGTTTGTGTTTATGAAGATAATTATAATGTATAGACTTTTCTGCAACCTCTTAAATGGACTTGCTTATTCATTTAACACAGAGCCCTGGTGGCACAGTAGTTAACAGCTTGGCCGCTAACCGAAAGGTCAGCAGTTTGAACTCACCAGGCGCTCCTTGGAAACCCTATGGAGCAGTTCTACTCTGTCCTATAGGGTCTACAGGTCACAATGAGTTGGAATCGACTTGACAGCAAAGGATTTGTTTTTTTCTTTTTTGTATTCATTTAACATATTATAATCATTCCCCTACAAAATTTGTCTTCTAAGTTTTATACTACAGATTGCATCCATAGTATTGATATGTCACTATTAATTCTCAATTGTTGAACACTAGAGTTCTTACTCTTATATGTAATGATCCAATGTCTACTTTGCACACAAATTTTTGCCATTGCCTTTGATCGCTTCTTTAAGATAAATTCCTAAAGTGCTGGGGCAAAGAGCTTGCACATTTAATTATCTAAGTGTGCTCCAGAAAGAATGTACCTTTCTGGAGAAAAATAATAGAGTACAGGCTCCAGAGTCAAGCTGCCTGTGTGACCATGGGCAGATTCATGAACTGCCTGGGATTCAGCCTTCTCATCTGTACAATGGGATGCATAAAACTACTTCATATGTACGATTTGAGGATTTAATAGCTAAAATATGTAAATATCCAGAATAGTGCCTGGCAGAGAGGAAACTCTCATAATGTTTGTTTTACATGAGGATGATGGTGACGGTGGTAGTGGTATAATGATGATGATTTTTACTGTTATTTCCAATCATCATTTTTATCATCTAGACCTTACTGTAGATGACCATATTATCACAAAAATAATTGTGGATAGATAAAAATGAATAAATTTATTTTAAATTTCCTGTCTTTGATTAATAGTAAGGGGGGACATTTATCATGTTTACTGGGGCATTTCTATTTTCTTCCTTTGTTACTTGCCTGGTCATCATCCTTTTCAGGCTCATTTGGCTGCAGCAGTTTTTTCTTTACTTACTGATTTGTATAAGAGCTGCCTTTTTCTTGTCTAATAGGACAACAACCTTTTGCAAAATTTTAAGCAAACTGTATATAGCATTAAACAACAATTTTTAAAACAATAATAGCCATACATTTCCTCCCACATTTTTCTATGGAGTACTAAATTCAGAGACAGAATGTAAATCCAGTAGGACATTTTTTACATTTTTATGCATCATTCCCCAAAAAAGTGTTCTTCTCACTTTGAGGGACAAAGTAGCAGGGGTAGGGGTCTGGGGACCATGCTTTCAGGGTACAGCTAGGTCAGTTGGCATAACAAAGCTTATTAAGAAAATGTTCTGCATCCTACTTTGGTGAGTGGCATCTGGGGTCTTAAAAGCTTGCAAGCGGCCATCTAAGATGCATCA
>NW_004444128.1:4008647-4011153 GCF_000243295.1 Trichechus manatus latirostris | reverse complement strand
AAAATGTTCTGCATCCTACTTTGGTGAGTGGCATCTGGGGTCTTAAAAGCTTGCAAGCGGCCATCTAAGATGCATCAATTGGTCCCAACCACGTGGAGTAAAGGAGAACGAGGAACACCAAAGACACAAGTAGTAGCCCAAAAGACAGAAAGGGCCACATAAACCAGAGACTGCATCAGCCTGACACCAGAAGAACTAGATGGTGCCTGGCTACCACCAATGACTGCCCTGATAGGAACACAACAGAGAGTCCCTGATGGAGCAGGAGAAAGGTGGGGTGCAGAACTCAAATTCTAGCAAGAAGACCAGATTTAATGGTCTGAATGAGACTGGAGGAGCCACGGAAATCATGGCCCCCGGATTCTCCATCAGCCCAGAACTAAAACAATTTCCGAGGCCAACTCATTAGACAGGGATTGGACTGGACTGTGGGACAGAAAGTGATACTTGTGAGGAGTGTGCCTCTTAGCTCAACTAGATACAAGAGACTAAATGGGCAACTTCTATCCAGAGGTGAGATGGGAAGGCAGAGAGGGTTAGGAGCTGGTTGAATGGACGTGGGGAATCAGGGTGGAAAAGAGGAGTGTGCTGTCAGTCACAGTATGGGGAGAGCAATTAGGGTCACATAACAATGTATGTAAAAATTTTTGTATGGGAGACTAACTTGAAATGTAAACTTCATTTAAACTACAACGATAAACAAAAAAAAAATGTTTTAAGTGTTTTTCAACCTATTCTGTTCTCATTTGAATTAAAATGTCTTGTAGCCTTTTTACTTAGTGAGTTCTTCTTAATAACTTACTTGTATTGCTTTAAACTCATCTTAAGTCCAAAATATTGACATTTTCTGTCATCTAGCAAAAAAATAAAGACAATTCCCCATCATGCACATAAAAAAGGCTTCACGTTTATTAACACTATCCTGTGACTCCTTAATCTTTACTTCTAGGTGCTAAATAATGTCAAATGCTTTGCGTTTTTCTCATTAGCCTGATTTCCCAAATCATTAATGACACACAATACAGAATAAAATTTAAGGACACAAACTTTAGAATCAGATGTGTATTTAAATTCTGACTCTTCTCAGTGAATTTAGGCAAGTTACTTAATATCTTTGGACTCCATTTTTCTTATATGTAAAATGAGTATAATAATATCCACCTCCAAGAAGTGGTATGAAGGTTAAATGAGATAAAGAATGTGGTGGGCTAAGTGCTTAGTAAACAATAGTTATATTTTTGTACTTAACCATTATCATTATTCTCCAATAAACCTTCATCAAGCTACATGTTACATGAATTATTTCTATTCTAGTGAATATTAACACCAGTCACTCATCTAGTTTATCAAAGCGTAAATCTTGGAGCTATCCTCAGATTTTTCTTCTCTAGCATTGTCTTATATCTAACCTATCATCAAGTCTTACTGAGATAGTACCTAAATGTACCTCACTCTGCTTCATCCCTACAGCCAGCTTACCTGTCTGGACGCTTATCACCTCTTCTCTGGAATTTTGTGAGGACTGGCATCCTGGAAGTCCACCTTCTAACTGCTGCCCCGAAACTACAATACTTTCCAACAGTTGCTCATTTCTTAGCAGAAAATTTCAAAATTACTGAGTATAGAATTCAAGATCTTTGACAGCATAATCTCACTGTATCCATCCTACTTCATCCTCAGCTTATTTCCCTGCATCAATCACATTTTAAATATTCTGTACTGTAATCATTAGTGCACACTAATACATCGGGGTCTTTGCTCTAAAAATCCTGCCTAACATAGTGCTTACTCATTAATTCAGTCAAGATTAATGGAAGAGAAATAATATTTACCAAGTTTAAAATAAATACCAAGCACATTTAAAAGTTAAAATAATCCTGTGAAATAAATATTATTACTACCATTTTACAATGGAAAACATTAAATATTTTGCCCAAGTTCACACATGTAAATGGCAGACTGGGATTTCATATTCTTCAAACTCCAAAATATTTATTAGGGAGTACTCTGTACCATGTAATGGCATATTATGAACAGAAAGATGAATTAAAAGCAGATTCTTACACAGGAAAATCACAGTCTAGTTGGACAACAGCGCAGAAATACCTTATATTCATGAGAATATCCATGTTTCCACAGTGCTCATTCGTTGATGCCAAGAAATTTGGAAGACAACTACCTGGCCAACCAACTGGAAGAGATCCATATTTATGCCTATTCCCAAGAAAGATAATCCAATCGAATGCAGAAATTACCAAACAATATCATTGACATGCAAGCAAAATTTTGCCGAAGACCATTCAAAAGCGGCTGCAGCAGTACATCAACAGGGAACTGCTAGAAATTCAAGCTAGATTTAGAAGAGGACGTGGAACCAGGGATATCATTGCTGGTGTCAGATGGATCCTGGTTGAAAGCAGAGAATACCAGAAAGATGTTTACCTGTGTTTTATTGACTATGCAAAGGCATTCGACTGTGTGGATCATAACAAATTATGGATAACAT
>NW_004444128.1:3965754-4008547 GCF_000243295.1 Trichechus manatus latirostris | reverse complement strand
TTCAGTATGGATTACACCTCAACATAAAGAAAACAAAAATCCTCACAACTGGACCAATAAGCAACATCATGATAAACAGAGAAAAGATTGAGGTTCTCAAGCATTTCATTTTACTTGGATCCACAATCAACACCCATGGAAGCAGCAGTCAAGAAATCAAAAGATGTATTGCATTGGGCAAATTGGCTGCAAAAGACCTCTTTAAAGTGTTAAAAAGCAAGGCTGTCACTTTGAGGACTAAGGTAGGCCTGACCCAAGCCAGGCTATTCTTAATCGCCTCATATGCATGTGAAAGCTGGGCAATGAATAATGAAGACAGAAGAAGAATTGCTACCTTTGAATTGTGGTGTTGGTGAAGAATATTGAACAAATCAGAATGCTCCTTAGAAGCAAAGATGGTGAGACTACATCTCACATACGTTGTACAGGTTATCAGGAGGGATCAGTCCCTGGAGAAGGACATCATGCTTGGTAAAGTAGAGGGTCATCGAAAAAGAGAAAGACCCTCAATGAGATGGAGTGATACAGTGGCTGCAACAATAGGCTCAAGCATGGCAACAATTGCGAGGATGGCGCAGGACCAGGCAGTTTTTCGTTCTCTTGTGCATAGGGTCGCTATGAGTCAGAAGCGATTTGATGGCACTTAACAACAACAACAACAACACATTGCATGTTAAGGTCATAGCCGCAATCTGCAGCTTAACTAATAAGCTATTGCTACTCCATTTCCTGCCATAGCTTCTCTCTTTGCAATTCCCTGCCTAGTTGTGGCACTCCCAGATTCTATAAAACCTGTTGCCGTCGAGTCGATTCTGACTCATAGCAACCCAATAGGATGGAGTAGAACTGCCCCATAGGGCTTCCAAGGATTTGAACTGCTGACCTTTTGGTTAGCAGATATAGTTCTTAACCACTATGCCACCAGGGTCTCCACTCAGGATCTATTACAACTTTATATAGTAAAGTAGCAGCTTCATTGCTATAAGTAGTTTAAGAAAAGGTTTGAAAAAAATCAGATTAAAATTAATGACCAAAATAGGATTAGGGGAATGTCCTTTTACTTTTATATATATATATATATAAAATCATTGAGATTTGATTGAATGAATATTATTTATTGTTTTAAAACATTAGGGAAGCTGATATAGATAAATGGCAGACTATCTCAGTAGGAGAAAGTACCCATACCTGCTGCCATTGAGTCAATTCCAACTTATAGTGACCCTATAGGACAGGGTAGATCTGCTCCCATATTGTTTCCAAGGCTACAATCCTTATGGAAGGAGACTGCTGCATCTTTCTCCCCCTGAGCAACTGGTGGGTTCAAACCACTGACCTTTTGGTTAGCAGCCTAGTACTTAATTACTGCACCACTAGGGCTCCTTGGAGGAAGAAGAGAGAGAGGAATTCAAGTGCTTGGATTCCTGGTCTGTTGTTTTTCCATCAAACTGCCTTGCCTCCCTTGTCATCAAATTGTAAAACAACTTTCAGTGAGATATATATAGACACTTTTGTATAATTAAAAAACCCAACATGTTAAAAAAAAGTTGAGGCCCTTGCATAAGTTAGGCTTCACTTTGATTGAGTGAATGTTTATGATTGCCTTATGAAATCTAAAACCCAGAGTTGTTCTGAGACCTCCCAGGGGCCCTAAAATCAGTATCATAGAAGGAACACGAAAGTGGGAAACAGAAGAGCTAACCTTAACTGTATTTGCTGTTGTTGTTTTGAGTCAGTTCCGACTCTTAGCAACCCTATAGGACAGAGTACAACTGTCCCCATAGGGTTTTCAAGGAGCGGCTGGTGGATTCAAACTGCCGACCTTTTGGTTAGCAGCCAAGTTCTTAACCATTGCACCACCAGGGCTCCAACCTTAACTAGATATCTGAGACTTCAAAGTCATTTAAGCTTTTTTTTTTCTTATTGGTTGTTTCATCTTAAAAGATAATAACTTACCTCAGAATACTGTTAGAATAGATAAAGCATATAAAAATTTTTATAAACAATTAAGTGATAACCAAGTTTATTTATCATTGTTATTGTACTATTTTTAAAACCAGAGTTTGATAGATAATGGAATTAAAAATTAGAATGAGAATTTATAACTGGAAAGGACTGTACCACCATTATTTTACTCTACAAATTAGGAGACAGAAGTTCAGAATAGCTAAATGACTTGTCTAATGTCATATAATTATTGGTTAAAATGTGCATAAGCATACACTTTGTTTAATTATAAGCACTGCCACTTATTTAACCTGTACTATTCTTATTAAAGTCTGTACCTTAATAAAGAAAAGTGGACAACAATGAGGACAGGGCCATGGGTATAATCATATTTGCATATCAGTACCAATCATTTGTCATTAGTTTGTAGAAATAAAATTGATTGTATTGACTTTACTATATTCACGCAATAATTCTATAATTATTTTTTGTTTATGTGGTATGATGGATCGCTTTTGTGTGGCCTTTCTTGCCATTGTCTTGCAACTCCCACCCAGCTGATTGGGTGGGACTTTGCAGATAGAGATTGCAAGGGGATTGGTCAGTTATGCCATCTCGCTGAGCTTGAGGCGAGCCATCCCAGAGGCAGGAGAGAGAGGATGTCACCACCACCAAGAAAGAACAGCCAGGAGCAGAGAGCGCTTCCTTTGGACCTGGGATCCCTGCACTGAGAAGCTCCTGGAACTAGGAGACCCAGAGAGAGAGAGCTGTAACCCTGGAGACAATGAGAAGTGGCGGGAGAAGAGACCAGCAGGAGACCTTGCAGTGGACTTCCCAGCCCACAGAGTGAGAAAGCTGAGTGCCTGGGGTGCCTCTGGGGGCTTATAGGCAGGGGCTGAAAGGGCTTTGTAACACTTGCCTGAGCAGAGCAGAAGCCTTGGGCCAGAGAGAGGTATGCCTATGAGCACAGCTGAAAAGAGGCTGTTCTGATGAAGAAATGTATCTTGAGTGTTCCTGAGCCTAAATTGTAACCTGTTGCTTCCCTAATAAATCCCATAATCATGAGTATTGTCTGTGGGTTCTGTGTAGCCATTGCAATGAATTATCAAACCCAGCAGAGAAGTAGAGGGTGTCCTGGGAGGGACAGTTGGTGTCAGAATTGGTAAAGATGGTGGAGAGAGGAGGCATGTCTGAACTCTGCCTCATAGGAATCAGCCTGGGGCTGTTGATCTTGATTTTCCTTCCCTCTTGTGAAGAGAAAGGAGGTCAGTTTCCACCCTCAAGCTGTTTTCCCGGTGTATTCCTATTATCTTCTGTAGACATTGATAATCATGTTATCTGCAAACAAATAGTTTTATTTCTTCATTGATAAGTTTTATGATTTTTTTTGTTCTTGCCGCC
This sequence comes from Trichechus manatus latirostris, assembly GCF_000243295.1. NCBI lineage: Eukaryota > Metazoa > Chordata > Mammalia > Sirenia > Trichechidae > Trichechus > Trichechus manatus. The sequence goes on along the minus strand of NW_004444128.1, from coordinate 4,005,199 downwards.
TTGTACTGGCTAGAACCTCCTACATGATGGAGATCAGAAAAAGTTTGAAAAAGGTGTCTCCTTGTTCATAATCTTAGGAAGAACTGTTCAATATAACACAATTATTGTAATGTTAGTTTTAGATTTTTCATAGATGTTCTTTATCAAATTGAGGAAGTTACGTTCTCTTCCTAGTAGGCTGAGAGGTTTCTTCTTGACTGGTGTTGACTTTTTTCTAAAGCTTTGCCTGCATCTGTCTAAATAAATGTATTATTGTCTCCTGTATTCTATTGTGTGGTAGTTTATTTTCTAATAATAAACCAATCTTGAATTCCTTGGATAAACTCCACTTGGTAATGATGTATTATCCATTTTATATATTATTGGGTTTGATGCGATATTATATTGAGGATTATTTTGTTTATATTCATGAGGAATATGGATCTATATTTTTCCTTTATTGTAATATGCCTTTAATGTCTTTTATAATTTCATTTCAATACTGTTCTTGTAATATCTTTGATATCGAAGTTATACCTGTCTCATAAAACAATTTGGAAAACATTTCCTCTTCCTCTGTGCTTTATGAAAGATTTTATTTAAAATTGGAATTATTTCTTCCTTAACTATACAATAGAATTCAGCAATGAAAACATCTGCACCTGCTGTTTTATTTTTGAGAGCTGTTTAAATTATGTATTTAATTTTTTTTCAGTTGGTATGGGAATATTTATATTTTCTATTTGTTCTTTTGTCAGATTTAGTATTGTGCTTTATAATAAGTTGCCAAATATGTTGGCATTGATTTGTTCATAATATCCCTCAGTTTTCCCTTTATTATCTGCAGGATTTGTAATGACATCCCCTTTTTTCCTGACATTGGCAATTTGTGTTTTCTCTTCCTGATCAATATTGCTATGTATTTACTAATATAGCTAGGGATTTACTAATTTTTTCAAAGAACCAGCTTTGCCTTGTATATTTTCTTTATTGTTTGCTTTCTATTTTATTGATTTCTGTTCATGTCTTTCATTATTTGTTCCTTTTCCCTTACTTTGTGTTAAATTTGCTCTTTATTTTCTTTTCTAGTTTTTTAAGATGAGAAATGAGCTCACTTATTTTAAAACATTCTTCTTTTCCAGTAATACATGTGTTCTTGAACTTCACATCCTATTGCACCTTTTTTTTTTTTTTAACTAAGACTTTGCCTAATCTGGTCTCTCTCTCTATATATATATCTTCAACCTATATTTTAACTTACCATAATCTACGTTTGAAGCTTTTTAGTCCTTCAAACGGGCCAAAATCATTTCTTACTTAAAGCCTCTGCACTTCTCTCCTTTTGGTGTGTAACACTTCTCTCCATAAAAATTTTGCAACTTCATCATTTAGGTCACAAGTTCTTCATCTCCTCAGGAGGCCTTCCCTAATCACCCAGGTTAAACTAGTTCTACAAAAACACGAATCATTACCAATTTTATTTTTTTCAAAGGACTTAATACTATCTGATGTTATTTTATTAATTAATATTTACTTATTATTTGTCTATTCATACTAGAGGGTATAGCCTTAGATCTAGACAAATGGTGTCCCTGTGGTTGCTCAATAAATATTTATTGACTAGACTGACTGATTAAGAAGACAGTGTGTTATTACCGAGGGCTGACTCCCCAGGCTCGCTACCCCATTCTTGTCTTTGCAATCTATTGGGCTTTGGACTATGCAATCTACAAGTTTCTTTAGAACTCTGAATTCAGTCATTCAAAAGATCATTCCCACTTTTAAGTGTTACTTGTTGCTTGTGAAAGAAACTCCTTATAGGTTTCATTTTTTAATTTTTTAAAGAGTTTTTTGATGATCTTATCTTTGAATAAGTGAAAACACCATGTTGTATTCTAAAATCACTCACCCTGAGTAACTAGCTATTTTCAGATATTTTTAGTCACAAATACAATTATTCTGATGAATTTTTAACTGGAAGTCCAACAAATGTATCAGATAGATCGAAGTTTCTCTGGCTGAAGCTGGTGTGAGAAGTACAAGTGGGATACCAAAAAAAAAAAAAAAAAAAAACCCATCATCATTTCTGGTTGATTCCAACTCATAGTGACTCTATACGACAGAGTAGAACTGCCCCATAGGGTTTCCAAGGAAGCACTGGTGGATTTGAACTGCCAACGTTTTGGTTAGCAGTTGAGTTCTTAATCACTGTGCCGCCAGGGCTCCACAAGTGGGATGCAGAAGCTAAATCTTGTCTGCTCTGCCCATTCCTCCCCTCCCCCAAAGGGGATTCAGTACGAACCTGGCAAAGTTCCCTAGAGCTCCACCATGCATAGTTAGAAAACTCTCATCCATGTTTTGGGGGCCTGACATTTAGAAAAAGAACTGAAAATTCAGAAAAATTTCAAATTTTCTATATTTCTTGAACAAAACATTTTTATTGAATGACAATATGAAGTGAATAGAAAATGAATAACCCTGGATTCTCTATCAGCCTACAACTAAAACAATTTCTGAGGCCAACTCTTCAGACAGGGATTGGACTGGACTGTGGGATATAAAGTGATACTCGTGAGGAGTTGCCTCTTAGCTCAAGCAGATACAAGAGATCGAAGGGGCAGCTTCTGTCCAGAGGTGAGATGGGAAGGCAGAGAGGGTTAGGAGCTGGTTGATTGGACATGGGGAATCAGGGACGGAAAGGATGAGTGTGCTGTCGCAGAATGGTGTGAGCAATTAGGGTCACATAACAGTGTATGCATAAAATTTTGTATGGGAGACTAACTTGAAATGTAAACTTCATTTAAACTACAATAAAATAAAATAAAAAAAAAAAAACAAAGTGAGATTGGACTTGAATAGGAGCAATGATATGACCAAAATCTGTGTCAGTCAGGATTCTCTAGAGAAACAGAACCACTAGGAGATATATATATATAGAGAGAGACAGACAGACAGAGAGAGATTTTAATGAATTGTCTCACACAATTATGTGGGTGAGCAAGTCCAAAATCCCTAGGGCAGGCTAGCAGGCTGGACACTCAAGCAGGAGTTGGTGTTGCAATCTTGGGGCAGAACTTTTTCTTCTCAGTTTTTGCTCTTCAGGCCTTCAACTGATTTGATGAGGCCTACCCACATTGTTGAGGGTAATCTCCTTAAAGTCAACTGAGTGTAGATGTTAACTACATCTATAAATATCTTTACAGCATCATCTAGATCAGTATTTGATTAAGTAACAGAGTACTACAGCCTCACCATGTTAACACATAAAATTAGCCATTACAGATGTACTGGTAGATAGACATAAATAGGCATGTCTTAGAAGTGGCAAGTAAATCAGTTTGGAACAGTTGTGGTAAGAAGACCAAAGATTGGAAAGATAAGTTAAGACTTTGGATGTTCAGGCTAAAAAGTTGAGATTTTTGTTGAAAGCACTCGGAAACCACAGGTCTCTCTCAAGAGAGAGTCATGATTACTGGTGCACATGATCAAGTCCCAAGGGCACATAGCTCATTCTTGACAAGACAAGGTAGCAAGGGGAGGAGTGGGAGCCTATTCCTTTGGAACAGCATCAGCAGAGGTTCTGCCAGGCGGGGAAGAAAAAAAAAGAAAAGAAAAAGAGTAACTGGAGCAATGGGACGATTTTGAAAACACCATAACACTTTAAGGGAAGTGGGGCAGTTCTGAGTATCAGCAAAACCCAGAGCAAGAATCAGATATAGTTAGCGATCCTGGGAAAATCCAAATTTCATAAGTTAAAGGCATGAAAAAGGAAAAGGAATAAGAAAGGAACATAAAAGGATCTATCTCTAGAGAGATACAAGTAGCAGAAGCTTTTCAGTTAAACAGTAAGGTCTTGAATCTTTGCTCAAATCTATATTGCTATGACCTTGGCCAAACTCCTTAGACTCTCTAACCCTTGATAGGTTTTTCTGTATAATAAGCTTTTTTTGAGGTGATGTAAGTAAATACACTTACCATTGTGTCTGCCACTCAATAAGAGCCTAATTACTGGTTTCTGAAAAAGAAAAGTTGCTGATGTTTGTTTTCCAGATTCAGTATCCTTCTACATCAGGCTACCTCTCTCACAACAGTAGATATATAAACTAAATGGTCATAGTGACCTTGTGTACCTTTGATTCTTAGACATTATGGCATAATAGCAACAGCATTCATGCCATATAAAAAATCAATTCCAGGTAGATTAAAAACCTAACTGCAAAAGGTAAAACCATAAAACTTTTAGAAGATAATAAGGAAGAATATATTAAACAAAACACAAAACACAGTAACCATAAAGAAAATATTTATAAATTCAACTATTAAAATTATGAGCCTAGTTTTGTCTTCTTTAAGTGACACAATTTTAAAAAAAAGCCATAGAGTAAGAAAAGATATTTGCAGCACATCTAGCTGATAAAGGACTTGTATCCAGATGATACAAAGAAAAGAAAAGAAAAGAAAAATTCCTAAAAAGTCAGACACCCAATCAAAAAAATAGGTAAAAAAATTAGAGCAAGCATTTCACAAAAGAGAATAAATATATAAAAAGACATTAAATTTCAGTATTCAGGGAAACGCAAAATAATAGCATTTTTCATAAAATTACAATGTATTAAGAAGGACATGGAGCTTCAAGAATTCTCATGTGCATCTGGTGGTATTATAAACTGGTACAACCTCTTGAGTAAACAATACACCGAAATCTAGTAATGTTGAAGATTTATTTCCTTTGATTCGTAAAGTTCATACCTGTGTATAGTCCATAGAGATAAGGATACTTATTTGCAAAAGTAAGAGAATTTTTAGAACACAGTTGTTCATAGTTGTCAAACACTGGAAACAATCCAAATGTCCAACATCATTAGAATGGAAAAATAAATTGTAGTATATGAATAAAGCAGACAACAGGTGCACCAACATTAATATACCTAACAGACATAATATTGAGCAACAAAAAAGTAAGTAACAAAAGATTATAAACTCTGTGTTCATATAAAGTTCTAACAAAAGCAAAATGAAAGTATATTGTTTAAAAATGTACCCACAGGTGGTAAAACTATAAAGACACACAAGAAAATAATTATAGATAAGTCGTGATAGTGGCTGCCGCTGGGGAGAAAGGAGGAACTTATGATTTGGAAGATGTGCCAGTCAGTGTCTAATCAACAATGGGGGAGTAATCATAAACACGTATATATAATTCTAAAGAATACTGTAGGGCTAAAGGGGAGCACCCAAGAAAGGGCAAACTTGGAAGATGGGCCCCTCTTTAAGGCTGAAGTTTAGACCAAATTGTAGTGGATGTGGTTACAACCCACTGAACAGTGGAGAAGATCACTGATTTGTCCTGGCCAAAGTTACACCACAGTCACTGGGCAAACAGGAAACATCCCTCTGGAGTACAGGTGGCCCAAAGCCTGGGGTAAAGTGGAAGGGACAATGGTGATGTGGTCACTGGCTGGGGCTGCGAGCTTGCCAAAAAACTGGGCGCTCTGGGCAAGCTGGAGAAGAGCACCATTGGATGCTGTCACGCATGTGCCACTCCCACACGTGTGCCCGTATATGTCCCAAACAGACCATACAGTGGGAGCAAGAAGCCAAATGCTACACAACAGAATCAGAAAGAGAAAGAACCCGTTTCTCCTTCAATGTTCCTTCAGCACCCTCTACCAACGAGGCTTAATATTATGCGGCTGCAAAGGAAAAATGCTTAAAGCTCCGTTAGCTCAGAACAGATAAAAAGAGTGAGTTCGGAAGTGAGAGAAAATAATTGGAACAGAAGGGATATAGAGAAGCTACTGGAATACCAATAATGTTCTAGTATTTAACCTGTATGGTAATTACACAAGTGTTTGTATCACGACTATTGTTAAACTGCACAAATGAGTTTTATGCACGTTTCTGTATATTATGTTTCACAATAAGATGTTGGTTTTAAAAAAAAAACAAGTGAGCATGTAGGCAATTAGTATTCAGCTACCTTGAGTTGTACTGGAAATCCTGGTGGCACTGTGGTTGAGTGCTAAGGCTGCTAACCAGAAGGTTGGCTGTTTGAATCCACCAGGCGATCCTTGGACCCTATGGGGCAGGTCTACTCTGTCCTATAGGGTTGCTATGAGTCAGAATCCACTTGACAGCAACGGTTTTGTTTTTTTTTTTTTTTTTTTTGAGCTGTACTATTTTCTTCTTCTGTTAACTAGCCACAAACCTTTGCTACTCCACTTAATTTCTCTTGATCTTGAATCCATCATCCATTAAAATGAGGATGGTAATAACTGCCCAGTTATATCAAGTAATTCTCATTTTAAAAAAAAGATAAAAGAAAAACCTAAGATGTGCAAAAACGTTTTGAAGGACTGCAAAAACAATCACACATATAGGAAATTATTAAATTGCCAATAATTTTGAAAAGCCCTGTTTTTGAAAAGAAAAGCAAGCATTCATTTTTTAAGTGATATTATTGCCAAAGTATGCCAAGAGCTTAAAAGTCTGTTATTTTTCTATTAACTGAGAATTGAGAGCATGTACACAATTATTTACTAAAAAGTAAATATTTCAAAGAACGTATATGTTAGTGGGGGATTAAAATTAATATACAAACCTTCTCTTATTGTCTTAAATACATATTTTTTTAAGCAGATAATGACCCAGAAATTATCTAGTAGAGTCTTTAATTTGCAAATATGGAAATACTGATGCCCAGAAATGTTAAGGTTTTCAGCTAATGAGTTCCAGAGTCACAACTGGAACCCAAGTTTCCTGATGCATCATTCATGTACATCACTGAATACCACACTTAGGATCTTAACCAATCCCCTAAGGTGGCAGGAATTCTATAAGCATGAATGAAAGCAGCTATGGTCTGCTTCCTTTTTTACTCATTTGATTTCTCCTCTTTTGAGTAGGTTTGAAGCTGAGATTTATTACAGATTGGTAGACTCTGGCAATGTGAGAGGAAGATGAGCCTACCGTAGTGGAATACAAAATGAAAAGTATGATAAGATGTAATGAAATGAAATAAAACCCCTGCTCAGTACCCAAATAAAACTGTCAGTGTTTGGGTGTTGTAGCCTGTTGGGCTATGCTTACATGGCAGCAAGTGAGATCAGTACAGTGTTGAGTGAACATGCTGTTATTTAAGTATCCAAAATTAGATGTGCCTATGAGTTGATATAAGGAATGAATGGCAACACACTGCGCATCTCCTCATAATATTTAAAACCTGTTGCCATAGAGTACATTTCGACTCCTAGTGACCCTATAAGACAGAGTAGAACTGGCCACAGTGTTTCCAAGGAGCGGCTGGTGAGTTCAAACTGCCAGTCTTTTGGTTAGCAGCCATAGCTCTTAACCACTGTGCCATCAGGGCTCAGGTATAATATTTAGTTTTAGTTAAAATCCAATTGCATTGTCAGGAAAAAAATGCACCTCATGTGCAGCCACGACCCGTCCGTCAGTGGAGGCTTGTGTGTTGCTATCATGCTGAACAGGCTTCAGCGAAGCTTCCAGGCTAAGATAGACTAAGAAGGGAGAGCCTGGCCATCTACTTCCAAAAATTAGCCAATGAAAACCCTGTGGAACACAATTCGATCAGCAACCAATCATGGTGATGAAGTGCAGGACCTGGCAGAGTTTTGTTCTGTTGTGCATGATGTCACAACAACAAACAAAATCCAATTTAAAACAAATATTTGAAGTGACATTTGATCCTGTCTTACATATACTTACATATTCAAATAATATGTTTGGAACCAATTCTACCATAGAGGTCATTAATAGGACAAAATGAACTCACAAACAATACTCACTATATTATCATTGAAAATGTAATGTGGGCTATTTGAGGAACTTGGGTAGAAAAGTGTTTCTTACTTAAAATCAGAAACCCTGAGTCTTCTGTTAATTTTTGACTCATATAAGAGTTGAAATAGCTCTGACATCCACTATTACCTGTGGAATGTAAAATGCAGCCATTCAGAAGTTGGATGACAGTGATAAAGTGCAAACTCATGGTGCTCACCCTCTGCACTAACCCTGATGTACCTGGCCTTTTCAAAACAGGGAGGCTAATGTCTAACAAGTCATGTAAAAGTCAGAGTGAATGAACCTTAAAGTAAATGCAACATAACATCTTTTGCATTTCGGTTTTGCTTGAAATATCATCACTTTAAGTTCAGCGTCAAAGCCAAAAGGCAACAATTCTGGGTGAGATTTGAAATGTGTGTTAACTTAACCAGAACACAAGCCGGTTTAAAAAGAAGGTTGAATCACATGCCGTCACTTGATAGCTGTAACAATTGTTTTGGTAATCAAAGTGCTGGTATTGGCTTCAAGATACTTATCCTGAAATTGGAATAAGAATAAAAAATTTTCAGTCAAAAGCTCTTGCTGTGATTTATGAAAATACAAATTAGTTTCATCATAGAAGTTACTGAGAACAGAAGACTTAATTCTTGAATACCCACTATGCACAGATGATTTTGCATAGATGATATCAGGTAACGAATATATACAACCTTGTAAGGTGTATATATTTATAAACTTTTTCATTTTACTGACATGGCAACTGAAATTCAGAGAAGTAAATGAATTACTCAAAGTCATGAATTCAGTAAGTGGTAAATCATAATAAAAATCCCAGATTTGCACATGCTTTTTTCACTTTGTTTTTAATATGTAACACACTTCCTGGTGAAAAATGAGACGTTCTGTTAATCGCTATATTTAGAGCAGACAAAAATCCATAGCAGATATGTTTCTTAGGTTAGTTTGGCCATGTATGCATTTCCTTCCATAGTAGAAGACTGGTCTACATCACACTTCCAAGGCTGGCATGGAGTGGGAGGGACAGAAATAATGTGCTAGAAAAGAAAGAGTGGTTGAAAAATGGAATATAAGGTTAGTAAACCAGGACTTAGGTGATCTAATTCCAAGGCACATCAGCTTAAGAAAACAGAATTTGGAGAAAAAGATTTGAACTTCAGAGAGGAAATAAAGTGCTTTCTCAGCTCTGCCTTAATCAGCCTAAGGGTTTTATTGCTGTGATTTGTGTTTCTCCACTTCCTTCTTTTAGAGACCTCTTAAATATTTAAAGGCCTTACACATTCTCATTTAAACAAAAAGTCTTCGATGGATCAAAGGCTAGGGCTTGACTTTCAGTAATTATGAGTTATGGGTTGTGAGTCACATTCTTAGGACAAGGTTTTAAAAGTCCTATTTCCTTAGGTTGAGAATGGAATATTGGTTTTCTCTCAGAAACCTGGTATTTCAAGAGGTGGGATCTTTGATTGGGTAAGTGCCGGCTCCTTAGTTTCTCATGTGCTTCAGGGTCCTTCAAAAGGGACCATGTTAAATGTTCTTAACAGTCAGCTCTAATATTATAGCTATTAAGAATGAAATTTTATATTTTTAGACACATACTCAATGAACCAATTATCGTGTACATCTCTCAAAGTACTCACCAAAAATTAGCAAATAATCAGACTCCATGTGTTAGAGAGAAATTTCATATATTTTAAAGATATAAAATGTTTTACACATTGCCTGAAAAGTAAGAGCTTGGAGTTTTCAGTGAAGTCGGGGGTTTATAACATTGATTCTCAACTGGGGACAAATTTCGTCCCAAAATCTTAACAGTGCCAAGGTTGAGAAACCTTGGTCTAAAGGATGGTTAAAACATGTACTACCAACGTGCACACTAACACACACAAGCAGAATTAAATTGGACTGAAAGATAGCTGTGTCTGTGGAGATCCTGAAGGCTCATTTCTCATTAAAAAAAAAAAAAAAAAAAAGCCCGTCACTAAGTTGCCTAGAGCATAGTTTGACTTGATTAATAGGGAGGGTAAATCTTGAGGCTCCTAGTCCTGACTGGCAATGGGATTCAACAAACTAAACATACCAGCAAAATCAGGATTAAAAACTAAGAATGTTATTGGTGTAATCTACAGGTATATATCAGCAGTGACCAACTCATGATCTATGGGTCACGTGCAGCTCACATCAATTCGGAACATAGCCTTTAATTTAATTTCAAGATGACAATTTAGAAAACTACATCTATCTTGCTAATCTCTAATATGAGGAAAAGCATAATTATTTGCCCTTTGGAATTATTTTACTCAATAAAGTAAGTAGTTTCAGTTGTAGGAATATACCCTTTCCCCTTGGTACCCAATAAAGTAAAACAGAATGAATGTGCTTTTGTTATCTGTTAAATGGTGCTCCCTTGGGGGTTGGTGCTATTTTATTTTATCGTCGTGTTTGAATGTTTTACAATGACCATTTTTCATTTTTATAAAAATAGATTGCTTAAAAAAACTATTTTAGTTGTTAAATAAAGACATTTTAAATACTTTCATTTTTCCTAAACTGGTTCTTAAGCAAAAAAGAAAATGCTGATGCAGGGCATAAATTACTGAGTACTATGAATAAGTATGTCTCTTAGGTGGAGCATTTAGGAGGATAAGGCACTCCAGATCTGTATAATAAACTTATATGGTTTACTGATGGCAATAAACTAGTATTTCCTGGAAAGTTCTAATATCTCCATACATTTTCTTTCCGCTAGTTGATTCCAACTCACGGTGGCTCAATGTTTTACAGAGTAGAACTGCTGCATAGGGTTTTCTTGGCTGTAATTTTTATGGAAGCAGATCACCAGGCCTTTTTTCTGTGGTGTAGTTGGGTGGGTTTGAACTACCAACCTTTACTTTAGTAGACAAGTGCAAACAATTTGTGCTACTCACATACCTCTAAATGTTTCCTGAACCTTGGTTAATACTACTTTTCTTTAGAATTACAGATATCTAGAATGGAGGGAAAGTTATATCATGCTACACAAGCACATGTTCCAAAGTTTTTGTTGTTGTTGTTTGGGTGGAGGGGGGTATTTGTATTATTTTGCTTTGTCTTGTTTTATTATTTTTTTTAACTGAAGAGAAGAAGATTGAAGTTGTCAAGGATTTCATTTTACTTGGATCCACAATCAACACCCATGGAAGCAGCAGTGAAGAAATCAAACAATGCATTGCATTGGGCAAATCTGCTGCAAAAGACCTCTTTAAAGTGTTAAAAAGTAAAGATGTCACTTTAAAGACTAAAGTGCGCCTGACCCAAGCCATGGTGTTTTCAATCACCTCATATGCATATGAAAGCTGGACAATGAATAAGGAAGACTGAAGAAGAATTGATGCTTTTGAATTATGGTGTTGGCCAAGAATACTGAATATACTATGGACTGCTGGAAGAACGAACAAATCTGTCTTGGAAGAAGTATAGCCAGAATGCTCCTTAGAAGCGAGGATGGTGAGACTTCATCTCACGTACTTTGGACACGTTATCAGTAGGGACCAGTCTCTAAGAGGAACATCATGCTTGGTAAAATAAAGGGTCATCGAAAAAGAGGAAGATCCTCAACTAGATGGATTGACACAGTAGCTGCAACAAGGCACTCAAGCATAATGACAATCATGAGGATGGCCCAGGACCAGGCAGTGTTTCGTTCTGTTGTACATAGCATCACTATGCATCAGAATTGACTTAACGGCACTTAACAACAACAACAATGATAATATTCCAAAATTGCACAAAGAAAAAGAACAGACAGTTAATAAGTGTCCATCAAAAGGAGGTCTGAGTGATCTGAGTTATTTACCAACCAAAGCCTAGCACATTTTCTTCTGCTTTGACAGGAATAGAGTATTAGTGAAAAGGATCATTTGGCTACACTTAGAATTCTTGATATATTTTCAAGAGATAAAAATAAATTTACCATGGTCTCAGGGCACACCTAGCTCAATTGGCATAACACAGTTTATAAAGACAGTGTTCTACATTCTACCTTGGTGAGTAGCGTCTGGGGTCTTAAAAGCCTGTGAGCAGCCATCTAAGATACTCCACTGGTCTCACCCCTTCGGGAGCAAGGGAGAATGAACAGAACAGGATACAAGGAAAAGATTAGCCCAAAGGACTAATGGACCACAACTACCAAGGCCTCCACCAGCCTGAGTCCAGTACAGCTAGATGGTGCCCGGCTGCCACCACTGACTGCTCTGACTGGGATCACAACAGAGGGTTCTGGACAGAGCTGGAGAAGGATGTAGAACAAAATTCTAATGCGCACAAAAAAAAACCAGATTTACTGGCCTGACAGAGACTGGAGAAACCCCCAGAGTATGGCCCTAGACACTCTTTTAGTTCAGTGGTGAAGTCGCTTCTGAGGTTCACTGTTCAGCCGGGGATTGGACAGCCCCATAAAACAAAATGGGACTAAAGAGGCACAGCAGTCCAGGGACAAGGACTAGAAGGCAGAAGGGGACAGGAAAGCTGCTGATAGGGAACCCAAGGTTGAGTAAGGACAGTGTTGACATGTAGTGGAGTTGTTAATCACTGTCATAGGGCAACATGTATACTAACTGTTTAATGAGAAACTATTTTGTTCTGGAAACCTTCATCTAAAGTGAGAATAGCAGCACAACTGGAAGAACGTAATCGATGTCACTGAATTGTGCATGTAGAAATTTTTGAAATGGTGTATCTTTGGCTATGTATATTTTCACCAAAAAAGAAAAAAAAAAAGGTCGAGAAGGGAGAGGGTTGACATGTCGTGGGGTTGTTAACCAATATCATAAAACAATATGTGTACTGACTGTTTAATGACAAACTATTTGTTCTGTAAACCTTCACCTAAAGTACAATAATAAATAAATAAATTTATTCTTTATTCAGTTAACTATTTTCAATTTGACATATAGTTTTCCAAACACTTCTAAGTCCACTGAGGATCTGCTTATACAGGTTATTTTTAAAAGTGAGAAGTAGGTCTAGTTTGGCTTCTTTTAAGTCGAAAAGCTTCAAAGTTCAGGACAGATTTGTGGCACACTGTATCATTATATAAACATTTTCTGGAAACAAAATTATTTCTAAATACTTCTCTATAACTGTCATATATTAAGCTCTTACTCTGTGCTAAGTGCTCTGCACACATTGCTTCATTTAATTGTATAAACATATAGAAACCTATCAAATAGTTACTATTATTACTATTATTTTCTCAGTATCACAAGTGAAGACACAAGGGCACAGAAAAGTTATTTAATTAGCACCAAACAGCTACTAAGTGATAGAGTTAGAATTTGAACCCAGATCTATCTAACTCAAGAAATTGAAACATCTGTGTTTCCACTCTACTGTCTCTCAAGCAATAAGCATGCCATGAATTAAAGTATAAGAAAATGATCTGAACAACATTTGAAATTTAATTAATGAACTAGAGCAACACTGTGTTTATATTCATTAACCTGTAGTGTCAGACATAAAGTTTGCTATGTGGAATTCTTAGGAAAGAATATATAATCTCACAAAACACAGTAATTTCAGAGAAGCAAGCAATTTCAATTTCCTAAACACTTTCTCTATTGTTTGTATGTTGGGGTAGCTTTTGCCTATTATTTAAAAAGCTGTAGGCTGGGCTGGAAGCAAGGATTGTATATCTACATTTTTAGAAAAACAAATGGAATCTGAAGAATGAAAGATGACAACATCAACTGGCATTCTGACTTTCTTCTGCTTTCGCCCTTTGATACATCAAGCTTCTACTTCTACCCTGGATTCCAATAGAGTAATCTCTGTAAATTAGCTGCTTTTTCCCTGTGCTTGCCTCATCCCCCATCCTTTATTCTGCCTCACATGCCAGGGAATTAGAACCATATGTTAAGCTCCTGTTGGCAAACATCCTGGTGGGATCTTTGAACATTCAAGATACCACTCTATCTGATGTTTTCTCTGTATTTATTAATAATAGATAGCAGCTAAAGAGTCACCCAAGTCTCTTTATATCTCTAACAAATTTTCAAACATCAGGGAGAGTATAATGCTTCCTCCAACTGAAGATATTATAAACACATGGCAGTGCTAGGACATGCCAACAAAACCACATTTCAATTTTTTAAATGGCATAGAGAATTAGCACAAGCAGACATTCTACTTTTTAAAAAATTTTAAAGAGCCAAAAGTGCTCAGAATTGAGTTGATCATAATTAGTTGTTCATGATGCATTATCACTGCTGGTCCATTTGTGGCCTTCCTTCATTTATTTGTTTAGGTTCATGTAATAATCACTTGTGAAAATATCACCCAAAATGAAGGCCAAAATCTTGATGGTTACTCATTTCTGGCCCCTCTGTTATTCCCTTGATTCTTCCATCTCCTCCACTCAGAGAAATCATTACCTGGAATCTTGTATTGTCATTTTCTTGCTTTCCTTTTCACATATATATATATATTTAACTGTTATATGTATTCAAAAAGGGTGTACTATTTTAATTGTTTTTAACTTTATGAATGAGAATACTGTGCTATACGTAATAATTTAGGAAAAAATTTACTAAATATATGCTGTTAAGGTTCATACACATTGGTATAATTTGTTCAATTTGATCGTTGCTGCATATTCCATTATGTAGATACAAAAATTTATTCATCTACTCTCCTGTTCATGAGGATTTAGATTGTTTGCAGGGTATTGATACTATGATCAGTGCTGCTATGAACATTCTCATGCGTGTCTTCTGGTATATATATATGAGTTTCTCTTGGGTTTAGACATGGAAGTAGAATTGCTAGGTCATGGGGTATGTCAATGTCCAAATTTACAAGATAATTCTAAAGAGGCTTTAACATTTCACACTTATACCAGCAATACATAGGAGATATCACAGATGCATATCATTTCAAACAATGGGTATAGCCAAGCTTTTTTAAATTTTTGCTAATCTAATGAGAGTACAGAAGTATCTCATAGTGGTCTTGGTTTACACTTCCCTGACCATAAATGAGATCAAACATCTCCTCATATCAAACAGTCATATTTATTTCCTCTGCTGTGAAATGCCTGTTCATGTCCTTTGCCCTCCTTTCCCTCCTTCTCCTTGGATGGTTGGTATTTTACCTACTGATTTGTAGTTGTTTAGCTAATCTTACTCAAATTTATTAATTGGTTGTGTTTATTGCTAATATCTTCTCTCCATCTATAACTTGTGTTTTCACTTAGGGTGATTTTTTGATTAACCATATTTCTTAATTTTAACATTGTCAAATATAGTCAATTTTTTTGTGTCTAAAAAATGTTCACCAATATACTTTACTGAGATGTTTGTGTTTTTTTTTGTTGTTTCGTTTGTTTGGTTTTTAACATTCAACTCCTTAATCTATCTGGAGATGATTTAATCCTTGTGGATAACCAGTTTCCAGTTCCATTTATTGGAAACTCTCACATTTCCTTACTAATGAGACATGCCACTTCTGATGTACCTAAACTTCTATCCATGTGTGAGTCTAGTTCTTGATTCTTGGTTCTACTGCATTAGCCAATTTTTCTATCTCTATGCCAGATACATATTGTCCTTATTATTATAGTTTTATAATAAAGTCCTAATAACTGGTATGGATAAATATATAATTAATTGTTTATTGATACAGTGAAATATAAAACAACCATCAAAATGACTGAATTACAGTTACATACAATAATACATATGAACCTTAACAATATATTATTAAGTGAAATAAAGTTTTAAATCATTAAAATAGCAGGGTATACTTTTTAATAAAGTTACAAACAATGAAAAGCATACTTTTTAATGGATATATGTATAACAGTTAAAAGTAAATATATATACGGAGAATATATATAAAGTACTTTACAGGCTTTAAAGGTATTTGTTGTAGAGTAAAGCTTGGACAACCTGGTAAAAATTTAAAGCAAAGAGGTTTACTGAGGAGTAGGATTAGTTCAAACTGGGACAGCATAAAATGAAGATAAGTTAGTTAGTGATCCTGATTAGCCAGAGTTTTCAGAGAGCTTATAAAGTTTCAGGAACTGGCAAGCAAATTTCTGATTGGTTGATATTTATAAAATCATGCTCTAATGTTTATAGGACAATCATGGGACTTACAAGTCTTTGCTCAAGAAACCATATCATTTCAAAATAATTTGTTTTACTCTAATCTCTAGACATCATGGAGTCAGCTGCAGAAGCAGTTTGAAAAATTAGTTTCAAGGGGGGCTAAATGGGATATAACATCAGCATTCTTTCCAAAAACAGATTGTGTAAGGGAGGGGAGCGAGCAACAGATTTCCTGGAGTTAACCTAGCAAGTGGTTTTCTCAAACGTTTACATATACCTTCTTCCTGGGGAATGTTGTGTGAACATTCTCATGAGACCATCTTGACAAGTATTTCTTGACAAACGTTTCTTCTTTGCCTTTTCCATTGTTAGCTAAGGGTGGTTTAAAGTTTTACAAGCAGTTATGCTCTAGATCACAGGTTTCATTCTTAGGAAGGCAGAAAGGAGGACTTAGGGTAAGCTAAAATTTAATTAAAAAATCATGGAGCTTTCATTCAGACCTAGTCAGTCATTTTTAATCATGCAAAGCACCTCAGTTTTAGAGTGGTGCAGTGGTTAAGCGTTTAGCTGCTAACCAAAAGGTCAGCAGTTCAAATCCACCAGTTGCTCCTTGGAAACCCTATGGGGGCAATTCTGCTCTGTCCTATAGGGTCACTATGAGTCAGAATTGACTCAACGACAATGTGTTTTTTTTTTTTTCCCACACATTCTCCACTCATGATCATGAATCTGTGTAGAGATTACTTGATCACCATTGTAAGAGTCCGTTCTTCACAGACTTCCAGTTGGAATTTTAGACGACTGCTCATTGAGCTTTTAAGACGCTGACACTACCAATTATTTCATTCCATGAAGAGGAATGTTTATTTTCTTATTGTACTTTAGATGAAGGTTTACAGAGCAAACTAGTTTCTCATTAAACAGTTAATACACATATTGCTTTCTGACATTGGTTGCCAACCCCATGACATGTCAACACTCTCCTCTTCTTGACCTTGGGTTCTCCATTACCAGCTTTGCTGTCCACTCATGCCTTCTTGTCCTTGCCCCTGGCCTGGTGTGCCCATTTAGTCTTGTTTTGTTTTATGGGCATGTCTAATCTTTGCCTGAAGGGTGAACCTCAGAAGTGACTTCATTACTGAGCTTTAAGGGTGTCTGGGGGCCATATTCACAGGGTTTCACTAGTCTTTGTCAGATCAGTAAGTCTAGTCTTTTTTTTTTTTGTGAGTTATAATTTTGTTCTATAACTTTCTCCAGATCTATCTGGGATCCTCTATTGTGATCCCTGCCAGAGCAGTCGGTGGTGGTAGCTGGGCACCATCTAGTCCACCACCATCTTGTGCTGGACTTGCTCTGGTAGTATTGTTGTCCATCAGTCCTTTGGACTAATCTTTCCCTTGTGTCTTTGGTTTTCTTCATTCTCCTTTGCTCCGGACAGAGTGAGACCAGTGGAGTATCTTAGATGGCTGCTCACAAGGAAGAGGAATGTTTATTAGTGGCAGCCGGGCACCATCTAGTTAAGTGGGTCTTCACTATGCCATAGCTTCGACACTATTCTGTGATCCTCTAGTTGGAGTATGTGTGGAGCAAGGCCACATGTAGAGGAACAACATAGTACAAAGAAAAGGCTAACTCAAGGTGTGAGATCAGTTTTCTATAAAGGTATAGTTCCTGAAAAGCACATAACTCTTTCTATAACAAGGGTTTTAGTAATTTGGTATAGGCATTAGACAAACATTCATAACACATTTTATTAGTACTAAAATAATTATTACAGTAATCAAGATAATTAAACCTGTTTGCAATATAGAACATAACCAAGAACCAATACCATTAGTTAACCAGCTAAAAATATAAAGAAAAGAAGAAACAGTCATAGGAGGAATGGTATGCACCTAAGTGGCTATGTGGCTGATTTTAGAGATAACTTGTTCTACTATTCCAGAAGTATGAATCCAAGAGCAACATGAAGTATTGGTTATAGCACATACTCCTCTCTGTTGTGCTAATAACAAATCTAAAGATATTCGGTTATCAAGGACCACCTTTGCTAACGATTCTAGAGATTTTTATTGGGCAGCCATTCCATCAACAACATAGTCAGCAATCTGAGCCACGATGGCAGAAAAATTGCGAGTAGATTTCTCTAATTTTAATATTTCATTAGTAGGAACAAATGCTTGAAGAAATGACCATCCCCATCCTGGCCTGTTGGTTAAGGTATTGTTAGGAAGTGTAAGTTCTCTTTTACTTAGTGTTATTAGTTTTAATTCACTAGTCCAATATAGACTATTATAATAAGAATAGAGATTTAAGAGTACTCCAAGGACACCTGAGGTACATTAATGTCACACGTTCTATACATTTAAACATGGTAAGGCACAAGTATATGGTTCAACATTGAACTTCTTTCTCAAATAGGTGGACCCTCAACATAAAAAAATGTATCCATCTGGGGTGCATAGCATGCCTTTTCCTGTCCATTTGTTAGGAAACGGAATAGTTTGATTGGATTTCTCAAGCCAGCTTTCAGTCAAGTAGTCATTATAAATGGGTAAATCTCCAAATTCTAAATGATCTTTAAGTTGGCTGAGGACTGGGGAAGTCTGGTCATCATTAGCAAGGCAGTTGTCTACTGTTGTTGTTGTTGTTATTAGGTGCCGGTGAGTGAGGGCAAGAGTTGTGTACTAGGGTAGCATAAAGTCGGGAATTATCAACAAAAAGAGTACATAGCTCAAGACTGTAATGTCTCTTAGGATCCACCCATAAATGACTTAAATACAAGGTACTGATGGATAGGTTAGTAACTCTGGTGAGTGCCACAATTTGAAATGAATGGATTGTTTAAATAGTCTCTCAAAATCAATAGCAGAATTAGGTATAAATGAATAATCTAGCAATAGGGTGGGAAGAGAGTCAGAATGGTCTTGTACAAACTGAGGGGAAGACTGGCCTATCCAACAGTTAGCTAAATTTCCAGTGCTAGCTACAGATTAAGCTAATTTAAAAAAGGCATTTACTCTCCATGCTTTAATGGGAATTAATGAAAGCAGTAAGAGAAAACTTAAGGAGAGCTCCATAATGAAAGAAAACTATACAGAAATAATACAATAAAGCATAAAAATAACAGCTATAATAAAATAAGTTCCTTTGGTCCACTGCATGAGACAATAGATTTTTACCAGGGGAGAAGTCTACTTTTTTGAGGCACATACAAAAATATAAATATAGCTATGATAATAAAGCAAAGTCTAAAAATTTCAATTAATTGTGTAGGAATAGACAGGGAATGAGACCACACTGCTGGAATATGGTCAATAGTATACAAATGCCTACTATCAGGAAGCAAAGTCCAAAGAATTCAGCAGGGTGCATGAAGTCTTGTTCTAAAATCTTGGGATTTAGCTGTTGTCATGGATTGAATTCTGTCCCTCAAAAATGTATGTCAACTTGGCTATGCCATGATTCCCAGTATTGTGTGGTTGTCCACCATTTTGTGATCTGATGTGATTTTCTTATGTGTTGTAAATCCTACCTCTATGATGCTAATGAGATGGGATTAGCAGCAGTTATGTTAATGAGGCAGGACTCAATTTACAAGATTAGATTGTGTCAATCTCTTTTGAGATACGAAAGAGAGTAGTGAACAGAGAGACATGGGGGACCTCATATCACTGAGAAAGCAGTGCTGGGAGCAGAGTATATCCTTTGGACCCAGGGTCCCTGTGCTGAGAAGCTCCTAGACCAGGGGAAGATTGATGACAAGGACATTCCCTCAGAGCCGACACAGAGATAGGGAGACTGTCCTTGGAGCTGGTGCCCTGAATTCGAACTTCTAGCCTCCTAGACTATGAGAGAATAAATTTCTCTTTGTTAAATCCATCCACTTGTGGTATTTCTGTTATAGTGGCACTAGATAACCAAGAGAGCTGTCTACCTCTGATGTTATCTGTTTCTGGCCACCAGAGCATTTCAGGATGACTTAGTTCTCCAGAAGAATGGCAAGTCCACAAAGGGGCTTTAGTCTTCATTAATTGAGACAGGTGGATTCAGGTTTTAACTTCCTGTAATTTGGCAGCACAAGGGTTAGTAAGGAGGATCAAATATATTCCTTTCCAGCAAGGTTCAAGGTAATCTTTTAACTGGTGCCTTTTCCAGTACACATAATCTCCTAGAATAATACTAGGTATCTTTTGAGACTCTGATCTTTGATTCTCAAAACAAAACAAAACAAAACAAAAAAAACTGTTGCTGTCGAGCTGATGCTGACTCATAGTCTCATAGTAACCTAAGCTTCTTCTTTAATTTGTGAAAAATATTATTTGGAGTATTGGATCAAAGATTGAATAAATTTTAATAATTCAATTTTGATCATATTGGAATCTGTGTAAGCAGAAAAATAGGGGAGGGCTATAGGAAGAAGGACCTGGCAGTCTACTTCTGAAAATAATTAGCCAGTGAAAATCTTATGAACAGCCGTGGAACACTGTCTGATATAATGCCAGAAGATGAGCTCCCCAGGTTGGAAGGCACTCAAAAGATGACTGGGGAAGAGCTGCCTTCTCAGAGTAGAGTCAATTTTAATGATGGGGATGGAGTCAAACTTTTGGTACCTTCATTTGCTGATGTGGCACAACTCAAAATGAGAAGAAATAGCTGCAAATATCCATTAATAATTGGAACATGGAATGTATGAAGTATGAATCTAGGAAAATTGGAAATAGTCAGAAATGAAATGGAACGCATAAACATCGATATCCTAGGTATTAGTCAGCTGAAATGGACTGGTATTGGCCATTTTGAATCAGACAATCATATGGTCTACTATGCCAGGAATGACAACTTGAAGACGCATGGCATTGTCCTCATGTAATTCTGGGAAATCCTTTACAATATTACATAATTGTGTGTGAGTCTAAGGAATAAAAATTATACCACTGTCACAAGAAGACTTCCTGGAATCCATGGGCTGAATTTTAAAAGGCATTTCAGAAATAATTTTCTACTGTTTAACAGGATCCTTAGAAAAAAAGGAAGTTCAGATAAGGTATCAGCAGAGGAACAGGAAGGAAAAGAGGGGTATAAAGAGGTGAGTGTCAGAGCTTGTGGTGGAGCAGAAGGGGTAGTTGCAGGGTTCTGACATTGTAGATCTTTGTTTTACTTAGTTAACTTTGAAACAGTGTCCTGCAAGGAAGCTATAGTACAATCCTGATGTCTCTTAGAAGCTTCTGTATACCAATCAAAATAGGCATCCCTTTTAGGTTGTTTAATTCAGAAGTCTTTCTTTTCTAATTTACTGCACATAAAAACTAATTAAGATTAGTCAAAGGAACCCCAGAGTAGTCATCTATTTTTCAGACTATCTTTGGTGGGATTATACCAACCAGAGAAAAACAAGCATATTGCAGGACTAAAATGGTTATTCATGTAGTGAGCAGGAGTCTGGAAGGAAGCTCCAAATTGCTCCTAGACATGGCAGTTACGATTTTCCAAAAAATGGTAGAATATAATCTGACTTCAGTGATTTTGGTTTCTCAGAGTTAAATAGAGACTATGAGATTCCTGAGCAATGACTAGAAAATGGCAACAGACAGTACTGTATTCAAATTAAAAATTGCAAGTATAAAAACAGAAACTCAACAAATCTCAAAGAGCTACAATGCAAAACAAAAGGCAGAGCTTGAATTAAAGAGATTATTTACCTGATGGAGGTTCCCAATCACCCGTGGAAACAGAGAGCAAAATGGCTCTGCTGGTACCTGGACCTGGTTCCTCGACTCCTCGGGGGTGTCACCAGCAATATACCTTCAAATCCCACAATTGTGACACCAGAAATATTGCAGAGTAAAGATTGGACAACCTGGTAAAAATTTAAAGCAAAGAGGTTTATTGAGGAATAGGAACAGTTCAAACTGGGGCACCACAAAACGAAAGGCAAGTTCATTAGTGCTCCTTATTAGCCAGAGTTTTCAGAAAACTTATATAGTGAAGTTTCAGGAACTAACAAGCAAACTTCTGATGGGATGATATTTATAAAATCATGCTCTAATGTTTATAAGACAATCATGGGACTTACAAGTCTTTGCTCAGGAAACCATATCATTTCAAAATAATTTGTTTTACTCTAATCTCTAGACATCAGTGAGTCAGCCTGCACAAGCAGTTTGCAAAATTAGTTTCAAGGAGGATTAAAGGGGCTTCTAACATAAACATTCTTTCTGAAAATATATTGTGCAAGGGAGGGGAGTTGGCAACAGGTTTCCTGGAGTTAACCTAGCAAGAGTTTTCTCAACTGTTTACATATACATTCTTCCTGGGGAATGCCATGCAAACATTCCCCCAAGATCATCTTGATAAATATTTCTTGACAAACATTTCTTCTTTCCATTTTCCATTGTTAGCTGACGGTGGTTTAAAGTTTTACAAGAAGTTACAGCTCTAAGTTACAGGCTTCATTCTTAGGAAGGCAGAAAAGAAGAAGTAAGACAAGCTAAAGTTAATTAAACAATCACATAGCTTTGATTCAGACTTAGGTCAGTCATTTTCAATTATGCCAAGCACCTCAGTAGAGTAATCTCACACATATGTAACTCCTTAAACGGCTCTTCCTCGAGTTTATAATTAGAAAATCCCTAAATGTAATCTGTAATCTACTCACAGATTAAAAAAGAAAAAATATATATGCCATTATTCCAAATAGGTGAAGAAAAAACATTTGATAAATCAACATAAATTCATATTTAAAAACTCAATAATTCAGGAATAGATGGGGACATCTTTAATGTGGTAAAAAGTATCATTTAAAATAAAATGTTCCCACCATCATCATTTTATTAATTTTGCTTGAATTATAGCAGTTTACTAAGACAAAATTAGAGGTATGGGGATTAGAGAGAAGGGAATAAAACTGTTTCTTTATAGATGATACTGTCATTTACATAGGAAACTCAAAAAATCTACAAATGATTGCAACGTAGAAAAGTTTTGTCAAGGTAGCTGCATTTTCATACACCATCAGCAAATAACTAGAATGTATAATTAAAAATAAGATACTTTTTTACAATGGTATTAGAAAATATCAACTATCTTAGAGATAATTTTAGCAAAACCAAATAGGCCCCTCACTGGAAAAAAATATAGCTGTGTTAAGAGACAGCAAAGAAAACCCTGTATAAGTAGAGATACACCATATTCATGATAGGGAGACAAACTGATCTATAGATTCAATATAACTTTAATAAAAAATCCCAGATTTTTTCAGAGAATCTGACATATTTATTCCAAAGTTTAGGATTAAGATTAATGTACCAAGAGTAGCCAGAGCACTCATATTCCCTTGGGAGTATTTACCACTTTGTCAAGCAAACATTGTGATGGGATAGCTGAAGGCCACATTACAGTTGGGGTCAGCTTCTATGTGTTCAAGGAGAGTAGAGATGCATGAATTGAAAAAGAATGGGGTTGCATTCTTCATCAAAAAGAACATTTCAAGATCTATCCTGAAGTACAATGCTGTCAGTGATAGGATAATATCCATACACCTACAAGGAACACCAATTAATGCCACTATTATTCAAGTTTACGCACCACTCACTAAAGCCAAAGATAAAGAAATTGAAGATTTTTACCAACTTCTGCAATCTAAAATTGATCGAACATGCAATCAGGATGCATTGAAAATTACTGGTGATTGGAATGAGAAAGTTGGAAATAAAGAAGAAGGATTGGTAGTTGGAAAATGTGGTCTAGGTGATAGAAATGATGTGGAGATCGCATGATAGAATTTTGCAAGACCAACTGCTTCTTCATTGCAAATACCTTTTTTCACCAACACAAACAGCAACTACACAAGGACCTTGCCAGAAGGAATACACAGGAATCAAATCGACTACATCTATGGAAAGAGACGATGGAAAAGCTCAATATTATCAGTCAGAACAAGGCCAGGGGCTGACTGTGGAACCGGCCATCAATTACTCACATGCAAACTCAAGTTGAAACTGAAGAAAATTAGAACAAGTCCACTAGAGTCAATGTATGACCTAGAGTATTTCCCACCTGAATTTAGAGACCACTTCAAGAAGAGATTTGACACGTTGAACACGGATGACCAAAGACCAGACAAGTTGTAGAATGACATCAAGGACATGACACATGAGGAAAGCAAGAGGTCATTAAAAAGACTGAAAAGAAAGAAACGACCAAAATGGATGTCAGAAGAGACTCTGAAACTTGTTCTTGAACGTCGAGTAGCTAAAGCGAAAGGAAGAAATGATGAACTAAAAGAGCTGAACAGAAAATTTCAAAGGGTGGCTCAAGAAGACAAAGTAAAATATCATAATGATGTGAAAAGACCTGGAATTAGAAAACCAAAAGGGAAGAATTGCCTCATATGCACGCAAAAGCTGGGTGATGAATAAGGAAGACTGATGAATTGACACCTTTGGATTGTGGTGTTGGCGAAGAATATTGAATATACCATGGACTGCCAAAAGAACAAACAAATCTGTCTTGGAAGAAGTACAACAAGAATGCTCCTTAGAAGCAAAGACGGGGAGACTCCGTCTCACATACTTTGGACATGTTATCAGGAGGGATCAGTCCCTGGAGAAGGACATCATGCTAGGTAAAGTAGAGGGTCAGTGAAAAAGAGGAAGACCCTCAACAAGATGGATTGACACAGTGGCTGCAATAATGGGCTCATGCACAACAAGGATCGTCAAGATGGTGCACTACCGGGCAGTGTTTCATTCTGTTGTACACAGAGTCACTGTGAGTTGGAACTGACTCGACGGCACCTAACAACAACAACAAGAGATGCATGCACCCTAGGGTGAAGAAGCTCAAGCACCACAAAGCTCACCAAAAGAGTTCTCAGATCAAGTTTTCTCCCTCAACCACCAGCGAGAGGCAGGGTTTGGAGGAGTCAATATTTTGGTTGTGATTCAACAGCCTGTGAATTTAGATACGGATATGTAGGGAAGGGATTTCTCAGGGTAGTTAATCTGCACCTATTTGTCTCAGCTCTTTGTCCCTACAGGACTGAAAAATACTGTGTTACTTAGTCCTGAATACACCTAAACCAGATAATCTGTCAGTTGATGAAGGGCTGGGCATTGATTGCCCCAAGGCAACTGATGGGGAGAAGAACAAGAAGATTCCAAAGGCCCCTTCTTCATTTTTTTTTTTCTTAAACCAAAGCAGCTCCAAGCCATCTCTGCCCTCTATTGCAAAGCAAATAGGCCAAGGCTGATGGACAATCCAGAGATCCCTAGTGTAAGAAGAACCAGCATTTTCCACTATGACTCTAATGGCAAAAGATATAAAATACAGTATACAAAATTAGTGGTTAAGAGCTACTGGTGAGCTACAGCTGTTAACCAAAAGGTTGGCAGCTCAAATCCACCAGCCAATCCTTGGAGACTCTATGGAGCAGTTCTACTTTGCCCTATAGGGCCGCTATGAGTTGGAATTGACTTGACGGTAACAAATTTGGTTTTTTTTTTTTTTTTATACAGAATTATAGAAACTTCCCAGAGTAGGCATAATTCCCAATAAATTGGCTGTAACTCTTACCACTTCTTCTCAGTCAAGGATGCTGATCAGAATATAAGAGAAATTGAAGGTATTTAGGGGTAACCTTGACTCTACATTTTTTAAAACAAGTCATGCACAAACTCGACTATTTAAGTATTTCTAATGTCATGAGATCAAAGCATACACACCAAACTTAGATACGAGGAAAAAAAAGCTTGTTAATTTATTTTGAATAACTTATCTCTGGAGTTCCCATTCCCATTTGGCAGTGAAAAATGAAACTTACATTTCTATTCAAGGTAAGTCAGTATCTTCAATTTAAAACAGTCACAGTTGTGTTTAAACATATTTTGACCTCAATCCACCCACAGTAAGAATACTTTTTCCACTGTGACCTAGTATAACAGAAGTATGTATATGCACATGTGCATGTGCATATACCTATATGGATTTAGCAATAGATACAAAAACAAACCACAAATTCACCAAAAAACACTTGAATCACTATGTGGGATATACTTGGGTTTTTATATTTTACTCTGTTTTCAACTCATAAATTGATTTTAAGATCCAGCAATGAGTCAATATCAGTTTTTAAATACAATGGTCTAAAAACAATGGTCTAAGGCAATTTATTTTAATCTCAATGAACTCTGCGTTTTCTATCTCCTCTTTTCCTTGTCTTTTTCTCCTGAAATATATCCAAATTATCAAAATGTATGAGCAGGAAAGAGGTGAGTGTCGAGCCTTATTGCAACATTACCAGGCTACACACTGAGAAGCCAGGTATTTCCCCAAACATATCAGGTTGTACCTACCCCAGTGCACCGAAATTTGACCTCAAGGAGGGGTAAGGATTGGTTAGCTAATGCACTATGTTCAACCATCTAACCACTAGGTTTTCTTTGCCTGCTTTGCTCTCTCAGAATTTTTTCTCCCAACACCAAAAAAGCATTCCATTTCCCATTCTTGTCTGGTAGAAACTGACCTTAAGTTAAACCTTATATTTTATTTTATTAGGGTAATATTTGTCCTTTTCATTAGAGAGCAAGAAGTCGTAGCTTCAAGAACTAGTTAACTTGAAGAAGAGCTGCAGGAGGGAAAAAAAAATAAAACCTTGGAAAAATCCTATAATATTACAAAATATTATCCCACTACTTAAGGAACAAACTTCTTGTGATACATTTCATAAACCATTATGTTATATTATTATTCAGAGAGCTTGTAGTTGAAAACCACTGAACAAGTTTTTGTTGTTACGTGCCATCGAGTCGGTTCCAAACAAGTACAACATCCTAATTTTCTAAGGAGTTAATTGGAGCCCTGAGAGAGTGATTTTCCCAAGACTGCTCTATTGATTTGGTATTGCCTATTCTCCCCTCCAATGCATCACAGTTTTACAAGGGTTGTATCCAGATATGTGTCTCTTGGGCCAATTAAAGACAAAACAATAAAATAGATTAAAGAAAATGTAAAAATAACTGGTCTTCCCACTCCATACTCTCCCTGTCCTGTCCCCTGCTTCTCCTTTTCTACCAGCTGCTTTGTGCCCTCAGCCTCAAACACACACCTCTTTCTCCATAAGACTGCCTTCAAAACATTATGTTATGATTGATACAACTTCATAATACTATATATTGGTTCCTTAAACGAGAACATCTTTGTCAGCATCCTGTATCCCAAAAAATTAAACTAAATATCAAGTACTGGGTAAAAATAGAAGGGGGTACTAAAAAATTACTGAAGCACAGAGATTTCTTGTGTCAGTTTTCTAGTCACACTCACTCTTTTAACGTTTTATGATATGTTAGCACTGCAGATTCGCAGTAGTAAATTCTAATACATTAGAAACTCTCATTCGGTGTTTAATTATTACATTAATCAACTGATACTGTTTTAGTGATAATATTATCCCTGAAATATGAGACAAATTCATTTAGATCGCAAGCATATCTGACTTTGGTATAATAAAAAGTACTCCCAAATGCTTATAAATTGGTTTTAAAAATTAATATAATATCTATAAACAAGAAATTAAGTGGATCTGATATTACAGTAATTGCACTAATGAACAAATCAGCTCTACCCTCTTGAACATCCACATGTTTAGGAAATAATTGTTCTGTGAAAGAGTGTATGTTAATTAGAGAACTGGAGCCCACTAAACATGGCTCCTTAAGAACATATGCTTCAATCTCTCCTCTGATTTAGTCACATTAAGATGATAATTACTTGACGTGTTCACATAAAAACCAACCCTAATAAGTCAAAGTCAAATTAGGCTAAGTCAGTCAAATATATCTCTAATTAAAAACATAAAAAACCAACCAACCAACCAATCAACCAAACAAAAAACTCTGATTTTTGCTGCCTTGTACTTAAAAATACTAGTTAGGCTGTATTGTCACCTGGCACATTGCTTTTTCACCTATTGCCTTTCTCTTTCTATCATGTAAAATCAGAGCCAGTCACTGTGATTTTGTGATTGCTCTTCTGAACGTTGCACAGAATAAAAGCACTTGACCTACATTTTCCTGTGGCTCTTCCATCCATAACCTGGAAGAAAAAAATCAGAGTTCATGGTGAGAACAATAGTCTTTTCTGCACCACCTACATCCTTATTCTCAGAGCTCTGTAATCAACTGTGACAGCATTTGAAGACGTTAATCAGACGCCAAGATTATTGATCCCAGAAAGAGTGCGTGAATGATTTCCTTCCAAATTTTTCATACCTGTGGGTAGCTCCAAATAGAAAACTTGGTAACATCAATGACTCCAAACCTCCTACAAATCAATGTGTTAAGTCACAATACATGAAAACATAAAAGCATGATGGAATTGTGTATGGTCTATTAACATTTATGTCAGATTCTGAGAGCTGTTCTGGTTCAAAACATATTATGCACAATGACTCTTTCCTATAAAGGAACTTGGAGATTAGGGGTAGTGAGGGTTTGGTTACAAACACTCCCACAATTTTCTTTTGATCTGTCGTTTGATATGCCATGGCTTGAGCTCTAGGAGGGGTAGCTTTTAGATTTAGAGATGTAACAGAGATTTATGTTTGATCATGTACACAGGGATCATGTACACAGATCAGTATAAGATGTAGAGAATCTGGATAACGAGGTTTTGTTGCTCTTTCCATGTAAGTCCCCTAAGGAGAAAGCCTCAGAGTGCCATATACACTCTGTTGCATTCTAAAAGCCACGTTTTATTTTAAATATCATATCCCCCTGAGCAGCTAATAATGTGTTATGCTCATATCTTATTTATCTTTTTATGCCCAGGTCTTAATGTAATGCCTGTGACATAGTAGTGACATTAAAATTTTAACAGAATTGAACAAAATTACATGCTCTCCAATGCTCCTGGATCACAGTTGAAATTTACAAAATACTTCTGAATTATCAATGTAATCCTATCAATAAAACCCGGTGTAAAAATTCTCGACTTGAGCATCCTTCCTAAGGAGAGGGTGGATTATGATTTTTGAGATACCGGGAAGCAAATATCAAAGCAGAAAGGTAGAAAACCATATGGAAAGTCATAAATGACACCATTTTAAGTAGATTTATTTTTGGTTCTTCAATGTTTTCTCTGCATAAAATCTGTGTTCCATTTGGGAGGGTGGTTATCTATCTTTAGAGCAGGAACTTACTGGTGTTCTTAAAAGAAAGACTGTCTCTGGGCACAGACAATACGTAGCTTGTCAAGGTGGTTGACGAAACAATAGAAGTCTGGTAAATTACACTCTTGGTGTATTCAGCTATATAATTTTCCACATCATCAGGGAGGAAAAATAAATATTTTCTGAAAAGTTCGTCAAAAAAAAGCTTTCTTCAATATAGCAAAGTTTTACCCTAAAACAGCTTTAAAATAAAAAGGTATAGGGAGGCTTTAGAATTTCCTTCACTAAGGCCCTCATGGCACAGTGGTTAAGAGCTTAGCTGCTAACCAGCGGGTTGGCAGTTCAAATTCACCAGTCTCTCCTTGGAAACCCTATACGGCAGTTCTACTCTGTCCTGTAGGTTCCCTATGAATCAAAATTGACTTGAGGGCAACAGGGTATTTTTTGCTAGGTTTTTTTTTTAATTAAAAAAAATTTTTTTTTTATTGTACTTCAGGTGAAGGTTTACAGAACAAATAGTTTCTCATTAAACAGTCAGTACACATATGTTTTATGACATCGGTTAACAACCCCACGACATGTCAACCCTCTCCCATCTCGACCTTTTTTTTTTTTTTTGGTGAAAATATACATAGCAAAAGATACACCATTTCAAAAATTTCTACATGCACAGTTCAGTGATATCGATTATGTTCTTCCAGTTGTGCTGCTATTCTCACTTTAGATGAAGGTTTCCAGAACAAAATAGTTTCTCATTAAACAGTTAGTACACATGTTGTCCTATGACAGTGGTTAACAACTCCACTACATGTCAACACTGTCCTTACTCAACCTTGGGTTCCCTATCACCAGCTTTCCTGTCCCCTTCTGCCTTCTTGTCCTTGTCCCTGGACTGCCATGCCTCATTAGCCCCTTTTGTTTTATGGGGCTGTCCAATCCCCGGCTGAACAGTGAACCTCAGAAGCGACTTCACCACTGAACTAAAAGAGTGTCTGGGGCCATACTCTGGGGGTTTCTCCAGTCTCTGTCAGGCCAGTAAATCTGGTCTTTTTTTGTGTGCATTAGAATTTTGTTCTACATCCTTCTCCAGCTCTGTCCAGAACCCTCTGTTGTGATCCCAGTCAGAGCAGTCAGTGGTGGTAGCCGGGCACCATCTAGCTGTACTGGACTCAGGCTGGTGGAAGCCTTGGTAGTTGTGGTCCATTAGTCCTTTGGGCTAATCTTTTCCTTGTATCCTGTTCTCTTCATTCTCCCTTGTTCCCAAAGGGGTGAGACCAGTGGAGTATCTTAGATGGCTGCTCACAGGCTTTTAAGACCCCAGACGCTACTCACCAAGGTAGAATGTAGAACACTGTCTTTATAAACTGTGTTATGCCAATTGAGCTAGATATTCCCTGAGACCATGGTCCCCACAGCCCTCTGTCCAGCAATGCAGTCCCTCAGGGAGTTTGGATGTGTCTAGGGAGCTTCCATGACCTTTCCATGTACAAGTTGTGCTGGTTTCCCCAGTATTGTGTACTGTCTCACCCTTCACCAAAGATACCACTTATCTATTGCTCCTCACTTCTCTATCTATTTCCCCTGAACCCGCCCCCATCCCTCATAACCAGCAAAGATTGCTACTTTTTCTGTGTAAACTTTTTCATGGGTTTTTACAATAGAGTCTCATACAATATTTGTCCTTTTGTGATTGACTTATTTCATTCAGCATAATGTCCTACAGTTTCATCCATGAAACAGGTTTTTTTTAAGATCCTTTAAAGTTAAGATAGTTTCTCATCTTTCTGGAATTAACTCTGGTTTTACATTAGGGTAAAGAGGAAAAATAGTATTTCCTTTCGTGTACTTTTTCCACAGTTGCTATGAGTCGGAATTGATGGCAACGGGTTTGGTTTTCGTTTGTTTTTTTATGGTAGACATGAAGTTGTGCCAACCAGGTCCCTCTTCATGGAAACTTTCTGTCCACATTCAGAGAATGCACTTGCCCTCCAGTTATCAGCTCCTTCAGAGTCTACCAGCTGCAGTGAGACATTACAGCCTGATGTGAGACAATGCTGACGGACATTACTCACTCCAAAGCTTCCCACTGGGTTAGCCAAGCCTTTTGCAGGCCTGCATCATAGTTCAACTTTTCCTTGTTTATGGTTAATAAAGGAATGTTTCTTCATCCTTTCCCTCACAGATGTCAATCCCCAATAAACATTTTGTACTCCATACTGTCTCAACATCCACTATATAGGAACCCAGTTGAGACAGTGGATACCAGGACTGGCCCAAGAAGAAGGACAATCAGATAGGGTTTTGGATTACTCACTGCCCTGCTGGATGAACACTCTATCGCTGGTAGTATGAGGAAGACAAATCATCGCTGACACAAGGTGGCAGTCCAGTTGTTAAATCTTTTACCAGAGGTCAATTAAGATGGTATACAGTGGAAGAGGATGAACTAGTGAGTTTGACTGTTGGATGGCTATTGCTAAGGGCTACTAATGTACTACAGAAAGATAAAGACTAGCCAAGGGCTAGTTACAGGCAAATGAAAGCCAGGTGTGAAAACTAGACAGCCTCCTTGGTTGCATTAAAGAAGGTATCATCTCTTACAACCAGAGAAGAGAGAAAGAGGAGGACCAAGCCCACTGTTTTATTGTCTGAGTGACTAAACTGTAAAGACAAATTCCAGACCAAGGCATATCTTTTATTTCAATGTCAGGGTCCTGGTTAGAAAAAAAGAAAGGAGACTCTGACATGAGGTGGATGTCCCCGAATATTTTAACTCCCTAGCCTCCCCTCAACCTTTTAAACCTGAAGAATTGCATTCTTTCTCCATGCTTTAAGAAAATGCAGAGACTTCTATACCAGCTTTTGTCATGACCTTCCATCATGGCCACTATGCCTATTACTAAGGTTAAGTTAAAATGTAACCCTCCTGGAGCATTGCTGAGCCTGATACAGAAGAAGTAAACAGTATATTCCAAACTAAATTGCAAAGTTTATTCAGGACATACCAGAAGGATCCGAGAGATTACACATGGGACCGGATTATGAAAGTGCCTGATACAGGTTATTGAAACATACAATTGGATAAGGAAGAATGTATTGACTTGGGAGTGCTCTTCCAAGATACCATATTTAAACCTTTCTTGCAAGTGTTGCAGGAAGATTCTGCATATGTGATAGCTGGATGGCACCTAGAAGCATAGAAAAAGTAATGGCCAATTGCTGGGAAAATAAAAATCTCACTTCTGACACTGACAGGAAAAAACAAAATCCAACTTCTCTGATACCAAACTGAAAAGATCAATTCAATTCAATTTAATTCACTATCAATTCTTCTCTCCTCTGATCCACTTCTATTCTGACACCAGCTGTACATACAGCTTTTCTTCCTCTGATCCTAACCACCTAAATCTAGGTCAGACCTCACAAGTTAAAAGGTACAATCGTCCAAACTGCCAAGTCTACCCAAGACCTCAAATGCCAGCCACAAGCTTGTAGTGCTCGTCACACCAGCACTTCTGATCTACTAGCTCCCACTGAACTCTCAAGTTTGATAATTCACTAGAACAACTCACAGAACTCAAGGAAGCACTATACTTAACGATTACAATTTTATTATAATAAAAAGGATACAAATGAAGAGACACATAGGGTGAGGTCTGCGAGGGTTCCCAACACAGCAATTCCATGCCCCAAAAAGGAATGCACTCCTTGCCATGTGCATCAATGTCTTTCACTAACCAGGATGCCTGTGAAGCTTCAGTTTCCAGAGCTTTTATCGGGGGACTCATAATTCAAATTTCATCTGTTTTC
Source organism: Trichechus manatus latirostris (assembly GCF_000243295.1). Lineage (NCBI taxonomy): Eukaryota > Metazoa > Chordata > Mammalia > Sirenia > Trichechidae > Trichechus > Trichechus manatus. The sequence goes on along the minus strand of NW_004444128.1, from coordinate 3,972,334 downwards.
TCCTGAGTTCAGTCAATATCAGGACAATATCATGATGAATTTGATATCATGGCAAATGGTGGGTCTTTCTGGCATAGTCAGCTCAGACCTAACATGAGTCATAACCATTAGATGTGGTCTGGAATCCTCATAAAAGACACTTTAATCATTGGGGAAAGTCCAAGGTTTTAGAGGTTCTCTCTCAGGAACCAAGGACAAAGACCAAATTATTTGGATAAAGTGAACTTCTTTACCCCACACCCATAGTGAAGTAAGTTGAAAGGACAGAATAGCCATGGAAGCTGGAGAAGGAAGGGATTAAAACATTCTGGAAAGTAGTCACTTCAGAATGGATATACCGTGTATGCCCAGGTAATCTTCCAGATGATTATGTTCCACAGCAAGGCCCAGAGGATACACCACATACAAAGACCATAAGAAATGCAGTGATAAGATGGGTATCAGCATCACTAAAAATTCTAGTGATGGCTCTCCTCTCTAAGCCAGGGCTGATAGTAGCAAAGAATGTTATGGAACTTGACTTGCTAATATCAGTTAGGATATGATCACCCACCCTCCCATCCCCCTCCCAAAAATAGAGACCAGATGACATTGCTTAATCACCAGAAGACAGGTAGTTGAAATGAGGCATTGGTGATTCAGTGGTAGAATTCCTGCCTTCCGTGCAGGAAACCTGGGTTCCATTCCCAGCCAATGACTCTCATTCACAGCCACCTCCCATATGTCAGTGGATGCTTGTTTGTCACTATGACACTGAACAGGTTCCAGTAGAGTTTCCAGACTAAAATGGACTAGTAAGAAAGGCCTGGCAATCTACTTCTGAAAATCAGCCAATGAAATCTTATGGATCACAATAGTCTGGTTCATAACCAAACATAGGGATGATGCAGGAGCAGGCAGCAATTCATTCTGTTGTACATGGGATCACCATAACAGGGGGACAACTCAATGGCAGCTAACATCAACAATAAGAAATATGCTGTGATTTCCAAATATTTTTCTCACAAAAGCTATTTTTTCCCACAAATGCCTATTAACATCTGGACTTTCACTAGCTTTACAAGGACCAAAGTTTGAAAAATGTTATCAAAACATTTATTTAGATTGTTAATCTGCAAAGAAACTTATCATGGATGAATACTTTCCATCTTGTGAATCACAAAGACATCAATCTTCTACCAATTGCCAGAGATAATTTCTTTTGAAAAGAAATAGTCATGTGGTGAATTTTTCTCGTATTTTTCCAGAAGCAGAAATAAGGCTTCGTGAGTACAATAAATCGTCAAAATAACTGAAAATTAAAAGCACCATTTGTAACAAGAGCTATAAGGCTATTTTATTGCAGCTGTGATTTTTGTCCATTGGAAACGGAGCAGAGAGAACCAATAACCTAAGCTCAAAGCAAGCTTTAAGGACACTAAAATGCTTAAGTTTTCAGAATTTTTGCTCTCATCTGTCTTCAGTAGTATTATTAGATAATTTCTTTGAAACTTTGATTAGATAGCCAATCAAATATAATTCAATCAAAGCTTTTAAAATTACACTCTTTTAGAATAAGAGTAATTTATCAGTGAAAATTACTACTCTGCCTATTCTCTTTAAGAACTCTGAGGATTAGATAATTCACGTATCATTTTATTTTTTGCCCAAATAAAATCCATCTGCCCTTTAGCTTTGAAAGAAGTTACATATAGAAATTTTCATACTTTTTTCAAAAATTTCTAGTCTCATAGATACGTTCTGCTATCTAGTCTGTAGTTGACAAAATGATTAGTCTAAGCTAATCAATATAATACATGCCTCTTGCCACTCTACAGTTAGAAATAGGCATGTGACCAAACGCAGCGTAATGAGATGCAAAAGTAGTTTTCTGTGGGAAATAAGCCCTTGCTAATAGGTCCCCAAGAAAAAATGGTGTCTTCCTTCCAGTGGACACTGTCATGTCTGAACATGATATGTGGAAGTGCTGAAGTTATCCTTCTACTAGCCTGAATATAAAGTCAAAAGTATGACGGAAGGTAGAGCCAAGAGAACTGTAGAGAAGCTGGGTCACAGCTTCCATATATCATATTTTGATCTCATCTTGCACCTAGACTTCTTAATATGTGATATAATGCTTTTTCTTATTAAGACTGTTGGCACTGGGTTTTTAGTTTCCTGAAGCAAAAGCATTCTTGCTGATAGATTTACTATTCCTCTTAAAAAAAAAAAAAACTTAAAGAACCAGACACCAGTTAATGTACCATTAGAAAAACTGATACACTCGATTGTAAATGATAGAATCACAGAATTATGAGGCAAATAAAATACATAAATTAATGGTTTGAGAAGTACAGCTTTCAAAAGAACTAATCAAACCTGAATAAGTGATCCCTTGTTGTATTCTCCTTAAAGAAAATAAATACATATATTGAAAAAAGAAAGAAGAGTAAATATAGGATATTTATATTTTCCAGAAGTATTTTGTGTGGTTGACCCTGAAGTATATTATTATTTTTATCTTACTTTATGTTTTATTTAATATGATTGACCCAGGTTTTTAGTTAGTCTCTTGACAAATTGTGGGTGATTGGAAACTGGTCATTTTCAATGACGATGATGGTGGAAGAGGGAGCCCAGAGTTGTCAGCAGTGCTATTCTTACCTGAAGTTGACTTTCTAACCCAATCCTACATCCCCTTTCTGAACTTTGACTCTTGATTCTAATTCCAGGATATTTTCAACAAAGGAGAAGCATGAGAAAGGAGAGAAAAGAAATAGAAGTCATATGTAAAAATGTACTTCTTCAAATGGAAGAATGACTTAATAGTGCCCTTAGATACATGTAAAGTAGCTTCTTTATAACTGATCTGAGGAAGAAGTATTTATGTCAAAATCTTCAAATCAATAGATGACTGTCTCTGACTTTGTCAAATTGACTGGTGAAAGTTCTCCAGGGACTGTGTGGGTGAGAAGAGTCATAGTAGGTGAATTGCAGAAGAGACAGTTCAAGGTAATGCATTAAAAGAAAAGTAACCTAAAATTTACTTAAGAGAAAATGGCCTTGATTTATCCATTAAAAACATAGGAAATAGACTCGCCTGTTACGATTTGACTATTCTTGAAGAGTAGGTAGACCGCAGAGCCATAGCCATCACTGAGGATAGCTTGAATGTAAAAGCGGATACTCTCAGCAAGAAACTACTGAAACAGGTTCAGCAGTCAGGCAACTGCAATTAGCTTTGTAAAGCAGCCAACTAGACCCTAAAAAAAGTGTCTTCAAATTCATCACAAGGGATGCCTTAAAGACAATTCTGCATGTCCAGCTGCTGTGTGAAGACAACAATGTGCCGTCTGAGTTCAGATACTTCAAGCAGGCTGGGACAAGTCTGTGGCATCTTCAGGGCCATCATTACATGCTCTGTCACCATCAAAGAAGGCTTGCATCTGAAGAAATTCCGTTCCATCAAGCAGCTCATTGACAGGCTCTTGGTCTAAAACTGTGTGGTGTCCACTAAGTTCTTCCAGTTGACCCCATTCACTGGATGTGTATGTTATCTTTGGGTTAGTATGTAGTGTTTTTGGCTAATTACCATTGTTTTAAAATGCAGTATTGAATCTAGTTTCCTGATTTTTAAATTAATATTTTTGTCTTTTCTCACTTTTCCTTTTGCTATTAGCAGAGAGTGATGGCCATATTCAGAGCCAAGAAAGAGCCAAGAGAAGGTGTGTTGAGCCAGAACAGAGATCTGCTCTATGCTTTCATTGCCAACCCTTCTTGGCCACTTGTATGTAGGAGTACACTGTGCCAAAACACAAAAGAGCATACTATGGTATTTCATACCCTTTATTCTCCATTTAAAATGTGACTCTCTTGAAAGTAAACACTCTTGTGATGGTTAATGCTATGTGTTAACTTAGCTAGGCTATGATTCTCAGTGAGTTCTCTCTGAAAGAAATGGAAGGAAGCAAGATAAGTTATGAAAGTTCTTTGATGGTTATGTAGTTCAAAAAAGTTTTAGTAAGGCCATTGGTGAGTCCTGGAGCCACAGTCACCTGTCATAGGAGTCCTTCATTTCAGGAATGGGTTTGCACTGGTGCCCTGGCACATCGGGTCAATGACTTAGAGTGCAAAAGCTAGGGCCATCAGTCAATTACGGTTCCCTAAATCAAGAGACAAGAGATGCATTTTCATGGCCACAATGGCAAGTCATGTGGAATTTGATTATATATGTGATGTTTACTTTTCACCTTAAATGAACACACTGGCATTCTTAAAGGAATACATAGGAAAAATGAGTTGGTCACGTATACTTCAGTATTCTGGTTCCTCTTATATTTGTATGAATCAATGTTAATTATTCTGAATCTATATAAATAATTTAAACTTGTTAAATGTGAGACTACTATTAAAAGATCTATGCTTTTTGGGCTGACAAAATATAGTATATAGGTGTGAAAAGCTAAGGGAGAGATCCTAGGTGATGGTAAATTTATCAAAATTATTATTACTACCCAGTGAGGCCTCTTGAAAAAGATGCTGATGAAATTATTTTGGTAAAACTTGGCTATAACGTTGGTCATATGTGAAGATGGCTTGCTTTTCCTTGTTAACATTTCTGTATTCTGGAGATTAACAACAGAATCATTGTATCAACTCTAGAAAGAGCCAAAGAGATCACTGAGCCTAGTCTCAATAGTTTTAAAGGTAAGACCTAGAGAAGTTAACTTATTTAAATAGTCATTCAACAAAAAATTAGGGGCAGAAGTGTCACTAGAACTCATATCTTCTATTTCTATGTCTAATACTCTTTCTGGTACAGACCTTCTGGAAATTCATTCAATAGTCTAACCATCTTCAGGTTTATGATTTTTATATCATAATGTTAGCTCATAATTCTTATTCTTTCATTCTTCATTGATTTTTTCATTTAAAAAGACTTTTAATAAGCAGTTGTTATAGACCTGCACTGTCCAGTATGGCAGCCACTAGCTACACGTGGTTATTATGCCCTTGAAATGTTGTTAATCTGAGTTAAGATTTACCACAAGTATAAAATGCACACCAAACATTGAAAGCTTAGCTCCTAAGAAAGTAAAATAGCTCATAAAAATTTTTGTATTTATTACTGAAATGATTTTGGCTATATTATGTTAAATAAACTATATTATTAAAATTCAGTTTACTTCTTTTTTTTTTAATGTGGCTAATAGAAGATTTAAAATACATATTTGGCTTACATTATGTTTTTTATTGAACAGGGCTGTTATAGAACATTGCCGTGGTTCATATAATCATTGATTCAATAAATGTTTATTATATACCTACAAGTTTTTAAACATTATGCATGCATAAAATGTCTCCTTTTATCTGAAGGTGGTGGATTTTTTTGTTTGTTTAAGATTGGGTGATTTTCAATATTCTAAAATGGGAAAAAAATAAACACATTATCATTAGTTATACTTAATGATCCCTGGTGGCACAATGATTAAATGCTCCGCTGCAGGAGAAAAGACCTGGCACTCTGCTCCCATAAAGATTACAGCCTATGAAACTCTATGGGGCAGGTCTACTCTAGGATCACTGCGCCAGGATGGACTTGAAAGCACACAACAACAACATAATTTAGATAAAGTTGGAACCTGAAGGCATGCTCTCATCACTCTTAGAGTAAGAGCTATCAGGGGAGCAAGACCAGGTCTACATAATAACATTGAACTTCTTTCCTTGAGAAAGATGTGAGCCAGTTAGGTTTACAGCAGCCTGACATTTTATTTAAGGACTAAAAACAGTTTGTTGTTCTCTGACAACAGGCAAAAGCCACCAGTGCTCTTCAGACTATCATCTTATTTGTTTCTGCTATGTTCCTTGTTCTCATTCTTTCCCTTCCTTTTCAGTTGTGGTTTTTTTCTTTCAAGATGCCCCACCTTTAAGAAGAGATACTAGGTCTATGTAAGGACAACTAAGTCTCCTAAATGGATGAGACAATAAAAAGCCTTTACTCCACTATCCTTTAACAATGGAATTCTTCTATAACTTTTATTTATCATGAAGCCTTTGAAACCACAGGCATATAGTTATCCTTAGTAGGACATTAAACAAAACTTCAAGAACAATACATCATAGATATTGTTTGATGTAGAAAATTCATAAACCATGAGTTGTTAAATCAGGCACATTCCAAAGAGAACAATGTTGATTAAAAAAATGAAAAATAGGAGGTTTCGGCAAGATGGCGCTCTAGGCAGAAGCACCACGCCGTCCCTCCACAGCAAAGATCTGAAAAACTAAGCCAAACAGAATGCAACAATCCTGAAACCCTAGAACATCAAATGAAGAGATAAAGAACTCAGCCGAGCACCAAATGGAATGAGAATACTGAAAGAGAACGGAGAGCGAGGAGAGATTCATGCAGAGGTCCCCTACCAGCTAACACAGCACGGATCCACCAACTTGGACTCCTATCGGAGACCAGCAAACAGGGTACGAGAAAGCAGCCTCACGGAGCGTATAGTGGGAGACAAAACAGCCGGTAATTTGCGGTGTGCGCTTTCCCACCCCCTACACCTCTTCGCCCTGGCTTGGGCTCCTCTGCTTCCCG
>NW_004444128.1:3920340-3958186 GCF_000243295.1 Trichechus manatus latirostris | reverse complement strand
GTTGTGAGATTGTTAACCATTGTCATAGGGCAACATTTGTAGTAACTGTTAAATGAGAAACTATTTTGTTCTGTAAGCCTTCATCTCAAGTGAGACTAACAGCACAATTTGAAGATCGTAGTCAATGTCACTGAACTGTGCATGTAGAAATTTTTGAAATGGTGTATCATTGGCTATGTGTATTTTCACCAAAAAAAAAGGTTGAAAAGTTAGAGGGTTGCTATGTTGTGGGGTTGCTAACCAATGTCATAAAACAACATGTGTACTTCTGTTTCATGAGAAACTATTTGTTCTGTAAGCCTTTACCTGAACTACAATAAAAAAAAAAAAACCTAAATAAAAAAAAAGTTAATATAGTCTGTCTTTATCTCAAGGAGTCCTGGTGGCACAGTGGTTAAAGCACTCGGCCGTTAACCAAAAGGTTGGCAGTGTGAAACCACCAGCCGTTTCCTGGAAACCCTATGTAGCAGTACTACTCTATCATTACAGGGTGGCTATAAGTCAGAATTGACTCAATGGCAATAGGTTTAGTTTTTGGTTTTGGGTCCTTGTCTTATCAACACTGTTAAGAATAACCTAAATATCAGGATAAACTACTATCATCAGGCATGCTGCCTCCAAGTATAGTCAGTCTACACTAATGAAGGTGTCATGAAAGGCCTAAATCCAAGTTCCAAAGTTAACTCAGTCTCCAATATCCAGTGTATCACAAAAATTAATAATGAACCAAGAGTATGGCCCCCTTTTGGCTCAGTAATGAAGTCACTCATGAGGTTCACCTTTCAGCCGAATATTAGACAGGCCCATAAAACAAAACGATACTAAATGGGCACACCAGCCCAGGGGCAAGGACCAGAAGACAGGAGAGGGCAAGAAAGCTGGTAATAGGGAAACCAAGGTCAAGAAGTGGAGAGTGTTGACATGTTGTGGGGTTGGCAACTAATTGTTTAATGAGAAGCTAGTTTGTTCTGTAAACTTTCATTTAAAATACAAAACAAAAAAATTAATAATGAAGATCTTTCACTGTTCGACATTCCTTCAGACTGCATTGAAATTTTTCTTATTCCTGTAGGGAACTACTGTTGAGAAAGCCATAAAGAAATGTGCTCTAAACTGGCACAACTGATAAAAATGGGCCTTCCTGAAAATTAATGCTGCCTTACTTTGTGAAAAAATATCAAGTCCCTAATTTTCTCCTCATGAATGGAAATTCAGCTTTGCCAAATTTTTATCTAGGAGAGGGGAAGGGAGATCAAGAGTATATTATCAGGGATTGATTTATCCAAAGGAAAGAATAGTTTCCCCAAGGAACCCTGTTTCTGAAGTGCTGGTTGTAGCTTGCCAAGGATGTGGTATTTGTTTGGAATATGTTACCCTACACTCAGATTAAGGCAGTGAGAGGTGGATAAGTGGGGGTAAAGTGGGGTGAGAAGCCCAATTATGTTCTAGATGCTGTGCTAAATAAGGGTTGGCACATAAATATTGAACATTATGTTTGAATACTCTAGTTAATCCAATCAGTAAAACAGATCAGCAGCAAACTTGGTAAAAATAGCTTTTGTATCAAACTCTTCAAACAATCTGAGATCTAACCAGTAAACTAAGGGGAAAACTTTCAGAAAAATTAATTATTTGTAAATTGTGGCCCACCTGTAAACTTACTGTGGAGAAGCACAGTACTTTTACTTACATAGCTGAGTTGTGGGCCCTAGTGTCAAACAACTGGTTTATAATTTCAGCACTGCCACTTAAGGATTTGTGACCTTGCAGAGTTTACATAACTTCTAAGAATTAGTTTGTTCATCTGAACGACAAAAAAAAAGGTCATAATAGTACACAATCCAATGAATGACTGCAAAGAGTAAATCAAATAATAAGGTACTAACTGTGAAAGACAATCTATAAAAAGTAGTTTTCATTAAAGAAAAAGTGCCTATTTTTATTATTATTTATATTGACTAGAATTATATTCTGCATACAAGCAGTGCTCAATGAACATTTGTTGACTCCCAGTTACTCTTTAATCCATATATTTATAGAGGCAGTTCACACTGGTCAAATCACTACTGTGAGTAATCTATTACTGAGGCAACAGGTAGAAGATGCTTCTTCATAGAAATGAAAATATCTTACGTTAAATTACCTGGAAACTACTGAAAGCTCACTACTGATATGGTCCCTGATATCAACATGAGATAGCAAGTCAAAGCGTTTTATTTTGAGCTTGTTATTGAAAGGGGTGGTGATGTGACTATTGCGTAATTAAATTCCCTAACAATACTTCCCTGATAGAAGATATTTCAAATCAGATACTTATTTCTTGCCAAATTTCAAAATAGTTTAGGTGAAAGAGGGTATGAAAGTAAATGCCCTGGAATTGCAGATGCTATTGTATCAAGATGAATGTTGGTCATATTGCATTTGTCTATGTCGAGGCTGTGACTCTAAAGGAAACCTGGTAGTCAGGAATGGAAATGGAGGAGGTTCCATTTACCTGCCATACTTCAAAAATGCAGTAAGCCTGCCCATGGAATGTACAAGCAATTTACTTCTGCTGAGTTTTCCCAGAAATCATTTTGTAAATTATTTAATGTAAAGACAAACTAAGAATTCTCTTAATGATACTTTTTTTTAAGCTTGAAAGAGCACAGAACACATTTTCATATGGAGATTAGATGACAACATTTTTCTCTTGCCTTTCTAGGTACCTAGAAATATGTCCTCACCAATGTTTCTTGGGAATTTTCTTATTTCCAACTGAAGTAAATGACCATCTCCTTGTGACTACAAAGCCTGCAAAGTGTTTTACTGAAGTGCCTCCAGGAATAAATCATGCTCTTAAAGTGTATTTAAGATAACCAATTTGCATATGTTACTCTAGGAAAAATTATCTGTCTATGGATATAACTCACAGATTACCAGTCCTTGTGGGGACATGAGGATGAAATGCCTAGAAGTATATCTTGGTAATATGGTAAGCTTTTATAGATCTGCTTTAATTGTTTTAGCCTCTTTAGGCTAAAAGTTTCAGCGTCTGCTCTTTCTTGAAAGAAAAGATATAACAAAAGTGCATATTTTAGAGTGCTTCCTTCCCTTAAGATTTGATGATATGCCACAACTATGACCTGGTTTTACTTCCCAGAGTCATTCAGCTTTAAGTATCAAATACATTATTCCCATATGACAGGTGGTGAAAAACCATAAAGTTAATAAACTTTCCTAAGGGGACGTAGTAAGTTGACTGGGAAACTCAGAAATGAACTCAGATGAGACTTGACGTTCTGATTTCTCCTCTGTGTGTCGTAAAAACTCCCTAATGTACATTTTGGAATTCAGCTTTAAATACTTGACATTATTGATCCCTTCTGCCTTCTTTTGTAAACTAAAAGAAAAAGAAACAGGGTGTCACAAGAAATTAAGTACAATATTGTATATAGTACTTACCATCCCCACTGTAAGCTGTATTTACTCATATTTTTCCACTATGAGAACTTATTTACCTTAGCTACAAGTTCCCTCATTCTATACCGCTCTTAGTTTGGACGTGTGTGTAGAGGTGGAGGAGAAATATATCCAATTGAATACAACTGTTAAAGTTATTTTTGAATTGTAGCTGCATCAATATCTCATAATTTTAATAAAATTTTCAATCTATTTCAATCTATGAAAATCATCCCAAATAAGGGGACTTCCTTCAAATGAGCTTATATATGTTGATGTACCAAACAAATCATCACGTATATGGGGAGAGAGAAAATAATAAATTTTCTAGTAGGTTTAACACTTAAAAATCATTTATCACCTGTTACCTTTTGTGCATATAGCATAATCAATTTCCACTCAGTTTAAGTAGGTTTTTCTATATGATCTTGATCAAATTTTACTTGTACCTAATATTTCTGGCTCTTGACTCTGGAGGAGAAAAGTGGGTGGAAAGAAAGTTATGCAAAACCCTAAGATTTGTAGAGAGGCCTGGAATTATCTTTTAGGGAGACACTATGATCAGTAGTTTCTTTGATCCAATGGACAATGGATCTCATAGCTCTCAAGGCCCCTTAAGGAAATACTGGTTTGGAGAAACTCAAGGCTAAGGATTTCTAATAAATTCCATTAGTTTATTCCATTAGTTTAATATTTTTAACATTTCCTTACTTATAGAACAATGTAGAAAAATAGTCACCCCCTGCGCCTTTCTTTTATAACGACCCTTATTTATGCTTTGGGAGTTCCTTGTTGCATTGCGATGAAAGGGGGAAATTGAGCACATAGGGAACTAGAGTGAGTATTTGCTATAAGTAAATAATAATCTGCTCTGCTCCAGAAATACCATGTATACATTCAGCATAACATTAAAAACATGTATATTAAAATCTTAACAAGATCTTAATAAGAGAAATGCAGCATTTATATATATAAAATCATTTATAAACCTTTCTTAAAATTTCACTTTATAGTCAAACTCCATATATAAATACATACATATCATCATCAAATGGAAGATAAGACTACTGTCTCCACCTTTATAGCCCAGAGATGTTTCCATGGCCCTGGTCTCATCCCCCCATGTCGTGGATTGAATTGTGTCCCCCAAAAATATCTGTCAACTTGGCTGGGTCAGTATTATATGATTGTGTAATCTGATGTGATTTCCTTATGTGTTGTAAACTCTATCACTATGATGAGGCTATACTGATGAGGTCTAAAAGATTGGATAGTGTCTTACTCCAGTCTCTTCTGAGATATAAAAGAAGGAAGCGAGTAGAGACACATGGGAACCTCACATCACCAAGAAAGCTGTGCCAGGAGCAGAGCTGTCCTTTGGACCTGAGGTTTTTGCACTGAGATGCTCTCAGACCAAGGGAAGACTGATGCATCACCAGGACCTTCCTCCAGAGGAGACACAGAGAGAAAGCCTTCTCCTGGAGCTGACAGCCTGAATTTGGACTTGTAGCCTACTGGACTATGAGAGAATAAACTTCTCTTTGGTAAAGCCATCCACTTGTATTTCTGTAATAGCAGCGCTAGATGACTAAGACACCCTGTGAAATGTAAACACATACCTCAGGAAAGGTATATCCATTCACTATCTATATAGTCATAATTTATCTCCTAGACTTATTCTTTTTACTCAGGTCCCAAGTTTCAGTAAAATTTGCTCAGAAAGCCCTAACTATGCAGAAACAGGAATGTTTTCCCTAAAGTCATACAGACCTCTGTGATCACTTTCTTCTCAAACTCTCGAAGTATTTTCTCTCACCATTGCACACTCAGCATTTATTACATTATAATTGTATTTTTCAGAATTTGCTTACTCTCTCCAATCATAAGTCCATTTTGTCAGGAACAATGTATGTTTTCTACCACTAATAGATTACAGAGCTCATTCAACAACATGGGAGGTCAACCAATATGCATTGTTGATAATTATATATGTATATATATATGGAGTTTGACTACAAAGTAAATAAAATCAAACATTTTTATATGTAGTCTCCAAAAGCAGTTTCATTATACAGTAGTTTACTCAAAATTTTAAAAAAAGGTTTATAAATAAATTAAGCTAAATGGACTTCCATAAACATAAGAACATCATTTATCTAGTTCATGTTAGTTTGCAAAGAACCAGTTTTTTGGGATCTTGGAGAATAAGCTATTATATATGTAAGCAAAATTTTGCTGAAGATAATTCAAAAATGCTTGCAGCAGTACATTGACAAGGAACTGCCAGAAATTCAAGCTGGACTCAGAAGAGGATGTGGAATGAGGGATAACATTGCTGATGTCAGATGGATCTTGGCTAAAAGCAGAGAATACCAGAAAGATATTTACTTGTGATTTATTGACTATGTAAAGGTATTCACCCCATGGATCATAACAAATTATGGATAACACTGCAAAGAATGGGAATTCCAGAATACTTAATTGTGCTCTTGCAGAACCTGTACATAGAACAGGCAAAGAGGCAGTCGTTTGAACAGAACAAGGAGATACTACATGGTTTAAAATCAGGAAAGGTTTGTGTCAGGATTGTATCCTTTCACCATACTTATTCAATCTGTATGCTGACCAAGTAATCCAAGAAGATGGACTATATGAAGAAGAACGCGGTATCAGGATTGAAGGAAGACTCATTAACAACCTCTGTTACGCAGATGACACAACCTTGCTTGCTGAAAGTGAAGAAGACTTGAAGCACTACTGATGAAGATCAAAGATCACAGTCTTCAGTATGGATTACACGTCAACATAAAGAAAACAAAAATCCTCACAACTGGACCAATAAGCAACATCATGATAAACGGAAAAAAGATTGAAGTTGTCAAGGGTTTCATTTTACTTGGATCCACAATCAATGGCCAAGGAAGCAGTAGTCAAGAAATCAAAAGACTCATTGCATTGGGCAAATCTGCTGCAAATGACCTCTTGAATGTATTAAAAAGCAAATATGTCACTTTTAGGATTCAGGTGCGACTGACCCAAGCCATGGTACTTTCAATCACCTCATATGCATGCAAAAGCTGGATAATGAGTAAGGAAGACCGAAGAATTGATGCTTCAAATTATAGTGTTGGTGAAGAATATTGAATATACCATGGACTGCCAGAAGAATGAACAAATCTGTCTTTGAAGAAGTATAGCCAGAATGCTCCTTAGAAGAGAGGATGGCAAGACTTCATCTCATGTACTTTGGACATGTTATCAGCAGGGACCAGTTCCTGGAGAAGGACGTCATCCTTAGTAAAGTAGAGGGTCAGCAAAAAAGAGGAAGACCCTTAAGGAGATGGAGTGACACAATAGCTGCAACAATGGGCTTAAACAAAGCAACAATTTTGAGGATAGTGCAGGACTGGGAAGTGTTTTGTTCTATTGTACATAGGATTGCTATGTGTTAGAACTGACTTGATGGCACCTAACAACAACAATATATGTAAGATATGATTAGAGGGAAGGCAGGGAAATGAACCACAATATATTGGCACATTCCATAATAATAATCTTTTATTTAAATGTTCACAAAAAATCTCAGAATAACACTCTTGTCAACCCAACTCTATTTTTGTTATTTTGAGTACACACATCATCCCTCATAATATATGAGTATATTGTGATAAGTGTAAGCACTCATGATAATCCCATACCCATTGCCAGTAACTGGCTCAAGACTGGCCATATGTTGCAATCCAGGCCAATGACACATGAGGGGAATTCTGTTGGTGCATATTCTGGGAAATGCTTTCTTAATGGGGGGAACAAAAAGGCACATAGGAAGAGATGGTCTTTCTTCTTTGGAGTTGTTCATTTCTTTAAGTGACAGCTGGAAATGTGGTAATCATCATGCAACCATGGAAAGAGCTAAAGCTACACATGAAGGATGGCAGAAAGGAAAGAAAATGGAGTGAGATGATCAGTAACATTGTTTAGAAGCTAAAATAATGAATTTGGGTGTCACACTATGTCTATAATTATTGTTATGTGGGATGACACATTCTCCTTTTTGTATAAGCTATTTTGAGATGAGTTATCTGTTCCTTGCAGTCACTGATATAGTAGTATTACCCTTACTTTTTAAATGAGAGAATGGAGTATCAGAGAGAGTAGCTGACTTCCTAAGATCATAAAGGGTATAAAACATCAGGGTTGGAATTCATATCGGTTTTAGCTATTGAACTTGTTCTCTTTCAGTTAAAATATGTAATTTTCAAAGATGAGATAAAATACAATTACTAATTTGAGGACATTAAAACTAGTATTTCTTTAGTTATTTCTAGGTATAACAAAGCATTATGTTTTTGTTTGGTTGTGTTTTCATTTTTACTTTTAGAAAGTTATCTCTGAAAAAAATACTCAAATGTTTTTGATACATATATATATATATTTACAGAAGAAAATATTAAATGCAAAACCTTCTGCTGGTTATGTGTTCCAGAACAAAAATTTCATTACATAGCTAAATATCTGGCCAGATGGGTTCCTAAATACGAAGATCATAAGGTTCAATTCAATTTGAGGTGCTAACAAGTACCCTAAAAGATAGTTTAGCAAACTCACAAAAGATATTTATAGTATTATTCCTTTCTCTCCCACAAAATATGGAGTCCTAGCCTGGATACCAAGCCTTATGCACTTATATTGATGTCCTGGGAAAAAGCTGTATCTCCCTTAGGACTTTGGCTTCAATGAGAATTTTTCTATCTAAACATAACTTTCCCTCACATTTTTATTTCATTTATTAGGAGGGCACCACTGCTTCTCCTATAGGAATAATTCTCTCTACTAATCCCATGAACTGTTCAAAGTATACTCTCCATTCCTAGGATTTTAAAACAGAAATCAATTTATTTGGGGTGCAGCAGTCCAACAGGGCAACATGGCCAGCTCCTCACTACACCTTTCTAAAGTGGGATATTTTTAACAAACGGCATGGGATTATGGGCTCTCTGAAGCAGAAAATAGCAGATGTGAAGGCATATGCTCTTTGCCAGACACATCCTGGATTTCAGAATTTACCAAGTCAGCAATCACAGTCTCAGTGAAGGCACAAAAAGCAGATGTCTGACTACATAGCTCTCATATAATCTAGAGATGTCCACTGCAATAGCTCTGTCAGCTGATGTGTCACTTTAAATGTATACTTCGAGATATTAGAAATTGAAAAAGTTCAGCAATTGGTCAACTCCCAGCATGAGGTGACTACATGGAGTGGATTAGCAAAGACTATTGGTTAGTTCCTCTCTTAGTCTTTATTAGACATTGTCTTTGATAGGCTGTTCCTGTTTAGGTTCTATCAAAGGAGCAGAACTACCAAGAGATCAGAAAATTAGTTCCAGATAACACAGAATCAATGCTCATAAATTATCATTTTTTCCCACTGAAAACACTTTGCTTAAATATTTCTGTATCAACTAAGGTTTTATCAGGGTAACAACCACTAGAATGATATGGAATAAGAGATTTATTATAGGGTTTGGACCTTCACAATTACGGGAGGTGATATGAGTCTACAGAATGCTATTGCCTCTGTGCCTGGTTATTGCTGTTGTTCTGTGCCATCAAGTTGATTCCAATTCATAGTGACCCTATATGACAGAGTAGAACTGCCCCATAGGGTTTCCTAGGCTATAATCTTTAAGGGAGCAGATCACCAGGTCTTTACCCCGGCAGAGCGGATGATGGGTTTGAGCCGCTGACCTTTTGTTTAGCAGCTCAGGGCTTATCCATTGCACCTCCAAGGCCTGTGTCTGGTAGTGGGCCAGAAATCACTGAACGTCAGCAGAACCAGCTGTCAGGAGAAAACCTAGATATACAGCAAAGAAGAGGGAAGACAAAGTAGAATTCATGAGGGCAAGTGAAACCCATGTCTGTCTCTCACCAGATCCAACCTCAGCAGCACAGGTGACCTGCCAAAGAAGCTGATGTCTTTGCCACAGAACTACATTCAGGCCTGGTCCAAGACTCAGAGAAACTAAAACAGGGGTTCTTGTGGGAGCAAAATTAGCTGTGGGTCTGACTGCTAATGGCAACAAGGTGAGAGAGCCGATCAGCAACAACACCTTCTAGCTGCAGTGAAGCCTGGCACGCTACACCTTCAGAGCATAAGGGCTATGCTTCACTTCTTGACTTCCAAGTCTCATGCAAATTTTTCTTATGACTAACTGAACCCAAAAACTTACAATAAAAGGAATTCTGGGTATCATAGCTCCATCTTGACTAAGTTGACACAGTATTAAATCACAATATGCAAGTTTTTCAAGTGTATCCCATAAATCTCCTTGTCTATCTTAAATTTTATATAAGACCATTTAACAAATTTGACAAGGAAAACCTTAAGCCTTATAATAAATATACCACGTGAGGAGGACTATGTTTAAATAGAGAGAAAAATTAAAACTGCTTCTTGAGTTTCTAATTTCATTCCCCAAGAAGCTATCTTACTTTATTTCTCATCTTTGCATGTCCATGAAATTGCCTGCTGTATTTCTACAAAAAAGCAATTTCCTTTTTTATTTAGCTAGGTCAAATAAGATTTTATTCCAAACAAACAAAATGTCCTTGACAATAACACTAACTTTGGTTAATTGAATAACCATGTGAACTCTGAATTTTCCCCTTCATGCCTCTCTCATAAGCGTAGAGACAGTCTTAAGTATCAGTTCTGGAACTTAAAAAAAAAAAAAAGTCCTCAAACTCCTCTGAAGTCTCAGGCAAAAAAAAAAAAAAAGGAAAAGAAAGAAATAAAACACAGAAAAAAATCACTACAGAGTTTCAGAGAAGAAATACACTTACAAATGTGAAAATTTGTTTAACCTCAATAAGGATCAATAAACAATGATCTTTTACTCTTTATATGAATGTATATACAAACTGAAATATCAGTCTTGATGAATAAACATTAGTGTTAATTCATTTTAGAAATCTAGTTTATAAACACAAATAATTATTTTTTACTTTAATGCTATGAATTTTGTACATAGCCTATCAGAAATTACCTTTATAGTAGTTTTCTCAATCTTTACCACCCTTAATTTTTCTTCTGATCAGTTTCCTTTGTGCTATCCCTTATTTCTTCTCTTTTATTCCTATTGACTTTTCTCTAAAGAAATGGTCTTAGAAGATGATGACATAGATGTTGAGGAGACTAAGCCCTTAAATCACCTTAATTTCACTGTCTTTGTTTCAATTCCAAATTCAAATATCCTATCTGCCTTTTCTGACATTTGCCAGGAAAACAAAACCCTGAATTGGGTTGGACGGTTATGATTTTGAGATTTTAATATTTACATGCTGAAATGTCAAGAGAATATAAAGTGAAACAGTCTTGTGGAGAAATGCTGCCTGGTTCTTCCAGTGTAAAGGAAACAATTTTATTTTTTTCACTTGTTATGGAGCACAGGTATTAGCTCGAGAGAAGAAGGGGCTTCTAAAATGTTTAAAAAAATAGATACAACTCATCTTCATATAATTGAAGTAATTTGATGGCCTGCAAGAGTCCAGAAAGCAGACTAAGCATCAAATTTATTACAAGAGGACTGGCATAATCTAAATGCTAGAAATAACATTGAACAGAATTGTGGGAATGTTGTAAAATAAAGAAAATCACCATGATTGAAGTCTTATTTGAAGGAAAAAAAAAAAATCATCAATCAAGTTCAAACTAAAAGAACAATGAACAAATCAAGGAGTATTACTTTTGCACTGAAAAGTATTAATATGTGGCATTGTATCAGAAGTTACAGAAGCCCTGGGTATAGCTCTTGCCTTCAAGCTGGCTCCAATCCTCATAGGAAGTTATAACCTAGATGTAGCATTAAAATCTCATCAGCAGTGTGTCCCTTTCTTGAACATCCCACTTTGTTTGCTAGCTGGATGTTTCCTTTGTTTGCGTTTGAATTGATGTAATTTTCACTGAAGAGAAGATATCTCTCTTATTCTGTGTCAGAACAAAGTCCTAGTGTTGTATGCTCGTTGCAACAAAGCAATGAAGAAACGAGTGAAAACACCACAGCTTTGAGTTTGTATTTAAAAACAATGACAAAAAATTTTCCCATAAAGAGATGGAAGGACCTCAAGATAAAAAGGAGTGATTATAAATAGTTGTGTCTCAGAGCAGCATATCAAGAACTTGGCCCCTGCGATCTCAGTGCTAACAAAGTGACACCACTAGCCTTTGATGATTTGTGACAGTCATTGCATTTCAATTGTCTAAAACCAGCACTACCCTCCAGCATCCTCCTCTTAAACACGAAGAGCCATTTATCAGCGCTGCCTGATGAGGCTGGAGATGACTTCAAAGCTTCAGCTGGTTTGTAGCCCTCTTGGAGCTTGGATCTGTTCCGAGCACTCTTACTGGACACATTTTCAGCACAGTTTAGTGTTAGACAAACACCTTCACATGTTATTAACGGGAAATTAAAACTCTCATCCTTTGGACAGCTTAGATAACAATTTGCAGTGTGCTCATGCTTATGTATAGCTGAACCAAACCAAGGTTAAGTGCAAACTTCTAGTATAACAATTTGTGTATGGCACACGAATTGTCTAAGCATTATATAATATAGCAGCATTGGGAAACTGAGAAAGAAAGAAAATTGGGTTGTGTTAAAATATAAGGATAGTGTCAGTGATAAGAGGCCCAAAGACTTACATAAGTGTTAAAACATCGCTTTTGTGTGTGCTTGGAGAATAGCAGGTAGTATCCTTCAGAGTTTTACTACTTTTACTGGTTGGAGTTGATTTATATTTATATGTTACTTCAGTGTGGTTATTTTTTTAAAGCAAAGAAGCGAAAATCTCCTGATAGAATCAAATAAATCAATTCAGCAAGTTTTTTTTTTTTTTTTTTTTTTTAGCGTATATACTATTTTTCCAACGCTGTGTTAGATTCTAAGGGGAATAAAAACAGTGTACATGTAAGGAACCTCCTGGCCTTTAAACATCCTACAGATTCGGTAGACAATCGAAGTTAACAAACATCAAAGTGCAAAGTTAAAAATATTCAAGGACCAAAATGTATGATTCTCAGAACATATATGCTTTCTTTGGGGGAGGCTTCCAACTGGATGTGGGCATTGAAGATTATCACGATTTAGCAACTGCAAAGCCAGATCCAGGATGACTGAGACCTAGACATTAAACTCCCTTCTGGAGTTGTCATGCCACATATATCATGATTGAGCATAAACCAAGGAGGAAGCAAGCAAGAGAATGTCCCAGCAACAGAACAGAATATGACATCAGGGTCTGTTGTTGTCAGTTGTTATTGAATCAATTTCAACTCATGGTGACCCCATGTGACCCCATGTGTGCAGAGCAGAATTGTGCTCCATAGGGTTTTCAAGGCTGTGACCTTTTGAAAGCAGATTGCCAGGCCTGTTTTCCGAGGCATCCCTGGGTGGTTTTGAACCACCAAACTTTCAGCTAACAGTCAAGTGCTTAACTGTGCCACCCAGGGAAACTTGTCAGGATCTAGGTCTTTTTAACTTCTGCATTTCCATGACTTTCTTTTTTTATGTACTTCGGGCCCTGTACTGGATCCATGTTCACGCAGGCCACTCACTGGTTTTCTCCCTTCAGACATGTGACCAATTCCTGGAAGTTCCTCTTTCATCACAGTAATTTCTCAGAAGATCTTCTTCCCCAGATTACAGGGAGCTACTGTTGTCCTTTAAATTCCCTCTTCTTTCTATTCTTCCTAACAACTATGTGTCAAGGATTTTATTTGTCCCTAGCACTCAAGTGGCACTCAAATATTTAAATAAGTTATTTAAACAAATGAGAAATTTTTACTATTCTAGCTAGTTTTTACTCCATTTTCCTCCCTCAGGGGTCCACAGTGCTTGAAATTTTTGCTTTGGATCGGCAATCAGAATGTTAGAGTTAAGAGGGAAGATGAAGCGAGGAAGTAGTGGGTGCCAAAGCTAGAATCTTTGATGCCTAGAAGACTCCCTACACTTCTGGTTTTCAGGTTGGGACAAGACCTCTTCTATTAACACAGAACCCTGTTTGGTAGAATAAACAGGCATAGTAGATTCTATTCAGATGCTCCTTACAAGACAGGTGCTTCCATTTGCAGGTGCCGGCTTCTTAGAGTCTACAGCTGAATCACTGGAGGCTAGGCCCTCCTCCGCAGGGGAGATCTGCAGCCAATAATTAACTCACAGAGAGTGCAAACAGCACCCATATTGTCTCAAAGAGGGATAAATCTGTGGTGCCATTCATGCTACAAGGTCCTATGTGAGATTATAGGCTAGACTTTAGTTAGACCAATGATTCTCAAATTTTAGTGTGCATCAGAATCACTGAGGGCTTGTTAAAACACAGATCACTGGACTCCATACAAGGGTTTCTGATTCAGTAAGTCTGGGCGTGGGAATTTGCATACTAACTGGTTCTCAGGTGATGCTAATGCTGCTGGACCAGGGATCACATTTTGAAAACCACTGAGCTGGACCCACTTCTTTAACTACCTTCTCCCCTAGTCCTTACCAATTTCCCTCACTCTCTGTAAGTTTTACTTGAGATCACTCTCATAATAATTCACTTGCATAAGAATCCCTATCTCAGGCTCTGCATCTAGTGAACCTGACCATGTCAAATCAGACCTATAAAACAAACTCATTCAAGTCGATTCCGATTCATAGCGACCTATTTAAAAAAAAAACAAACAAACCCATTGCCATAGATTCAATTGCAACTCATAGTGACCTATAGGACATTTAAAAAAAAAAAAGTCTTTTTGCATATGTATGTAATGTATACATGCTGAAAATCAGGATAGGAACCTGGTAAAAAATGTGCCACCTATATTTATTCAGGGATACACAGGTTTTTTGTATATGTGAAGTCACGTTAACAATAATAAGCTTGCTTTCATGAGTTTAACAGGTCTCCCTCCTGGAATTTCTTCTCTCACTGCTGTTCAGTGAGTACCACAACCAATGCAATGAAGCATCCATAGTTGCTAAGGGATGCAGAGCTTAAGGCAGAGCATGGTAAGGGGAGATAGAGGCAAAAGCCTCTGTCTTGTTTGTGGTGACCCTGTTAGAAGGATCAACAGCACTGTTATAGGTGTCTCCACATTTTACAGAGATTATTGAAACTGTCCTTGCACAAATTAATGTTAGCCCCTTTTTTCTCAATCCTGAAGACCAATCAGTGTGAGGACACTGGAAAAGTAAGCATGCTGTTCTTCAAACCCTTCTTCCCAACTAATCTTTCCCGCCTGGGTCAGGCTCACTGTGCCTGTCTGCTTTTTATCTGAGGTTGATTTTTCACAAAAGTGCTTTCATTGTTTGTGCAAGTTTCTAACAGCCTCACCCTTCTGATTTCTGTAAGTCTCTGTTAGATTGAAGCTGGGAAGCACGACAGATGCTGTTCTTGTTTATAGCAGAAGTTGGACTTAGCTTGTTCTCTGTGAAGTATTGCATTATGCCGATGCTCCTGAAAAAAATAATTGTAGGTATGAAATAATGAAAAGGCAAAATTTATGTTAAAGACAAACAAACAAGTGACTCTCAATATCCAGATCTATTTCCCACCATCCTCTTGGTTGCAGTATCATCTTTAGTGGGTTAATGGGAGTTTTCCAACCCTAAAAGTTGACTCATTATTTCTTTTCCCTTCTCATATGACTGCACAAAGCTTTGTATCTACTGCAGGAAAGCAACGACTATGATAGCAAACATTCTGCTCTTCACATTGCAATGATTCTTTAGAATTACCTCCTTCTACATTAAAGAGAGCCCAGAGCAGCAGAAATGAGTCCTGGGCTCTTATATAAATCTTAAAAAAGAAGTGTGAAATCTCCATTAGCATTAGCTTTTTGCTTTTTTCTGTTTTTCACTTCACTTTGCAACTAACTATAAACTTGGGACAAATACTTGGGTACCAGCAATATATCCCTAAATTCATTCATATATATTTGGTTTCAGAACTTTTAAAACTGCAAGCCACTACTCTGTGTGTGTGTGGGGCGGGGGTGGGGGGAGAAGTAGTCCCTAATTCCACTCTAAGAACTCCTCTGAAATCACTAAGATATGCTTACTACAAGATAAAAGGGGCCTCAGGACTGACAGAAATGGTACTGTTTGGAACATGATTACATCTAATTGTTTCACCTTCCTGAAGTCTGAGCCAGGTTTGGAAGATCCAGGCATTCTGTGACATTTGAAGGCTCTACTCTGGTAACAAATAGACTAATCCTCCTGAACAACCTGATCCATAAAATGGAACAATTTCACTACTTGTGACATTTAGCAGTTTTTATTTCTTCACCATGAACAGGATTCCTGCCCTTATTATTTAAAGTTAATTTGTGATGATACACTCCATTTATATAGTATATAGTGTATGGTAGTTATATATGTTCTTAAAAAATGCTGTCTAGTTTACTCTGACTCATGGTGACCCCATGAGTGTCAGAGTAGAACTGTGCTCCATAGGGTTTTCAATGGCTGATTTTTCAGAAGTAGATCACCAGGGCTTTCTCAATCTTAGATGAAAGATTGAGACATGCATGGGGTTGCCATAACAATAAAAACATACAAACAAATAAAAAAAAAAAAAGTTGCTGTCAAGTCAATTCCAACCCATGGAGATGCCATGTGTTGCAGAGCAGAACTGCCCTCCATAGGGTTTTCATGGCTGTGACCTTTCAGAAGCAGATCAGCAGGCCTTTCTTCCGAGGAACCTCCGGTGAGTTTGAACTAACAATCTTTCAGTTAGTAACGCAGTGCTTAACGATTTGTGCCACCCAGGGACTACAAAAAACCAAACCAAACCCACTGCGATCAAGTCAATTCTGACTCATAGCAACCCTACAGGACAGGGTAGAACTGCCCCATAGGGTTTCCAAGGGACATGTGGTAGATTCAAATTGCCAAGCTTTTGGTTAGTAGCCGAACATCTTAACCACTACACCACCAGGGTTTCTGACTACAGCCAATGTTTATTAAGGGTGTACTGTGCTGCGTGCCTTCATTAAGCTAAAAGCTTTACACCTGCTATCTCATTTAATGCTCAACAGAATTATGTGAGCTATGTACTCATTTACCAAATGATGAAGTTAAGGCTTACGAGGTGAGGTGACCTCCTTCAGGTCACATATCTGGAGGTCACAGAATTGGCAAGTTATTTTGATATCCTTGTTTCCCTCCCCTTTCAACATTTGCAGTGACTTGTTCCTCATTGTTCGCTTAGCTTCACTTCTATCCAGCACTTGGGATTTCAGCTTCCAGTCACTCTTCATGCCGATCTAATTCTGACTTAATATCTTTACTTTCCAAACTTGGATTCTGCCTTTTTCTAAAATCTGATGCCTGCCCTCATAGGGCAGTCTGAGTGTAAGAAATATAATTCTACTCAAGAAATTTACTGACGGACTTCCCCAACACTATTTGCATGAAAGCCAATCTCTTGGATCTCTAATTAACCTTAGTGCCTACAATAATTTTAAACTCTAGTGGCCAGAGAGGTACTGATATGAAAATAAGTGCCTATACTCCTAAGAAAATATTGATTATTCTTAGCCATGGTAACAAGTAGCCTCCACACTGATTTTATACTCTTTCAAAATCAATGCAAGTTTGCCTCAGTGACCAAGCTTCTTGGTTTATCAGTGACAGCCTCTCCCTTCTGAAAGCCAGCCAGTGAGGAATAGACTCAATGAACACATTATCGAAGGCTAATTCATCAACAATAATCCCAACTGAGTTCCCACTTAGTTTCTGCAATTTAAGTCCATTCACTTCCATCTCTGAAGTCCACCAATCCCTGAACTCCATTAGCCTGCCGTCCAAAAAAACACTCATACTATCAACAGTAAGCTTTGCTTGAAGAGACTATGTCTCACCAGCATATCTCTCCTTTTCTTAAGTAAGACACTAATCCATTTTTTTGTTTTTTGTTTTGTAACGTTTGCTGATTTCTTTAGCTTTTGAAAATTTTCCCACCATGGCCAAATTTAAGGCACCAATGTGATATTAACCAATTGGCAAAATTTCAGGAACTTTAACAATTGGCTCTTTTAGGCTGGTACTAGCCAGTTCCAGCACACCACCAGCATTTCTCCAGAGAATCAACCTCATGTCACCGGGAAAGAGAGGAGAGTGAGCCCAGAAAGTCACCGAGCTGTCTGCGAAAAGAAGAAAATCTCTTGACTGTGGAATATTTCTGTGTGTAAAATTTCAATTAATTCTCCTGTTTTGGCTCTGTGATTCAGCTCCTCCTTCCCCAAACAAAGCAATAATAGGAAAAAGAATAGTCATTTTCAGGTCATATGTAATGTCAAAAATACGTAATTGTGAAAGTGATCACTCTATAATGCATCTCAAAACTGTTTTTTTTTTCAGTAGATACTTGAAAATTTTAAAGATAACAAAACATATCCTTCTAGAAGGGCTACCATTTTGTAAATGGAAGTTTTTTTTTTTGTTGTTATTTACTTAATTCTAAGGACAGATTATAACTGATAAAAACAAATATCATTGACATGTATTATTCCCTTTTATCGCCTTTTTATTCCCTCACAAAATATAAAACCAAATTGATAAAGATAAATCATATAATAGTTTTAAGGGTTGTGATTCTAATTTTTTTCAAAGAAAAATGCAAAGTATGTTACGAACTCTGCAAAATGTTAAAATACTCTTAAGTTAATATTCACATATAAAACATCTATTCTGTACCAAGCACTACTACGGAGATAAAATAGTGAAAATTCATGATTCCTGTCTTCAAGGAGTTTTCAGTTTAGTGAAGAAGAAGGAAATAAACTTATAACAGAACAAGTTAACTAATAAAATGGAGGAATATAAAATGAGACATAGAAGACAGAACCATCAAAAATTTTCTGGTAAATTTAGAGAAGACTTAACAAAGGCAATGAATGGTATCTGTGCTCAGAAAGGCAGTATGCTTTGCAGTTAGAAGGCTGGATTCTGGTGCTTGACAGCCTAGCTTGGATTCCAGCTCTACCACTTACTAGCTGTGTGATGGGCCAAGTTACCTAGTCTTTTTGTAACTCAACATTCTGAGTTACAGAAACTTGCATGATAATGTCACCTTCTTCGGTGGGTTTTGTAGGATTAAATGCATAAATGAACAAAATACTCAGGACAGTGTTTGCAAAGTGTTATAATTTGAACTAGAAGGACCAGTTTCTTGTGTGGATAAGCTTGGGAAGAACATTACAAATAAAGGCAGCAACATAAGTGAAGATAAGGCGTTAGGAGGCTGATAGTGAAGCATCTTTAATTCACACAGAGGGCTGAGATTTTTATCCTATGGGTATTCATGAATCATTGAACAGTTTTTATCAGAAAACATGCATATTAAAAAACTCATTCCAGGGAAGTTTGAAGCAAAAATTGGAATTTGAGACTTCAGGCAGAGGCAACAGGTAGGAGGCTGCTGTGATAGCACAGAGGAGTAAAGAAGGAAAATTAAGGAAAGTAAGAGAGAAGACATTTAGGAGATAGAATAAACTGCACATGATTAGAAATAGGGGTAGAAAAAGGGTATATATATCGTTGTGTGTGTATATACTTTTCCTGCCTAAGTTTATTTCAAAGAAAAATTAGAAAACTAACAACTACGAAGACTATGAACAATGGAAAGAAAACTTAATTATTAAAATAATAATGAGAAAAGATATGACTACAGCTTCATAATGCTTCAAATGAAAACATTTAAAGTAAGGTTTGGCTGAACTACCTATTTAACTTTTTTTTTTTTTTTTAAAAGTAAGTATTTGGGGAAAGACAGTGAGTTGGATGGAAACTATCCTGGAACCAAATCTGTGTTATGTAACTTAATAGTCTGTCCATGTAGTTTACATGAGTTCAATCATATTGTACAATTGGGATATTATAAAAAACTAGACCTTTAAAATGCTTCTGTATAAATCCAAAAAATTTAAAGCTAGCTGCAATGAAAGGATTTTTCAGTGAGCACAATAATTCACAAATTCAGAATGTTTTAGAATTGGAAAGGACAACTGAATGTTTTAATTTAACTCCTTCCCTACCATTTTATGGAGCCCTGGTGGTGCAGTGGTTAAGAGCTCAGGCTGCTAACCAAAAGGTTGGCAGATTGAATCCACCGACCGTTCCTTGGAAACCATATGGACAAGTTCTACTCTGTCCTATAGGGTCCCTATGAGTCAGAATCGACTCGACAGCAACGGGTTTGGTTTTTATTCGTTTCTACCATTTTATAACAGGAGGAAGGGAGGACCAGAGAAGCTAGGTCTGATCTAATCACATAGTTATTGGCTGACAGTATTAGAACAATCACTAGACCCACAATCCATTCTCTCCTAGGTCAGTGTTTTTGCCACCACACGTGTCAAGAAGCTCTAGCTCTACTATCCGTATTCTGCTTTAAGCCAAATGATATTTCCTGAATATCAAGAATCTCAAGTATTAGCTAAAATATTTTCTATAAATGCTTTTTATATATCTGTTGCTTCAATGTCTTATAAACTAAGTATCTTTTAACATTGTTAGCAGAGGCTTGTTCATTTCTCTTAAAAAGGGAGATGTTAGACTCTCTCCACTGATAACAGTAAATTTATAAAGGGTATATGTACAGGATTTGAGAAATAAGAAGATACACTGTTCATGTTGTTTTCATCTCTCTTGGGAGAAAAATTAAGCTATGTTATATGTATTCCATACACTTGCTGGCGTAGCCCACTGGGAATTAACTTTCTCCTGTAATGGATTTGCCATAAAAACTGAGGCAGTCTTCTATCATTTGGTGCCTTCTTTCTTGAGCAATCCTGGAGTCAGAGTTAAAGCAAGATCAATTTTTTTTTTTTTTTAATTTGGGGACAGAGAAAATAGGAAAAGGGAAATACGTTTTGAATTCTAACCCATTTTAACTTAGCAGCATCAAATTTCTCGGTTTTCCTGTCTAAATGAAAAAAATAGGGAGAAATGATTATTTTAATTAAGCCTGTAGAAATGAAGGCATGATGTTAGTATCTCTTTTACTTTATTAGCTTAAACTTAACCAGATGCCAAAAAAAAAAATGCCAGCAGCCCTCAGTCAAGGGTGTGCTCTGGTTGTTATCTCCCAACTCCTCTCTTCCCAACTATACTTTCATTGGTGTCACCTTTGTAGTTTGAAATTGGCCATGATGGGAGTATTTACACCATGAACATTGGCCAGTTAAGCAGTTACCCCTGAGTCAACTCTGACTCATGATGATCCCATGTGTGTTAGAGTAAAACTGTGCTTCATAGGGTTTTTAATGACTGATTATTTGGAAGTAGGTCACCAGGCTTTTCTTCCAAGGTGCCTCTGGGTGGACTTGAAACATCAACTTTTTGGTTAGCAGCTGAGTATGTTAACTGTTTATGCTACCCAGAGATTCCATTGGCAATTACTACAAATGAGAATTGTATTATTATTATTAATATATTTTTAAATTTCTTTTTTAAAGAGCCAGTTTATCACCACACCACTTCTCTCAATCCACCATACCTGACACAGTGCTGAACACATTCTATCTCAGTTTGACAGTGGACTCAGAATCTTATCCCATAACACAAGTGTGGAAAATATCTTCTTGTTTTATAGGTGAGAATACTAAAACCATGAATGGCTGAGAATTGCAATAGTTAGTTGAAGTAGGACTCCATTTTCCCTCAATCCAATGTACCTTCTTCATCACCAAGGTCTGTCATATTAATGATTTATTTGAATAAAAAAATACAAAGAAATTGATTACTCAGTGTCACTTAAATTAGATAACGTCTCTAGCCAAGAGGAGACTGCTCAAATGAGTATGTATTTTTTGGAACTCCAATAAAATTCTAGGCACACATTGGCATGCCAATCATAATATCTGAATTCAGTCTTGGCCTTACTACTCATAAGCTAGGCTTTGTTTTCTCATTGCTAAAACATTGATTAAAATACCAGCTTTGAGTACCTTATCCTGTTACCCAAACCTGTTGCTGTTGAGTCTATTCCAACTCATAGGGACCCTGTAGGACAGAGTAGACCTGCCCCATAGGGTTTCCAAGGTGGATTTGAATTGCTGACCTTTTGGTTAGCAGCTGAGCTCTTAGCCATTGCTGAGTACCTTATACGATTGTGAAAATACAATAGGAAAATTGATACTAAATGTTGGAAAATTGTCAAGTGTTATCTAGACAAAGAAGTCCCTAGGTGGTACAAAGGTTAAAGTGTTGCTAACCAATTTTTTACTTCCAGAAATTTCAATTAGCCATTGAAAACCCCATGGAGCACAGTTCTACTCTGACACACATGCGGTCTCCATGAGTCGGAGTTGACTCAACAGCTACTGGTACTAGTATTTAGATAAAGGATTATTTCTAATATGATTATTTGCAGATATTAGATATTGGAGGAGCATTAACACCTACAAAATACTAGGTAGAAGTGGGCTCCAGAAGCTTTTCACCAGGCACAGGAAGTCCTGTACTTATCTTCCTTATAGAGTTTTAGACAACGAATGAATTACTAATGGAAAATCAAATGAACTGACTAGTAGAATAACCACTAGTCGTTTTAGTAATTTTCTCCCCTAGCATATGTTGTCGTTAGTTAGATGCCATTGAGTCAATTCCAACCCTAGCATATAGATATCTATATATCACATTTGTCCAAATCCTGCATTTAGTTACCATTAAGAAGATAAATGCTACTGTTGATGGTGGTGTTGCTTTAATCATCTCTTTGAAAAGAAATTAGAAAATAACATGGATAATCTATGTCCCTAACTTGAGCTAACAAGGAGACTATTTCACCACTTTAGGAATCCACTAACTGAAACTGGAATCTAGGACAACTTGGACAGATCAAACATATAGCGCTATGTTCTTCTAACACACATTTGATGGTGTGAGAACCTTGAGAGACATGTGCTTTCTGTATTTTCATCTGACTGAGCACTGGCATTACTGTTGCATAGAGTTTAAGTAGCCGGTTGAGCTGTCGGTCAAATCTATTGGCAAAAGGCAAAGAGCCCGATCTCAGGCAATGCAAATACGAAGGCCTCCAATGGATGCTAATACAATAATGTGCCCTTTGCCCACCCATTCAAGTTTCCCTAATCTCTCCCATTCCTCTTGTATTCATATATTGGCCTAATTCATTGTGTCAGGTGTTACGTTGGATGTATATCCAGCAATGTTCTGGCATCTCTAGGAAGTTCCATCTAAGAAAAAAAGTTCTGGTACCTCTAGCAACTTATATTCTATGGAAAAAGCAGTTTTTGTCCTGAGCATATAGTGAAGAAAGTACGTAAAGGAAGTCAGGATAACATAGCAAGTAAATTACAGACCTGGCAGTCAGATACCCTGAACTTTGTTACTGATTCCATTTTGACGTAGATGGGGATTCTTGGAAAAGTAGTGCTTTAACGCCTTCTTGCCTAGGTTTCCTCGTGTGTGGTTAATAACAGTAACTACCACATTAGGTAATAATGCATGCAAAGCTTTTTTCTTTTTCAAATAAGAAACAATCCTCCGCAATGTCATTTTGAGAACTTTTAGCCTTGACACAGTATTAGACAAAATTCTAGATCAAGTTATTAATTTGTATATTGTTCAATTTCTGAAATTGTGAAGGCATGGTTTGGAAAATAACTTTGTATTATGAATGGCATATTTATTAATATTTAGGCATGTTTAGTCTTTCATATTTACAAGGTAATGTCCTTGAAAAGTACCTCCTGTAAATATGTGCTAGGCAGCTTGGTTTCTAGACTAAAGTAATTTACACAATGATACATCTTACTTAATATGCCTTGTGTGCTGCTTACTGAAAGTTTATACAATTATTAAAGTGATGAAATGCTTTAGCCATATTGTAGTTACCTTAGCAACTTGTTGCAATGTGGATTGTAAGCAAGTGCCTCTTTTATATTCTGAACAAATTTTTAAAAAAAAATGAGCAGGCCATACAGGCTACTATAAGATTACTTAACACATATTTTGGCATTTTTGCTTCATAACAGTAATATTAATTCAGCTGTCAACATAATGTCATTGTGATAATTTCATAATTACCTTATCTACAAATAATCTATTACTGACTCAGTTACTTTATTTAAAAATTAACTATTCTTTTATATATTTATTTGTTGAAAGCAATATTATATATCATTCCATTCTACAAGGCACTGTGCTAACAGAAATGAATAAAATGGTGACTAAACAAAGTCCCTGCCACTTCAACCTTAATTCCATTTGGGAAGATAGACCAAAAACATGTCGAATACATATAAAAAAAGAAAGGAAGAACAAGTAACAGAGAATGGCCTAGACTTGGGAGTGGGGGACACAGCGAAGTTTGCAAGAGGCAAAGTTACTATTTAGAGAATGGATCAGAAAGGCCTCTCTAGTCGTTTTAGAGCCCTAGTGGCACAGTGGTTAAGCACTTGGCTGCTAACCCAAAGGTTGGCAGTTCAAACCCAACAGCCTGCTCCACAGGAAAAAGATGTAGCAGTCTGCTTTCGCAAAGTTTACAGACTTAGAAACCATATGGGGCAGTTACACTGAGTCCTTTAGGGTCACAATAAGTCAGAATCAACTTGACAGCCATAGGTTTTGGGCTTCGTCATACTTCAGCGTAGGTTTACGTGAAGCGAAAAAGTCACGAGAACATCGTGGGGAGGACTACTCCAGGTAGAGGAAGGAAGAACTTGACAAGTTCCAATAACAGAATGAAGAACAGTATAGCTAGAGGTAGATGTAAACTGGAGAATATGGTATAATCTCGTATAGAGTTTTCAAACTTTACTCTAGTTTTGTTGTCTGTAGAAAGGATGGGGTGGGGTAGGGAAGAGGGAGGGAGGGAAAGACAACAGTGAATACTTGAGAGCAGTTAAGAAGATACTGCTATAATCCAAAGAGAAATAAAATGATGGTAATGTAGTCCAGGGTTATAATAAAAGTAATGATAATTAGCCCTTTTCTTGAAAGAAGAATTCACAGGCCATGAGGCCTTAATTAAATCCAAGAGCATGGGATCTCTGGTAGACTCTTTTACAGACTGCAGTGGTAGTGCTTCTTTGGCAAATTCCAACAATTTGAAAGTGCTGACATAGACTTCAAAGATCATTCTGCCCACTTTTTCAGCTGTTTATGGACTCATCTTACGTTCTACCGGCAGACGGGCATTCAATCATTTTGGATAGAGAATTTTAAGAAAATCTTTCATTTTTATTATAATGAACTTAAAATTAACTCCCTAGGCCTGGTTCTCCCTTTGGAACAGGACATGGAACTAATTTACTACTGCCTGTATAAAGATTATCTCTTTTTACAGTGTAATTCTTTTTTCTTGAATCAGGGTTTTTTTAAGGGTGTTCTGTGGAACTCTATGGTCAAATTACCTAGGAAAATACTGCATTCTATAACTCTTCTTGAAAAGTCACCAAGCACATTAACAAAAGTTTGAGATATCCTAAAGTAAAGAAATATTTTCTACTCTGATTAACACTGTGTTCCTAAAAGTTATTCTACCTTAGAATCCTTTTTTTTTTTAAATGAGACCTATTTATATTTCAGAAAACTAGTATATGTGTTATATTTCTTGTAATGGTGACTGAGACTAAATACTCTTCAACCACTCCACATATGACATGATATTTAGATTTCCCTGAAGTGCTGGCTAGATTCCTCTGTACAGATCAAAAACATGGCATAAAATTTAACATATCTGATGTGGTCTGAGTAGCTGCATATCTTCTGTGGCTATTACTTCTTGTAAACCTGAACCCATGCTCCTTTCAAAGCAATTTAAGTCTATGTTAACTGTGTTATAATCATACTATACCATCGGTCAGGATAAACACAGAAGTCCCCACCAGAGAAAGAGTTGCCAAGGCATTTCCTCCCTACATAATTGACGTTTTTCACCTACAGGCTGGATTTAGAACTCCTCTTAGATTTCAACAGGAATAAAGGGATTACTACATCATTTTCACTCTTGATTCTATCATCGTTTTTATTGGCAATGTCACCCAGCTTTGTGTCACTTGAATACATTATATGTTTTGATCTCAGGCATTGATGGAATTTGAACAAAAAAGAGCACTAAAGGTAGAAACTTAAGTCAATTCACTAGAGTCCTCTTACCAGTTTGGTATTAGGTTGTTAAAAAAACACACTGAGTATAGCGATACCATCAGTTTTGAACACAGACAAAATTTCACCATCTTATCTCAAAGGATGTAATTGAGATTGCTTTTTTGAAAATAAAACTTATCATTATTATGTCATCACATGATATACCAGCATCTCTCCAATTAAAAAGTTCATAAATCTACTTGTTCTTACACTATATATATACATTCTTGGTACTTCCAACATACTTTTCTAAATTTTCTTATAAATCAGTAGGTTAAAAAAATCTACTGCTTTTCCTAAGACTTGGAGCTCTCTTAATTAACTTGTATTTTTACTGCCTTTTGGAAAATCAGAACATTTGCTAATTTCCCTTTTTAATCTGTCTCGTCTTCTATGATTTCTCGGTTTTTTAGAGTATTCCTGAAGTCACATTTATAAGTGGTTTGATAATGTAATTCCTTGAACCTACAGATTCAAATCCCTTTACAACTGAAGACAAGTTTCTTCATTTAGCTATACTGGAAGTGGGGGGAGCCCACACAGCAAAGAGAAGCAGAAAGGACATTAGAAATGGATTATAATAAAACTGTTGCATTGAAATAATAAAGAGAACAGTTAGATGGACACTTTAAAAGATGAAAAAACTGACTAATTTAACTGTTTTGATTTCCACAGGGTCAATTATAAGTAAAATCAGCATATCTCACACAAATTCTACTAAGGTTTTGAAAAACTTAAACTATTTACCTAAATCATTCTACCCCACTCTAACTGGCAAGATCCCTGGCAGTATATTCAAATATATTGTAATTTTGAGGCCCTGTCATTTTGTTTCTTTAGAATATACACAATAAATAAAGTAAGAGTAAGAAACTACACTGTAATGGCAGTTGAAGAGAGGTCTTCCAAGTTAGAACAGTATTAGAAACCATTAGAAGATTTATCAATTCAAAAACTGCTATATCCACGTGAGTTAATCACCCAAATCATGGCAGATAATGTCCTTCTAACCAGGTGTGATTCTGACTGTGTCAACACAGGTCAGAGGTGTGACTGGATAAAACAGAGGGAGCTGTGATCATGAGAAACCATTTCTATTAATACGAATAAATAAAAAATAGATGTACTGCATATACTAGAATGCTGAAGATCAATGCAACTAGCATTTATAGCAGACACACATTCATTCAGTAGTCAGGGAGTCATTTAAATATTTACTAAGCACCTACTATGTGTCAGGCATTTGCTGGAGACCAGATAAATGAATATAAATGCATTATTTTCCATGCTTCCATAGAATTTAGGAGACAATTTAGCCTACAAGTCAGACATCTAAACAAATACATTATAATAGTAAAGAGTAAGAAAAACAATAGACATATAGTCAAGATATAGAGGTAGCTCAGTGATGGGCATGATAAGCACTATCAGGAAAGGAAGGAAATCCTTAAGAAAGAATATTAGTTGCATTCAATAATATTAGTTTCAAACAAAATAAAGCAAAAACTGACTTTTTCACTGACTAGTAAAAAAAGAAATGGTGGATAAATACAACATGTTAATGTATTTGAAATAAACAGGAACAAGGGAAACGGGAAAAACAATAAACTTTTTCTTTAACAAGTTAGTAATCCTTACAGTAAATGAGCCACAAGTGTTAAAGTCAGAAATAGTTTCTAATTTTGTATTTTCATATGAGTACAATGAACCTATGCAAAAATTATCTTTCCATTTAATTTTTTAAGAATACTTAACCTTTTTGATATCTATGTATAAATTACTTCATAAAATGTTAAAGTATTGAATAAATGAAGTTAATGCAAAGGCTAACACTGTCTGTATTATAGAGCCATAATTTTCTGAGAAGTTGGAATTTCTGACTATCTAGGAATTTCTGACCAACAGTAGATTTGAGGATGGGAAAGAGATCTTAAGCATGGAAGGCAGTGGAGATGTGGATAACAGATGTCAGAGTTCTTTGTCAGTAATGTGTGAACTGGTAGCTTTGAGAATAGAATTCTATTTTTTCAAATTAGCACCCACCCCAAGACATAAAGACTTAATGGACCAAGGGAAAAAAAAATAGTATAGGTTACATTTCCAAATTCAAATTCAAACCCAATGGATTCTCTTTCAAAATGCTATGGTAAGGGTAAATGGCACATAATCAGTGATACTGTTTTCAAATTTTACTTCATGTGGTTGCTGTGCTTGAGGATATAATTACTCATAACAAGTGTTGAAAGAGCAATGTTATGTTATAAAAGCAATAAACATATCTCCTTCCCAGAGATGTTTTATTTGAGGAAAAATAATCATTGTGTGAGTTAATGTAACAATGGCTATGCTGTTAAACTAAGGATCCAATCGTTGAAGTTTTGAACATTTATACCACGTTGCCTGCTTCAGTTGACAGGCAGTAATGATTGATTTCTGCTATTACAGCATTAACCTTTCTTTGATCATCTCTACGGCAAACTAAATATACAATGCCTCAATATCTAATGTTTCATAGGATTTTTTAAGAATGACAAAACAGAATAAGATGTGTCTCATTCATAAAATGTTAGGTTGAATTTAGTGGTTTAGTTCCTTATTAAGGTTGCATCATTTTAGCAAGATCATTTCAGAATAACAAAAAATTAAACAGGAGAAAGAGTAAAATAACAGGGAGGACAATTACAAATGAGGCAATTTTGTGTGTGGACTGAGAAAAATCACCAGATCTAAGAATATATAGAGAAGTCCTACAAATCAATAACAAGACTACAAACAACCCAGTAGAAAAACGGGCAAGAGTCATGAGTTAGCATTTCACAGAAGAGGAAAGAAAAAGGCTAACAAACCGACGTAAGTGTTCAGAATCATAACTGATCACAGAAATGCAAATAAAGATCACATTGAGATACCATTTTACACCATTTTGAGACAATACCTTATTATGGAGATGCTATATATCTACATGATACATTAGACATTGGTGGTAGGGGTGTAAATTGGTGCAAACACTTTGGAAAGGAATTTTATATTTCATCCTATGGTTGACCATCCATATCCCCTATGGCCTAGAAATTATACATATATAGCAGTGGACACATACAAGAATGTTCATAGCAGAATTATTCACAATAGCAAAAATGTAGAAATCACCTAAATGCCCACCACTGGGAGATGGGATAAATAAACCATGGCATATTTGCATAATACAGCAGTCAAAATAATAAATGAACTACAAAAAAATTTTTTAAAAAAAGTTGCCATTGAGTCGATTCAGACTCATAGCGACCCTATAGGACAGTGTAGAACTGCCTCATAGGGTTTCCAAAGAGTGGCTGGTGGATTTGAACTGCCAACCTTTTGGTTAGCAGCCAAGCTCTTAACCACTGTGCCATCAACATCCAAATATGCGTGTTTGTATGTGTGTGTATGTACAATATAACAATACGTGCAAAATGTAAATCCCTAAGGATTAAACATAGCATAATAATGATGAAGGTATGTCATTTATCAAGGGTTAATATTAATACAATTCCATGTAACTGAGGTCCTATATACATACATAGGTACAGTAGTGGAATGTATGAGACTGCTGATTATCCTGGACCAGGTATGTAAATTTTTTAAATTTCTACTATATTCCTGGTTATTCTCTTTCCTGATCTGTCAGAGAAGCAGAGTATGGTGTAATCTTGGGTAAGAATTATGGTTAATTCACTTCTGTATAATTTAGATTTTACTATATTTTACATAGCCAACAATTTACCTTCTCTCTCACATCCCATAACCAATTCCTGGTAGAGATTATCTGAGCACTGTTAGTGGGGTCAAGCTGTCTTATTGTAATTATTTTGATGGAGGAATGAAAGACATAATCAGAATTTCTTTGGTAACAAAGTTACCCACCATTTAAGACTTTATGGGTAATGTTATAATTCAACAATCTGAACTACACTGAGAAACAAAGAAAATGGTTTCTAGGATACTGTTGATCTATTTGGGCATGAGGCTAAAGCAAGTACTACCATCTCTATCTATTGCTTATATAATGAAAACTCTATTCATTATTCATTTAAAAAGATTAAAAACAAAAAACTTGTAACCCAGAAAAATAAATAAAATGAAGTTACTGACATTTTACTATGTGCTCTTTTTTGTTCCTTCCAAAAAAAAATCATTGTGTTGGGCAAGTGGGTCATTGCTTTCTTGGATTTTGTGAACACGTACAGAAACAGAGTCTATCATTATGTTGCTCTATCTCCCCACTAAGAACACTTGCAAGTTCGTACTCTTTCAGAAAGAGTTACGTTCATCTTACTGTCAGCACTCTTCCTGGAATAGAAACTATACTTTGTCTCCATGCTACTCTGTATGATGACTGGGGTTTCAGTTGACTTCTTGGATCACAAAATTACCTTGGGAATGGAAGTCACCTGTAGTAGAACAACAAAATAGAACAGCCTGTGTGTCTGACACAATGCAGCCTCAACACCTACAGCCCTAGATTGCTCACCCCCAGAACTTCTTTCCTACAAGAAAAATAAAGTACTCTACTGTTTATGTGAAACCCTGGTGGTGTAGTGGTTAAGACCTCCAGCTGCTAACCAAAAGACCGGCAGTGTAAATCCACCAGGCGCTCCTTGAAAACCATATGGGGCAGTTTGACTCTGTCCTATAGGGTGGCTATGAGTTACGGTGTTACTCACAACTAAACTTAACTCTTATGACCCACAGGAAATAACTTATGCATCCCCAATATAATCAGGACTTTTCTAAATTAATTCCAGAATTCAAGACCATTTATGTCATGGATTGAACTGTGTCCCTCCAAAATATCTGTCAACTTGGCTAGTCCATGATTCCCAGTATTGTGTGATTGTCCACCATTTTGTCATCTGATGTGATTTTCCTATGTGTTGCAAATCCTACCTCTATGATGTTAAATGAGGTGGGATTAGAGGCAGTTACGTTAATGAGGCAGGACTCAATCTACAAGATTAG
This sequence comes from Trichechus manatus latirostris, assembly GCF_000243295.1. NCBI lineage: Eukaryota > Metazoa > Chordata > Mammalia > Sirenia > Trichechidae > Trichechus > Trichechus manatus. The sequence continues at coordinate 3,927,584 of NW_004444128.1, read as the reverse complement.
ATTGTGTCCCTTAAACCAATCTCTTCTGAGATATAAAAGAGAGAGGCAAGCAGAGAGATGGGGGACCTCATACCACCAAGAAACAAGAGCCAGGAGAATAGCATGTCCCTTGGTTCCTGCACTGAGAAGCTCCTAGACTGGGGAAGATTGATGACAATGACCTTCCTCCAGAGCTGATAAAGAAAGCCTTCCCCTGAAGCTGGCGCCCTGAATTCTGACTTCTAGCCTACTGGACTGTGAGATAATAAATTTCTCTTTGTTAAAGCCATCCATTTGTGGTATTTCAGTCATAGCAGCACTAGATAACCAAGACAATGTACAATCTCATTCAAATGTATTGTTTTAAAACTACTCCTAAGGATATTCTTACACTAATCATCTCATCCAATCTGTTTTATTTACTGTACTTGATGATCCTTTTTACAACCCTATCATATTTTTGCTCATTTTATCTTTACCAATTTCTCCATTCAACTTCAAGTTTTCATATATTACATACATACTTGAAAAGCCAGCATGAACATTTAGGAGTCTTTCCTTGATCTTCTAGTTTAGGGATTTCACGTCTCCATATTCACAACTATTTTTTTTTTTTTTTAAATAAACATAGTACTTAATCCCATACTGCCTGAAGACACATCTTATGTTGTTTTCTTCCATTGGTAGTCAATGTTTGTTTTTTACTTTTAATGTGCCTGTTAGTATTTGTCACCTCATCTATTTAAATCATCTTCTATAACTATCCATCAACAAAAAATAAAATGCAATAAAACAAACAAAACTAAAAATATTTTTTCTTTACTTTCTTCATTTCCTATATGGGCAAACAGTACTATTACTTGGCTCTATACTTCTCCCTCACAACTGCCACTGACAACTGATTAACCTCTAAACTCTGTTAATTGTACCTTCTTTACCTCTCTGGATGTGTATACTTCTTTCCAAATCTGTTGTCACTGCCTTAGTTCAGGCTACATTTTTAAATGCTAACTGGTGTGTTCTCCTTTCCTTCATTCTTCTTCCTCTAAAGTGATGTTTTGAGAATGTGTTTATTCATTGTTACCCTCTTAATTAAAAGTCTTTAATCGTTTCCCCAAGCTTTTTGTAATATGTTCAAAATCTATAGTATAGTTCTCAAGTTCCATCAATAGTTGGCTTTAGCTGACTTCTCCAGTCCCATATCTTTCTTTCATTACTTAAACTGTAGCTTGAAAACCTGACTGAAGTTAGCCCAAAGGTAAAAAGCTCTCCCTCACTATTTCTATTACCCTCCCCCGCATCCATTTTTGAAAACTTTGCATAGGTTTCTGCTTCCCTGTTTGCATTCAAGTACTGCCAACTCATCCTTTTGAAATTCTGCTTGGCATGTATTCCTGTGGGTAGTATTCCCTGCACTTCTTTTCCTGATCATTTCTGTCTATCCCTATATCCCCTAAAATGATGTAAAGGGCCCTTCTATGTGCCCTCACGGCCCCTACAGCACAAGTGGTTATTCCTGGAAGAGTTCACACAACTAGCAAGTCTCAGAGCCTGAATTCAAAACCAGGGAGTCTAACTCCAGAGTCTGCGTATTAACCACTGAACAGAGATGCTTGAGTCTAGAGATAATCCTTAATAAGCTGCCCATTATTGCATTATCATCAGGGTAAAGTTCAAACTCCTTGGCCTGGTATACAAGCCTCATCAATAGCTGGCCCCTACATGATGAGTCTCATTCTCAGCACTGCTTTATGTTGAGAATTTATGTAAAAGGAAAAGTTGGGTAAGGCAGGAGTTAAAGCTTTCTATCTGATGTTTTATTTTTCTGTTTTTTTGTATTGGAGAATGCCATTTTGAAATTTTATGTAATGGATTATGAATCCACAGACTTACCGACTGAGAGACAGTGGAAGAAAACAAGTGCCACTTTGTGTAAGAAATAAAACAGGCCAAAGTTTTATTTGTTTTTCCCCGTGACCACATTACCTGGTCTGATTTTCTTCCTTGTCAACAAAAATGTCAAAAATAGTCGCCAGGACACCTACTTATCTTAGGAGGACGACAAGTGACATTTAAGTAGTTTCTGCAGCAAAACACTGACTGCTTAGAGAGAGATTTATTCTAATTCCATGTTTAGTCTCTGTTTATTTTGTTGTAGCATGTGTTCTGAATTGAAACTCTAGAACAGCGACTAAATTTTAAGCGAGTGACTTAGCTGCCAACACAACATTGTAGTTAAAAATAACTGAATTTAAGCTGAAAGCAGTGCAGTAAAATGGTTAAAAGCAATAGGCTATAGGCTTAAATCCTGGTTGTGTATTTAATGGCTGTGAGAATTTGAGGGAATGATTTGCCTCATTTAGATTATTAGAATGATAGTAGTATTACCTAATTCATGAACTTGTCTTGAAAATTAAATGATATAATGTATATTATGCAATGTTATGGATTGAATTGTGTCCCCTAAAAATGTCTGTCAACTTGGCTAGTCCATGGTTCCCAGTACTGTGTGATTGCCCACCATTTTGTCATCTGATGTGATTTTCCTATCTGTTATAAATCCTACCTCTATGATGTTAATGAGGTAGGATTAGAGGCAGTTATGTTAATGAGGCAGGACTCAATCTACAAGATTAAGTTGTATTTCATGTCAATCTCTTCTGAGATACAGAAGAGAGAAGTGAGCAGAGAGACAGAAGAATCTCATACCACCAAGAAACAAGAGCCAGGAGAATAGCACGTCCTTTGGACCCAGGGTCCCTGAGCTGAGAAGCTCTTAGTCCACGGGAAGATTGATAACAAGGGCCTTCCCCCAGAACCAACTGAGGAAAGAAAGCCTTCTGCTGGAGCTGGCACCCTGAATTCAGACTTCTAGCCTCCTAGACCGTGAGAGAATAAACTTCTCTTTGTTAAAACCATCCACTTGTGGTATTTCTGTTATAGCAGCACTAAATAACTAAGACACGCAATTAAAACACAAACTCCCATTGCCGGCTGGGAGAGTCCGTGATGAACAACCCAGTCAAGTCCCTGCTCTAACTGACCTTACAGCTAACATAGAGCTTTCTAGTATAGTGCTAACGAGCCCTCGTGGTTCAGCGGTTAAGAGCTCAGGCTGCTAACCAAAAGGTTGGCAGTTTGAATCTACCAGCTGCTCCCTGGAAACCCTATGGGACAGTTCTACTCTGTCCTATAAGGTCACTGTAAGTTGAAATTGACTCGACGGCAATGGGTTTGGTTTTTTTTTCTTTTTTTTCCCTAGTGTAGCATTAAGAAGCTAGGCTCTGAATTAGAGAGCCAAGGTTCAAACCCTGCCTTGCCAAGTGAACTTGACAAGGTTACTTGACTCTCTGTGACTGTTTCCTGATTTCTAAAATGAAGATAATAATATTTAATATGTTTGTTGTTAGTATTAAACAAGGTGATAAATCTAGTTCTCTTAGAAGAGTGCATAGTAAATAAAAGGCACATAGTAAAGGTTAGTTACTATTTGAGTGAGACTAGCAACTTTTTGAGCTAATTTATACGACTGGATTCCCATGAACCAGAGATCATAAGCAGTATCAAGCTAAACTAAATAATTTCAAGAATGGCTCTTCAGGTCTTTCCTTCCTGTAACAGACATGTCCCTCTAGGCTCTAAGTGAACCTTGCAGAGTTCCTCACACAGTGGTCAGCATTACAGTTATGAAACATCTCCAGTGTACACCCCAGACAGTTGAACTATCTGAACGATACTCTCCAGACAGCCATGCCTCATAGACACTGGGTCTTATTTGTTATATGGATTCCTTAGCCAGAGACAACCTGCTAAGGGCACTCCAATGATAGGGCTCTTCCTCCTATCAAAAATTATTAGCCTGTTTACCCAGAGGAGGGTCAGTTGACAAGGAGATTACACCTGATCTCTTGCCTTCTCTTCTTTCCCCCAATGTCTCTCCCTGGTAAAGGGAGTGAATGTCTTGCAGGCCAGGTGCTTTAACTCCTTCCAGCCACTTTTTTTAAGTAATGGAGATGTATCTGTTCATTCTTTTTTCCATCCAACCCCTCAAAGATACTTCTTTTTCCTTTTTGATAGGCAAAACTTTCACATGGTTCCAAAATCAGAAGAATGTGAAAAGGCTCACCTCTACCCTTGACACAATCTTTCCACTTACCCTTCAATCCCAACACTTCTATTATTTTCTGGTGTTCTCACACTGCACTTTGCTATTTTCACCTAAAAGATATCATGAAGACCTTTCCGTATCCATATGAAAAGCATTTCCTCATTCTTCTTCCATAGCCAGAGAGTCTTCCGTAGTACAGATGTACTGTATCTGTACCCTAAAGATATAAGTTTTAAGAAATATAATATGAGCTTCTGGAAAGAACTACTACATCTCTGTAGTGTGTTCCTAAGTAATTCTGTATTAACTTTCATTTGTGTTCTTAGCCTTTTAATAGAATTCTCTTCCTTTTATTAACATAAAGATATCAAGATGAAATAAATAATGATAAGTTTTCTGATAGCTATAAAATTCATAGAGGACTGCCCCACCTCCCTTCTAGAAACTTGGCAGCTTAGCGTCTGGCATTCTCGCGGTACTCATGTCTAGAAGACACAATTGTATCTTAACACAAGAGAACTAAACTGTCCCAATGTTCCTGCAGTGAAATCAATATTGATTAGATTGTATAAGAACTAAAGAGTTTATTCTGAATTCAACATACTCCTTTATTCAGTATTAAAAACATATAAATTCCCTTTAACCTTGAATTACTGAAAATGTGGGGGCTTGTCTATTTGAATTTAGCAATATTGTTAACAGCTCAAACTTTGAAGTCAGGCAGATATAGTTTTCAATCCCAACTCAATTATGACAAAATAGCTTTGGCACTTTGGTCATGTTTGCTTAAACCTGTTTCCCCATAATTTGAGGATACAGCCCAGTGGATTGTAGAGAGGAGTAGCTGAGACATTGTATTTTAATCACATCACATATTAGTTACTCCATATATGGTTGCTTTCATTATCATCATTATTATGTACCTACTTGGCGCTAAATTCTGTACTAGATGTTGGGGTACAACAATATATATGACACCATCCTTGTGCTCATACCTCACAGTTTAATGAGAAAGGTATACCAGTAAACAAATCGTAACTTTAATCTAAAACAATGGAATACATCCATAAAGTAAATGCTAAGCTCCAGGGAAGTAAAAAAGTATTCTGAAAATACATTTTAGAGAGCAATTAGCTCAAGGAGATAAAAGGTTCAAGAGAGTTCCACTGAAAGAGAACCATGTATTTCAACTCCAATTTTCACTTGTCAAAGAATATAAATAAATATACAACACTAGAACAATGCAGTAGTTATTTTAACTTGAAGGGTATTTAATTTGGAAGGTTCTTGGATCTGACAGTACCTCTAAGTTTCAATGGTTATTTCTCAATTCAGTAGATAGGAAAGGGGCGACTCCTCTAACACGGAGGCTTGTTTTTCTTGTTGATTGTCATCTTTTTTTTTTCCCCCATAAAAGCAAAGTGTAAAAAGTGGGAAAAAAAGGATGATTCATATCCCCACATTTTTGTTTTGCTTTTGGACAACAAATGACAAACGTGAATTTGATTTTGCAACAATCCAAAAAAACAGTGAGTACGTTTCATTTTCTTGCAAGCGGAGAAGTGAAACCTTCTTAAAGAGTCCATATACCTACAGGTTTTTCACTTTGTGGAAGGTGGGGAAATGTCATGAATATGATAGCCCTGATTACCACTACCACCTATATACCTCACAAGCTAAAAATCGAGGGCAAGTTAAAAAGACCCCTCTCTGGGCAGCACATGGCTTCCCACAACATCCCCCAGAATGTAAACCACATTTCAGGTATTAAACTTACTGAATGTGTAAATAAACTATGTCTATTAATTTTAAAGAGAAGTATTAGTAGGTGACAACGGTCTGTACATGAACAGCAACCACCAAAATAATTTCAAGTCAAAATCTTTTGGGAGAGGAGTCTGCTTTGAATTCCGAAAGACTTTCTTTCATCTCAAGAGTCTCTTGATTACTCTAGGTCTCTAACTCATGCCTAATATTCTGCCACAATATTTTGCTGTTAACTGATAGGTTTATATAATCGGAAATCGTAAGTTAAAGATGGACTTCTGTTGGAAATAGTTTATTAATTCTTACTGCCACTTCACTTTAGTATCAGGAACAGTCATTTATAAACTAAGAATAGGAATTAGAGCTCGAAGATGCATGAAATCTTGTGGCAAGTGGGCAACTTAAAAGATTGATACCAGATTTGAAAATGCCGCGAACAACTTCCATTGGAAAAGCTGCAAAAAGTCAGTGTCCTAAACACATCTTGGAACATTAAACCTAAAAAATAGCTCCTGGAAAACTAATACACAAGGAAATGAAATGTCTCTTTGTCCCTTAGTATCTCGCCACCGAATTCATTATTCATTTTTGCTTCAAGTAGGCTCTGCGGTTTAACTTCACGTTTTTCCCATAACTTTTCATCAGAAGGAAAGCCTGGGCGCAAACCAGCGCACCCGGGCTCTCCAGCGCGTATCTGTGCGCACCTCTGTGCATCGGTTGCAAATTAGCGGGAGGGTGTCTCCAGCCTCCATTGATCCATCACCCCTAACACCGCCAGTCCTTTTTGGTCAGTGCTACCTCCAGAGTCCCCTCACACCGAATCCAAAGCAGGCTCACCCCTGAAATGCAGACCTGTGCCCTATAACTACCGGCCCGCCGCTCCCTGGTCGCCCAACACTCAACTGCGAACGCTTCAGGAGCGGTTCCGGAGCCCCGAGCAGCACTTGCTCCAACTCCTCCCAACAGTCGTTTTCGGCTTTTGCACAAAATCGGCCTTCCGTTTCACTTTTGCTCCTCCGCAACTCCACGTTCTGTGCTCACTTACCCTCTTCCGGGCAAAAGCTGTTGCCTTCCAACGTGAAGAGGGCTCCCGGAGCTAGTCAAGAGCCCCCGCATGCGAAGAGCCACCGGGTGGGTACCGCCACGGAGCGATGGGCCCCCGAACCCGAGCAAAGGAAGCCCGTTCCAGCACCGCGCTACGCAACTCTGCGTTATCCTCCCACAAGTCTCGAGCGGCAGAGGTCTTTGAAGCGCCAGAATGGATAAACCAGCAGCAAACCTCAGCCTGGCCAGCACTTGGGAAGGCAGAGGAATGCTCTGCTGTAGTAGCGACTGCGCCGAGCACAAAAGCGAACTGTGGTAAAAAAAAAAAAAAAAAAAAAAAAAAAAA
>NW_004444128.1:3889861-3920240 GCF_000243295.1 Trichechus manatus latirostris | reverse complement strand
TTTCTGTGAGCAACTCCTGCAGTTCATTCCCGGTGAGACAAACTGCCGCTGGGAAGGCTCCTTCCTAGGGAGCTGTGGGTGAGTCTGAGGCATTCTCTTCCATCTTTACAGCATGCAGTGATCCCTCTTGGCGGTGGAGGCAAGCGAAAGAAGTTGGAACAGGAGCTAGCCAGAGACCTGGGCAGCTACTCCTGAAGCAAAATTTTGGATAAGGCTGCTACAGAGGCTGGGTCTCCCAGTTCTTAATCCCTCCCCTTTCCCCAGCTGAGGCGTTCACCTGCTACCATCCAGTTTACAATATAAGCGTAGACTCTGAATTAGCCCAGTTTCAAAAGCTAGGCGTCACAAATCCCTAGGCAATTCCTCTCAAAAAGATACGAAAGAGCTTCGGGGGTTCCTTGGGGAATGTTACTGGAGGGAGCAGACAGGAAGCGGGGGTGGTGAGTGGGAATTATGTCCGGGAGTCGATGGATAGGCTCTTCTATTCGAAGGACCTCGGGGAGCTCCTCAGCTTCCCAGCAAGCTGCTGCAACCGCTTCAATTCTCCGCTATAGAAGGGGCGGAGGGGGCCCTGGAGGGTGGAGACGGGGACAGGGTTAAACCTTAGCCCGGCAATCTTACTTTGGCTGCCGGGAGAGTAACTGGCGGCTAGGAATGAGCCAGGGAGCCGAGATGCTGGAGAGGGCAGGGACCAGGGAGGTGGCCAAACGGACCTGAGGGCTTGCAGCCAGGAACAAGCTGCCAGCAATACGCTAACTAGTGAGGACTGATCGAGTCTTCCCGTCATTTGCGTCCTACGAACCCCTGGCCCTCCTCACCTTTCCAGACTTCTTGCTCGCCAGTGGCCTGGGACCGCGGGCTCCGGCTGGGCGTGCGTGTGTGCCTGCGCGCGCGCGCGGGTGTGCGTGTGTGTGAGTGTGTGTGCGCGCAGCCCGCGCGCCGAGCCGGGCCTCCGGGACCCAGCCGCCCGCAGCCCGCCTCGCTTGTATCCTCTTCGCAGCCTCCTCGTCGGCGCCCGACCGCTGTTGCCTTTCCGCAAAGTTTGTTCGGCGCGCAGGCACCTTCGCCAAGGGGATGCCCGAGGAGACGGGTTTCTGAAGCTGTGCCTTGGAGTGGCTCTTCTTACAGCACCTTCCCGCCCAGTCCCCATCTAATCCGAGAAGAGAGTAGATTTTCCAAATTAAGGGGGTAAGGGGAAAGGTGAGTATTGTGAAGAGGAAGAAGCGGCAGCAACTGAGAATATCCGCTTCTTTCCTGCCTAACGCAGGCAGCCAAGTTGCGAGGCTTCCGGGTGCTGGCAAGGTTGTCTCTGTCTCGGTTTCCACACTCGTGAAGGTTTGGAGGAGCCTCCACTGAGAAGGCTTTTTGACCGCCATCCCCTCCTGATCCCTTTGAAAGGAAAAGCCAGCAGAACTGAGGCTGAGGAATCAAGGAATTGAGTGCGTCGCATCCTAGGCTTCGGATTTTAAGGAGAGGAAGGAGAATTAACAGCGCCTCAAGGTAAGAGACGGTAAAACTGCTGCCTGACTTGCCAGGGAGAAGAGTAACTTAAAATAGACGCTGGGGATGCGATGTGTGTGTGGGCGGCGGGGGGTGGGGGGAGGTGGAGGGGTTGTTAAACCAAGTTAGCCTAATCTCTCCCGTCGTCGCGCCACGCGATTGCACAAGCCGCGGGAATGACTTGGGGCGGGCAAGTCGAGGAGTAGCCGGTGCCAGCTAGGAGGCAGGAAGCAGAAGGGAGTGTCCTGCCCTTACACTTTTTAGAACCTATTGGAAATAGGTATCGAGCTAGGTCGTCTGCCCAGGCTGCTACACAGCAGGGACTGGGGTTTTTCCCAGCGAGAGTTTTTTTTGTTTTCATTAGCACTGTTGACCCACCCCCTTGTTGCCATAGAGAGCGGTAGGCACCGGAGAACGGCGCTAGGACGCGGTGGCAGGTGAGCCTGGCGCAGCTGGGCAGGTGGTGGTGTCCGGCCGGCGAGTGTAGGGAGCTAAGCCCATGTCGCCGCCCCGCGGGCTCCCAGCAGCCGGCGTCGGAGCCCGAGTGCCGCGGGTCGGCTGCTGTTCCCTCTGCCTCCGCTAGAGGCTCCCAGCGGGCGCCGCGGAGCGGGTGGGTGTGGGGGCGCCGGGAGGCGGAGGGGCGAACCCCGGCAGCGAGCACGCCGGCGAGGTGGCCGAGCGGGCACGGCAGGGGGAGGCGAACCTGGCTGGGGCTGGAGACGTGAGCTGGAGTCCCGGCGCGCCTCCTGGCTGCGCGCAGCGCCCCGGGGGCGGGGTTCCGAACCCGGACTGAGCTCGCGAAAGCTGCGCTCCGAGCCGGAGCCACTTCGGGGATAAGATCCTGGCCCGCGCCCGGAAGGCAGCCCCGGGGAGGTAATGCCCTCTTTTCTTCTCTCTCCTTTCTCCCTCCTCTCTGCAGATTCTCAGTGCCCAAGGCAGGCTGAAGTGGAGGGTGCGGGTTATACGGTGTATATCTAAAGGTGCTTTTCAGTCTCGCTCCGTGATGATCTGTGGCATGTGTATTCGAACTAAACCCTAATTTGCCCTCCTCCCTTTAATATTTGCCTGCTTTAAGGGAAGTTTTCAGCAGCGAGCGCTGGGTGGCTGGTCTTCGGGCCGAACTGCTCTGAGGTGAGCGTGGGTATCCGCCTTGCCCCTCTGAGCCGCAGTGGACTGGAGTGCGCGACCCGAGGGGTGGGGTGTGGTGGAGAAGGGAGTACCACACCCTCTCCCTTTTCTCTTCTTCCCTCTTCACCTAATGGTGAAGGAGTCTCCCCATCCAACATTTTACTGATTCCCTTTCCCAATGGATTGGCTCTGAGAACACAGAAAAGCTGCTGAAAGAATTGGAGAGAGGCATAGGGATAAGACGGAAGTGGTGGCAGTAACATCAGGGAGGAAGGAGGGTGAAGTTAAGCTTATGTGTATGAGGTGGGGGGTGGGTGCTGGGAAATGGCTCTACGGTTCATATTATTTGATGAAGCCTGCTTCATTTCACATTTCACACTGTGTGACATAGTCCACTTTGCTCAAGCCACTAACAGAAAATCACCTCTACTAGGTACTGCCTTGGGCACAGTGGGTACTGAATATGTTTGATGGTTGTTTCTAAGCAAAAAAAAAAAAAAAAAAAGAGGGTTGCATGTGCTTGCTGTGATTAGTCCTTGTCTGTCAAACAGCTGGCAATATATATATTTTTCAGTATGCTGTGTTGTGTTTGTGCATACCGCATGTGTTCATTTTACACTCGGTGCAATTTTTCAGAGTTCTCTAAAGGAGGCTCTTAATATGACTTGTGATATTAAACCTCCTGCAGAATAATACCTAAGGAAGACAGAAGATAGATGGGGCATGGAATATTCTAGGAACACCCAACAAACATCAGGGTCTAGCATTTGTGAAATGTTGGGCCACATGCTGAAAGAATGAACATATTTTTCAGAAATAGGAAGCAGTGGTTAACATTTTAAAAGAGGATGTTCTTGAAGGTGCTGTCACCATCATCCAGTAGTAGTATTCATTACTTCCAATACAGTTAGAGTGTGAGGCAGAAAAGATGAAGCACTTCCTGCTGAAAAGCAGTAAAATGTTTTGTGAGATGCTGTCAGGTACTTCATCCTAAGAATTTAAATGGAATGAATTGTCTGTGGATGATGACTGAAGTGGTTTGGCCATCAGTTATGTATAGGGTATCTATTTTTGGTTAAGGTAAGTATGTAAGTTAATATAATACAGTAAGTGTGGTTTAGTGGAAATGGAAGCAGATCAACTAATTGACTTTTTTCATTCTAGAAAAGCACACAACATGATCTCAGGGAGGATTGATATAAAGTTTGTCATTCATGTATTACATTAGATAGATCTCTGTGTGGAAGGCAAGGATAAATATTTTACTGAAGTCTCAAAAAAAGTGGTTTAAATATATATTTAAAATATACTGTTTCAGAAAATTTATGTGACAAAATGATATTAACTCACCTAGTAGAGTTATTTGCACGTATAGACACAAATATTTGTTGAATTGAATTAACTAAGACAAATGCATAATAAGGGCTCAATTTTGTTTCTGAAAGATACTGCTGAAACCAAAATAAGATCTTGATAGTATTAAGAATCTGTATATATGGTGTATAAGGGATATTGTGTTTCTTGACATTTAATTGGATCAAGCTAGTGAGGTGGATTTGTGACCTCAAATTCAGTTTTAGAACTACGTCTCTAAAAAATTTCTTTTTCCCCTCTCTAATAAATGTGTTTTTAAAGGAAGCTAAACATTGAAATGTTCCACGGATGCCGTGGACCTCAAAACTGAGTACTCAGAAGGAAACTTCATGTCGAGAATAAGAAGTGATAGGAAGTTGTCAAAAATTAATTGGCTTGATACTTCAATTAAAAACTGATTATTATCTGGCTCTGGTAGTCATTATGGTTGATTTCATTTGGTCTCTAGATATTCTGTGAAAGGACTCTAGGTGGAAATGTTTTCCTGTAGTACAAAGAGAGGAGGTCAGTATGTGCAAAAAGGCTTGTCTGTTGCTGATTCTCCAATTGTGGTTGCATTTTATCCATAATGCAGCATGCTAGATTAAAAACAAGCAAGCAAGCAAACAAACAAACAGATATTGAATTTACATGACTATTTCCTTCTTTGCCATAGCCCTCAACCTCTGGTTCTTCCATCTTTAATTTTGATAAGGAAATATGTCACTAAGTCCCTTCACTTTATGAGCCCCCTTTAGGGGCTACTTTGGTGTTTAGAAACTTCAAGAACTATTTTAAGAGTAAAAGACCATATTTCCTGAAAGAAAATAAATGGTGCTTAAAAAAAGACGTTAGTACAGAAATGAAAGGAGAATAGGAGGGCCAGTTTAAATTCAAGGTAACAGGCTGTCCCAGCTGTCATGTACCTCTGTGATTTCTTTTTTCTGCAACCATTTTGTTGTTGTTATGTTTTTCTGTTAATTCATTCTTTCCTTCTTTCTGTTATAGTATTTCCTACAGAAGGAAATCCATGTACATTTAATTTTAGTTATTTTACAATTATCAGTCCACAAGTTATTTTTAAATGGGAGGTAATCTGAAAACATTAAGATTGTTCCGTTATTTTAGAATTATATACATGAAGATAGCCACTAGAAGGCCAGTTTGATTCTTTAAGGGGTATACGTCTTCACTTGATCCTCTTAGATTGTGGATGCCTCCTGTGTATGGCTGTCACTCCACTGGTTTCTGTTTCTGGGAAGCATAGAAACATAGACAGTCACTGGATATAGATGGACTGCCTTAGAACATGGCATTTTTGTCCATTGAGTGACTTATTTCCATGTAGTTAATACTCTCTCTCTGTGCAGTGTCTAAAGTAATTATATCTGAAATGTTCATATTAAGCAAATAATTGAGACATACTCATCAGTGATATCTGTTCAGAAATTCGTAGGCCATTTTAGGAAAGCCTTACCTCCATCCAAGCCTCTAGTAAATGTAACTATTTTTTGAAAGTGATATTTCTCAAATACAATTGCTAAATGGTTCTTAAATGTCCTCAAAGAGAGAATCCTGGTTCCAAAAATCTCCCAAAGTAAACTTAATTCAGAGCTACCAGGAGAAAGCAAGAATTAGTAGAAAAACCACTGGATTTGCATCAGAAGGTTTGAATTCTGTGTATGCCTTTTATAGTTAAGTAACGTCATTTTTGAAAGGTTCTCTTATTTTTTTAAGGCTCAGTGTTGCTTCCTGTAAAGTGGGAAAATTTAATATCTACCTACTGTATTCTTGAGTTTAAAATCATACCACACCTAGGTTTAAACTTTGGGATAAGAAAAATAAACCTTTCAGTTGCCAAGCAAATGATAAGTAAATTGTAACACTTGATATTAGAATAAATGAAATATTTGTAAAGAATTCCTGTAAAACCTCCGTATCTTTTGACATGCCTTTGATGAAAGGAATTTTTTTTTCTTTAGAGGAGCAACTTAATAATTATCATGAAAATGAAATTATAATTAAAAGTTATGTATTTGAGATGGTTTTCTCTAAGTTATCACTAATATAGCACAAATTTTGTTTTGTATGGAAATCTTGTAATGCTTATTGTGTGAAATGTAAAAGTCCATCTGGACATTTGAGCTGTTTTTAAAGAGTTGTGATGCTAAAGAAAAGGAAGACAAAAAATCAGAGTAAAAATTTTATGAATAGTAATGTTTAAATAGAATCCTTTTTTTTTGAAGAAACTCTACATTTTCCTTCATACTGTGTATTCTTAATATGACCCAGGTAACAATTACCATTGCTTTTATTATTGTAAGGCCAATTATCCAGTTTCTTTGAACACTTAAAAAAAATTTAGCTTGTGAAATGTTGGTTCAATGGTTTAATCCTTGATGTTGGACACAAAGCTAATACAGTATCTTAGATTTTGGAATGGAACTTTCCCAAGAATGATATAGTCCATTTATCCTAATTTATTTTAGTGATTTTAATGCTAACTGTGGTGCAGTGGTTAAGAGCTATGGCTCCTAACCAAAAGGTTGGCAGTTCGAATCCACCAACAGCTCCTTGGAAACCCTGTGGAACAGTTTTACTCTGTCCTTAAGGGTCGCTATGAGTTGAAATCGACTCAACGGCAACACTTTTTTTTTTTTTTATTAGTTATAAGTTATTTTCATCAAGTGAACTAGTAAGAAAGTAAATGGTAGATATGAAATGACTCATAGACTTGAATAATATTTTAAAAGCCCCATTGAAATAATTATGTGTTCTTTTGATAAAATATGAAGCCTACTAGGATTTGAAACTGGAATAAATTTTGTTGCTTTTCCAAATGTATTCTCTAGTTAACATTAAGAACATCCTATCTTCACTGGTTGCAAGGGTAAGTCAAATGCCATTTCCTTCCCTAGAGTTTTTGCCGTTGTAAATAAAAACTATGAGTGTATTTTCTCTTTTCTGTAACAAAATGAGTAAGAATAAATGCAAACCTAGGAATCCATACTGGAAGACAACTAAGTTTTTTTGTTGCAGATATAATAAAACTTATTATCAATTGTCTATAAAGAGAGAATTATTGTCTTTACAGAAATCAAAGCCAAATTTTAGCACACAGAAATATATGCAAAGATCTAAGATTCCCTGCACACTTCAGTTTCAAAGTATAGCGCTATAGAGTTTTTGAAATGGATTCTAAATTGGACTGCACAAGAGGATTTTGTGTCTTTACAATCTCATTCTATTATAATGTAACTATGGTTAGCTGCAAGATAGCTATCTAGTAGCCAGCATGAAGGGAAATAATTAGCATAAAAACTGTGTTGCTCCTGCTGTACTGTGGGAGCCAACAACAGTGCCATGTGATAAATGTTAATTTTAAAACGACGGAGTTCGTTTGTCAAAAGGAAATAGCCTTTGTCTTTTTAACAATTTACATATATATGTATGTATGTATATGTGCATATATACATACATATATATGTATATATTTAACCTGCTGAAAGCAGTTCTCATGAGACTGTGTCTTTTATTGTCACCTGCTTGTTAAGCATATGCTTGTGGATTACAGATAGTGTCTCTTTATGATTTGCCTTCAATTTGATTTCCAGATAAACACTAAAAGTATAGCTTTGATCTCAATTAGCTAAATTCTTATCGATTAATAGTCAAATATTTATTGATGTTAAAGTGATTTTCTGTATGATATTCAGGATATAATGGTGTTTGTGAACTGGTCCTTGATCTTAAGAATCTTGTGACTGATCTTGTTAAGGAGGGAAGGCAAAAGTAGATGGTAAAATAACTGAAAATAGAACAGTGTATCACCTCTTTCAGGAAATGTTCATTAAGTATCTATTGTGTATAGGGCTGTACAAAATAATACAAGGGTTGTGTCACCAGGCACTTCAGAATAGGGTGAAGTGACAGGCACCTGGAAAGGACTTATAATCGAGAGGAAATTAGGCTGAAGGTGAGTGGAATATAAATGAATAATAAATACATAAGCTTGCTAATAATCAAAACAATGCAGATTAACACAATTGTAAGATAGTCTCTGCTGATGAGCTAGGGCAAAGATGAAAACATTAATAGACTCCAGTGTTGGTAATAGTGTGGGGAAACAGACACTCATATACAATCGGTGGCATTGTAAACTAGTTCCACTTATCTGGAGGGCTGTTTGATAATATCTGTTAAATTACATATATTCATAATCATTGGTTTCATAGTTCTTCTAGAAATTTACTCACAGAAATGCTCTCATGAATCTGCAAAGATATATTATGTAAACAGAAGAAGAAATAGCCTGAATAGCTTCATGTATTTTAAAGAAATTCAGTTTGTAGTTAAAAATCTTTGCACACCGAATGCCCATCAACTGGTAAATGGATAAACAAATTGTGGTATATCCATACAATAGCATACTATTTGGCAATAAAAGGAAGGGTGTACTGATAATGTGGATGAACTTCAGAGACATTATATTACATGAAAGAAGCTAGACATAAAATACCACATATTTTATGTTCCCATTTACATGAAATGTCCAGAGAAGCAAATCAATAGAAATTAAAAGTTATTTTCATCAAGTGAATTAGTAAGAAGGTAAATGGTAGATATTAAAAGACTCATAGATTTAAACAAAATTAAAAGTACATTGGTATTTGCTTGGCACTGGGAGTGGGGACAATGACTGCAAATGAGATCAAAAGATCTTTTGGACTGATGGAAAATTGGATTATGCTCATGGTTGTGCAAATCTGTAAACTTATTAAAAATGATTGAACTGTTCACATAAAATGAGTGAATTTTATGGTACATAAATTATACCTCAGTAAAGCTATTTAAAAAACCCCAAACGAAAAACAAAACAAAACCCCAGAAGCTTTCCACTAAGTAAACCTCATGTACAGATGAAGTCAGTGATAAACTATTTCAAACATGTAAGGCATAAATAATAACAGTTCTGCAAAAACCCTTTCAGTAAGTTGTAGAGGAGGGAATAATTTTCCAGCAAATTTTGTGAGACCAGCATTACTCTGATAACTAAAACCATGAAGAGGCAATATAAGAAAACTACAGATCATTATCGTAACGAACATGGATGAAAAATTATTAACAAAACTTTAGCAAATAGAAATCAACAATAAGATCATGACCAAGTCAAGTTCATCTCCAAAAAGCAAGGTTGGTTTATCATTAGGAAATTAATCAGTATTAGTTCACCCTATTAACAGACTAAAAGAGAAAAACTGTATGATCATCTCAGTAGATAAAGAAAAAAAAAGTATTTGAGAAAATACAACATTATTCTTGATTAAAAACTCTTAGCAAACTAGGTATAGAAGGAAACTTCCTCATCTGGATAAAGAGCATCTGTGATAAACCCATAGCTAGTATCATATGCAATGGTGAAAGACCAAATGCTTTTTTCCTAAGATTGAGAGCAAGTGAAGGACGTCTGCTCTAATCACTACTGAACATTGTAATGGAGATTCTAGCCAATGAAGTAAGGGAAGAAAGAGACTTATTAAAGCAAACAGACTGGAAAGGAAAAAGTAAAACTAAACACATATTTATTGCAACATTGTTTAGTAGTGAAGAAGAATTGAAAAATAAAATGACCAAGAGGAAAACTGTTAAATCAACTATGGCATACTCATAGAATGAAATTCTATTTTGCGTGCTTAGTAAAAACCAGCTCTTTAAATACCATCATTGGAAAATCTCTAAAATATATTGTTAAGGGGAGAAATGTGGTTGTAGAACAATGTTTGGTATATGGTAGATTGTTTCATTCATTCAACAAGTATTTATTATTCACATCTTTTGTATTAAGCGCTGGCATAGGTCCTGGATAATATATTGGCCTGGCGGAGGGAGTCAATATAATCGTGCCTTTCGGAGACTCAGCAGACTGATGTGAGAAAGAGCTGACTGAAAGAAACTGTATAATGAGATATAGTGTTATAGATAAGTAAAAACACTAAATACACTGACAGGGATTTACCCATGAGGGTGAGAAGAGGCATAGACGGGTTTCTTTAAGAGGTGCCTGGTACTAGTGAGCATTCCACAGAGAATTATTTTTATAATTGTTGGTTGCTGTCGAGTTGATTTCCACTCATAGGGACCCAATGTGATGGAGTAGGACCACCCCATAAGGTTTTCTTGGCTGTAATCTTTACAGAAGCAGATCACCAGATCTTTCCCCTGTGGAGAAACCTGGGTGAGTTTGAACCTCCAGCCTTTTAGGTTAGCAGCCAAGCTCTGAACTATTTGTGCTTCCAGGGCTCCTTATTTTATAATAGCCTAATCCAAAGCATTCTTTCCCACCTCACTTTATTTCCCTTCATATCCAGTAAACTAAACTACCTACTGTCCAAGGGGTATATATTGCACTTCCCTACTACACTAATTTTCCCTTTGTTGTTACACTCTTGTCTCACTTGGCATATTTCCCATAATCATCACTAACATTAGTTGAGCACTTACTATGTACAAATGCATTATCCTAAGTGCTAGGGATTCACATTACTTAAGACTTATCTTTACTCATTTGCTTAGTCTAATCAAAGACTTTTTGTTTTTCATATGCAATTTTTATTATAATTTTTCTTTTTTCTGGTTACATAAAGCATTCTCATTATAAAAATTTTAATGTAGAAATACATAATTTACAAAGTGAAAGAGCTTCCTGGGGTGCTCTTGCACCCAAGGTTTTGACAAATTTCAAAGCTACTTTGCACAAGAAATTAGAGAATAGAGGAAGAGTAGGACTGAGCACTGTGTGGGTTACAGGCAAGGGGATTAAGTGGCCAGGGATCAGGAAAAGAAAAAAAACTTGAGAGATGCCAGGTGGGAATCTTTCAAGTACAGTGTTGTACTCTGTAATGGCACTGCTGTCTTTGATTTCAAACTCTTCAGAGTATCATGTAAGTCTTAGTAATATTGGTGTGATTGGATTCCTGGTAGAGGCTGGTGACAAAGCTTATATTTGTGCCAAGATTGGGGCAGCGATGCCAAAGAGGCAGCATGTCTGGAAGAGGGGGAATAGCAGTATGTGGTTCACAGATGCTCCTCTCTTGTTCTTCTCCATGCATGACCTCGGTCATCCAATCCATTTACCCATGGCTTGGATGCATCCCTACCAAAAATCCCCTCCAAGGAGTTGTCTAACCTAGACTTAAGCACTGGAGCCTGCAACAGATCATTTTGTCTCCCTGCATATGATTTTAATTTTTCATTGTTTTCCGCAAAAACACATTCTACCTAAATTAGATTGATGACTCTCCATTGCTTTTTGTTTCCTAAAGCATCTTTTGATCTAGTCTGTTGAGAACGTTTTAGGACAGATTCATGAGTTAGTGATCTTATTTTTGTAGATGCTCAAATTAATATGGAAGCATGTAGTAGATGACTGGTTCAATATCCAGAATTTTTCTTGCAGGGTAGTACATAAATTTGTAAAAAAGTGTCTATCTTTTGCAGAGAAACTATAATCACCATAACAAAAAAAAAACCTATATATATAACAAAATATATATAAACAAGATAGTAAAATGAAATAAATTCTGCTTATTATAGGTGCCTATGTACCCTAGCAAAATGCTTAGGCCTGGGTGATTGTTAAGAGGTGGACTGGAGGATTGTCATATTGGACCTGGAGGTGGGTTCTGATCCTGTTCATCTATCCGTGGGAGTACCCAGTTTAGATTTTATAGAGAGATTAGGGCCAAAAAACTGAAGTCATTAATACCTGACCGAGAAAGAAAGAAAGAATAGACCAATGATTATATCAAAGCAAATCTCGAGGATGTGTAGTGAGGTTCAACAGAAATTAATGGCTTCAAATTACAGCTTTAGAATATGTATGATAATCAGATTTTTTGTCCCTGGTAATGGTAGAAAACCATGGAGAAGTTATTTGCATTTTTTAAAATAATCGTCCATTTTCTATTTAGTTCTCATTTTGGGAAGAGAAATAGTGATATCATGTATACTAATTGCTTATAAGAATAAAGTAATGAATTAGCTAATAATTCATACTAAATTTTTTAGATATTAAAAATGGTACTTAAAAATAAAATCACCTTGTATCCCTTACAAAAACACTCTACTTTTGTTTATATCTTTATGCCTTTGCACATTTGCATCCTTCTGACAGAAATAGTAGCCTTCTCCAAATCACCCTGGTGAACACCTGTTCAGCCTTCAAAACTTAAATCTCATATCATATTCTCAATAAATCATTTCAGAAGCCCTGGACAAAAAGGAATTTCTCTATTTTTGCGTGCTTCTCTTATTACATACATTGTTTTATATATTATTGTTACTTTTGTTCTTGGGCCTGTGTATCTTTCAAGATTGTGATCCTTAGGGGTAAAATTTATGTCTTTTTTGTCAATGTTTTTTCATTATCTAGAACATAAAAAACTCAAACCCATTACTGTCAAGTTGATTCCGACTCATAGTGGCCCTATAGGACAGAATAGAACTGCCCCAAAGGGTTTCCAAGGAGCAGCTAGTGGATTCAAACTGCCAGCCTTTCGGTTAGCAGCTGTGCTCTTAACCACTGCGCTACCAGGGCTCCGTCTAGAATATAGTTTTTGTTAAATATTTTTGAAATGAATTTTTAGATTTCCGTATTTTTGCACAAATAATATGTGCCTTCTACATTTATTCGCCAACTGCACCCTCCCCTCAGGAAGTATTTTCATCATTGCTATTTAAAAAAAAAAAGCATAGCATGCTTATGAAAATACTTGTGGGGGAGGGCGCAGTTGGCAAACAAACACAGAAGGCACACATTTGCATGAAAATATAGTATTAGATCACTTAGAAAGTTTTAAATTGTATCCTAAACAATGGCAATACTATTTCCAATTGGTAAAAGAGATAGCATGCAATAGAATAAAAGTTTAAAGATTCAGTTACAAATCCTGACTCTGCCATGACTTCTAGTTATTGGACCTTGAACAAACCTCTTAATCTCTCGAAACATTACTTTCCTAATGTGTAAAATAGACATAATAATGCCTTTCTGCCCTGCCCACCTTACACAGAGTTTATAATGCGACAATAGATAATGATTATAAAATAAACTTGTAGACGCTATAGCTATACAGCTGTAAGTCATTCTGGTAATAAGTATATAATTAAAAGCCACTGGTAAAATAATATCAAATGCAATAAAGCTCCTTACTTTCAAAAATTGCCTAGATAGTTTGCACAGAAAAACAACAACAAAACCAATCAACTTAAAATCCATCTTTTTCTATTGGGTTTTCATTGCCTTTTTGTAACAGTTTCTCAAATGTTCATATAATATGATTTTATTTTATAGATTAACAAAAAAGGTTAGCAATGCAAATCAGATAATTGCAGTTTAAAGACCTGGTTATGGATCAGTTTGTATCTATCATTTAGTCATTTAAACCTCTAAGAGCTTATGAACAACTTTTTCAGCTTAGAATAAGCACAGATTTCTACCCTCTTAAAATTATATGCAAATTGCTTACAATGATCAGTATTCACTTCTTTTGCATTTTAAATATTTGACACCTTCAGACTTGTATCCTGTTTTCTTCTTTGATACTTTCTAGATCATTGACAGAGAAGAATTAAAGGACCAAAAAGTTTCTGATTTAATGGTAGTTTGCTTCTGGGAGAGCGACTGTTAATGTGTTGTGATAGTATAAGAGGTTATGGCCTTTGCCTAAATCTGGTTTGTTGGAAATAAATTATGTTTTTCATGTCTACCCAGCATTCCTATTTGGCCAGTGTTACAGAGTCTAATCAGATTTTCTGCCATTGATTTTGCTGTGATGGAGCATTTTCCTAAGTCTTTTTGACTTAAGTCAGGTTCTCACTGCGTTTTTATCTTTAATTTTAGTTTCATGTATCTGAGATAAATGCCAGGGTAGTCTAGTCTGATTTCTAAACTCTTTTTTCCCCCCCATTTCTGTAATAGCTTTTTTTCTTAATGCTTCTGAGATTTTCTTGATTATGCGATATTTTTCATCTGATTTTTCTAAAGGTATTCTGATAGTTTTGTTTTTATCTGGGTTCCCTTTGAAGTTTTTTTCCCCAGTTACTTTCTTTCTGACTTATTTTCACCGTTCACTGA
The DNA here is from genome assembly GCF_000243295.1 of Trichechus manatus latirostris. Classification (NCBI taxonomy): domain Eukaryota; kingdom Metazoa; phylum Chordata; class Mammalia; order Sirenia; family Trichechidae; genus Trichechus; species Trichechus manatus. The sequence goes on along the minus strand of NW_004444128.1, from coordinate 3,906,124 downwards.
AACTGTATTTGCTAGCACAAACTTTTGTCATACGTGTGTTTTTTATTTAAGCAAACAGGTATTTCTCCCTTTTACTTCCACCACTTGCCATTCAAACCTCTGTTGGGCTGATTCTCTTCTTGTTTATGAATAAAATCTCAGATAGGCCTCATATTTTATCTACTTACTGTTAGAAAATAAAATGTTTCCTGATAACTTTGAATGTCATGAATAGTCTTGTTTCTATTACATCCATTTCATCATAGTAAAAAAAAGAAGGTTTAATTTAATGTTAAACTTTTTTCTACTTTAGTTCTAGCCAGCTTTGTGCAGGCCACTTGTTATGGGAAAGGGCAGTTGGTTAGCCTCTTCTGTGTTTTTTTTTCCCTCAACTTGATTCTGTGCTTTCTGTCCTACTGAAGTAGGCTGCCTCTGGCTTCACTAGGGTTGAACCTAAGGGAGGTAGAAGAGGTAAAGGTGAGGTGTAACTTGATTGACATGAATATAACATGGGATAAGCTTCCTCTGGGTTTGGACTGTCTTTTTTAGTACTTTTTTTTTTAACTTTAGGGTTATGTGGTAGACCTGTATATTACCTACCGCATATATATATCTACCGCTCGGTCACATGGTAGGATTAAACTTTCTGGCTTCCTTTGGTTTAATGAGAATATGTGATCAGTTCTGACCAATGAATTGTGAGCAGCAGTGACAAGTGTAGCTGATAGGCTGACCTGTTGCAAGAGTCCTTTCCTTCTTACACTGCAGCCAACAGCTTCAACAGCTGATGGTGGCTGTTCCATCAGCCTGAATCACTGAAACATCAGTGAAAATTGCTCCCCCACCCCCCACTGACCCACACTGAACATGAGCAAGAAATTAATCTTTGTGTTTTAAGCCATTGAAGTTTGGGGGTGTTTGCTACCAAAGCATAGTATAATTGATCACAACAGGAAGGTATGTGGGCTTCTCTGATGCTGTTATTGGGATATTAGACTACACTTTTCTGTGGCAAGGAAATGCATTTTCTTCTGGTTGGATGCTTAATGTTTCTCCCTTGGTTCCTGGAAATCAGGTCATCTGTTCCCTCTGTTGGGATTAATCTATCTCTCTGTGCATTCTTCTTGGACAGGATTTGGAATGTCTCTCGGCAAGCTCTTTCTTCCAAGTTGCCTTATCTGGTCTTCCAGAAACATTTACGCAGTCTTGCCTCCCCCAGGGAAGGTGTAGCCAGCACCTGTCTCTGCTCTGCCATTTCAAGACGAACGTCACAGCCTCTCACTTTTAAACATGTCAGACATGTCAGTATATTGAAATTAAGCTCTTGGAGTAGCCTCCATAAAACTTCTTCAAGGTTGAGGTGAGGAGATGGTGGTGGGATTTAGAGTATATCAACAAATTTCTCTAAAACAAAACAAAAAATAAACCTCTTTCTAGTTTCCAGCCTTTTTGGCCATTTAAGTTTCAAGGGACTAAGACGTACAAAACTGGATTTTTGAGAGTGTCCTTTGCAAGTTCTGCATCTAGCACTTTTATTTAAAATGCAGGAGTGCTTGTCACCTGTTGTTTGGTTCTTGGCTTTTGGGTCTCAACTGAAACAAAAAAAGAAAATGTCTCATTTTAACTTTCGGTTCTAAAAACCATTCCGGAAGTTTAAGTGTCTTCCAGAGGATTATTAGAGCATAGTTTCTCTCATTCAGGTCTTATTTTAAACCATTCACAAATTGAATTAAAAATACATTTGCCTACAACTGCAGAGTCATGGCCTCTTTGAAAGAATCTCAGTATGATCTATGAGAAACCCTGGCAAACTCTATATTTTTTTGTTGTTGAAATCAGTATGGTGCTATGCACAAATGGTGTAAATTCACTTACTGCTCATCAAAGCTATTTGATGTTTCTTAAGTGTTGCTAAGTGGAATTTACTGAAGAAATTTAAACAAACTGTATTTATTCTTGCCATTTTAGGAGGACCCATACTAAAACTGATGCTGTCAGTCACTGCATATTTATTCCAAGAGATTGTTCTGGCTTAAACAGTTAGTGAATCAATCTTTCAGACTGATTGCTTATGTTATATAAGACACTCAGGAGCTTGGGGAGGAGAAATACAGTGAAATGCTACAAAAACATAATGTATATTATGTATTTATAACCTTAGCCAGTGTTCACTCTACAATTTTAAACTTAATGAAACCATGAAAGGAGATGCTGCATCTTGTTACTCTGAATTGCACATTAGTTTTAGCTAGCAAACACACCGCAACCCATTCTAGTGTATAAGTCACACTATAATATTGCAACCATTATTATTATTATTTATCTGTGCATCTACTTTCTGATTAAGGAAATTTACTCACAGTCCTTCATGTGACAAGTGTATTATCACATTGTAAAGATCTAAGGCAAGTTGAGGAACAGAAATATATATTGCCATAGAAAATATTTTTGAACCTTTAACTCTTGTCAGTTGTCATGATCTAATTAACACTTGGCGAATTTTGAGCAGTATAACATTTTGGATAGATTGGAGAAGGAATATTTCCACATTCTGGTTCAGTTTGGGTTATGGCGAGGCTGATAATTGGGTAAACTTGTAAGTACCTATTTTGCAGTGGAGACTAGATCTTTAATTTTTACGTTTCTGAGCACCAGATGTTTCTTTGCGGTGTTTGTAGAGTGTGACACAGTATTATGTACAGGTGATTTAGTGTCAGAACTGGACACTGCCATCATCTGGTGGACTAGTAAAAGTCTGTATGTTCAATCATCAGACTACGTAAGCTTTTGGGACATCTGTCAAAACAATTTAAGTGAGATTAACTGAACTTGGAGTCAGAAAGAAAATAGGCATTTGTATTACCATTCGCATCTGAATATGCCACACAGCTCCTGGTAAAAAGGTCAGAAGAGTAGGGTACCCAACCTGGATAATAGTAAGGAGGTCAGAATGAAGGATGCACTATGATACGTTATCATATTGATTGGTCTTGAAATAGTTTCTGTTACTTCTGACATACATCTTCTTTCCAAAACCTCCTCTGTTCCAGTTCAGAGTACCAGGCATATGTTTTAGGCAATCAAGAAAATTTTTGGTGTACTATGCATTATCTCTCAATTACCTGTATACCTTTTCATAGCCTTTATATTGTTTTTTAATTGGTTAATTTTGGTTAATCTTTTATCTCAAATTAGACCATGGGCTTCTTAAGGGCAAAGACATTATACTTTTTTTTTTTTTTGCATGCTGAACACTTTTACACTCAAGAGTGTGTTCAGTCTTCTTCTTTTAACACCTGTATAAGATTATTTATCAATATAATGGTGATATTTAGGAGCCTCTTCCATCACAGCAACAGTTTTGTGAAGTGATAAGAGGAACCATGATTTTTATCTGATAGTTTTAGCCTCTTATTGTTAAAAAGCCTCAATATACATAAGTTAAATATGTTTGAATAAGATGTTGATACTATGAAGAAATAACAAACAAGTGCTCTCATCTGTGATAATTTGAAATATTCCATGATAATTTACACACATCCCTATACATAAGAAATGTAACTGGAAGGATATTGCTGACCTGGCAAATTACATATATTCTTTTTTTTTAATTTACTTTAGATGAAGGTTTACAGAGTGAATTAGTTTCTCATTAAACAATTAATACACATATTGTTTTGTGACATTGATTATCAGCCCCACGACATATCAACACTCTCCCCTTCTCCACCTTGGGTTCCCTGTTGTCAGCTTTCCTGTCCCCTCCTGCCTTCTTGTCCTTGCCCCTGAGCTGGTGTGCCCATTCAGTCTCATTTTGTCTTATGGGCCTGTCTGATCTTTGGCTGTAGGGTGAACCTCAGGAGTGACTTCAGTACTGAGTTAAAAGGGTGTCTGGGGGCCATACTCTCGGGGTTTCTCCAGTCTCTGTCAGACCAGTAAGTCTGGTCTTTTTTTGTGAGTTAGAATTTTGTTCTACATTTTTCGGCTCTGTCTGGGACCCTCTATCGTGATCCCTGTCAGAGCAGTCAGTGCTGGTAGCAGAGCACCATTTAGTTGTGCTGGAGTCAGTCTGGTGGAGACTGTGTACTTGTGGTCCATTAGTCCTTTGGACTAACCTTTCCCTTGTGTCTTTAGTTTTCTTCATTCTCCCTTGCTCCAGACGGGATAGGACCAGTGGAGTATCTTAGATGGCCACTCACAAGCTTTTAAGACCCTAGACACACCTCACCAAAGTAGGATGTAGAACATTTTCTTTATAAACTATGTTATGCCAGTTGAGCTAGATGTCCCCTGAGAACATGGTCCCAAGCCCTCAGCCCAGTAGCAAATTACATATATTCTTGGAACAAGAGAAGAATATTAGAAAATTAAGTCTTTTATGAAAATTGGAAGGAGTTAGTAACAATGTGTTCTTCAAGTACCAGGTTGTTGTTGTTAGTTACCTTCATGTCAATCTGTACTCATGATACCCCTCACACCCCCTGCCCCCCCTTCTTTTTTGGTTAGGACCATTAAAGAAAAAAGACGAAAACAAATATTGAACTACACTATATCCAAAGGTATGAAGTATCAAATTGTTTCATCCAATCTTTCTTAACTGGGCTTTCTCATCTGAACCAGAGACTGCAGAAATCATTTGTGTAATTTTTTAAGTTCTCCCAAGGATGGTAGATAGCTAGTGCCCTTGATTAAAAAATTTCCTTGTTTTACTTAGTTTTGAAGCAAAGATTAATAATTACTATTTAGCTAAAAAAAAAATTTTTTTTTCTAGGTTGTTTTGTTTTAACAGGGAATTTTTTGCTAAGTGAGCCTGGTATGAATACTACATTTAAGGCTGTTTGGGAACAGTCACCTTAATGTGGGCATAGACCTTGAGATAAATTCCCATTTCTTTGGCTAAGTCCAAATGCGAATATCCCATAAGTAAACACACAAATAATATGTTCAAACGTTATATGTGTGCTGGAGCAGTTGGACATCCATAGGCAAAAAACAAAAAAAAGGTACCCCAGCCTAAACCTCACAATTGGCATAAAAATTAACTCAAAATGGACAGCAGACTTAAATGTAAAACATAAAACTATAGAGCTTTTATTAACAACAACAACACGAAAGGACAAAATTTTTAGAATTAGATCTAGGCAAAGAGTTCTTAGACTTGACATCAAAATCATGATAAAAAGAAAAGAAAAATTGATAAATTGGACCTCATCAAAATTAAATAAAAGTTTTCTTTGAAAAGGCGAGCTACAGCCTGGGAGACAGTATTTGCGAAGCAGGTATGCAACAAAGACTAGTGTCTGTAATATATAGAGAACTCTCAAACTCAACAGTAAAAAAAAAAACAAGCAACCCAATTAGAAAATGGAAAAGAGACATGAACAGATATTCCACTGAAGGGTACAAACCAATGAGAAAAGAGACATGAAAGATGTTCACAAGATCATCAGATCAGAAAAATGCAAAGTAGAACAAAAAATGAGATAACACATCACACCTATAAGAATGTGTACAATAACACTAAATGGACGGAGAGATATTGGGTCACTCATACATTGCTAGTGGGAATGTAAAACAATACAGCCACTCTGGAAAACAGTTTGTTAGTTTATTATAAAACTGAATATGTCCTTACAATGTTTGTTAGTTACCTTCAAGTTGATTCTGACTCATGGCAACCCCACGTGTACCGAGTAGAACTGCTCCATAGGGTTTTCAAGGCTGTGATCTTTCAGTAGCAGAACACCAGGCCTGTCTTCCAACTCGCCTGTGGGTGAATTCGAACTGCTAACCTTTAGGCTAGAAGTCGAACGCTTAACTGCGCCATACACTTGAGAATTGCATATTTGATTCTTGGGTGTTTATCACATAGAAATGAAAACTTATGTTCACACAAAAACATGTACACAAATGTTCATTGCAGCTTTATCCATGGTAACCAATAACTGGCAACAACCCAGATGTTCTTCAGTAGATAACTGATTAAACAAACGGTGGTACATCAACAGCGTAGAATACAACTCAGTAATAAAAAGGAACCAACTATTGATACATGAAACAGTTTTCATTATGTTAAATGAACAAATCCAATCTCAAAAGATTACATATTTTGTGATTCCATTTATATAACATTTTTGAAATGACAAAATTATAGAAATAGAAACCAGATTAGTGTTGCCAGGGGTTAGAGGTGGGTGTGTTTATAAAACGGCCACAAAGTGTTCCTTTAGTGTTGGAACTGTTCATATTTTGACTGTGATGGTGGATACAGGAACCTATTCATGTTGTAAAATTGTATAGAACTAAACACAGATGCACATACAAATGACTGCAAGCAATACTAGAGAAATATGAGTGTGATATTGTTTTGCAAGGTGTTACCATTGAGGGAAATTAGGTAAAGATAGGAAGGATCTCTATTATTTCTTACAAATGTATTTGAATCTATCATTATCTAATACAAATTTCAGTTACAAATTATTATGTAGTAGGATGCTTAAATGGAAATTTTCCTAACTTAAATTTTGGCTGATGCCCCCAAACTAAAAACAATATACAAAGAGTGGAACACCTCTTTCTAAAGAGAGGTGCTAGGCCATCCACATAGTATATGTTAGTCTCCAGTCAAGATGTATAGAGAGAGACTAGGGGATTGAGTGAGGATATAAGAGGTGAGAATTTCTTTAAGATGAATTGTTAAGTGAGGATAGCTTCAAGAGAATTTCTCAGTATAGTTTTTTTTTTAAATTGTTGTAAAGCTCCAGATAACATCAGGAGAGATTTGAGAGTGGATTTTAGAGGGGGCATCCACATCGTAATATATTAAGTTACAAAATCACTCAGGGAACTCTTGCTACCTTGTGATCAGAACAGAGTTAGTGTGGGGAGGTAGGTGTTGGAAAATTTGACCCGTATCCTGTGGAGTTTGGAGAGTGTAGGGTAGGAACTGTTGCCTGATCATCCCATGAAAAAAATCAAATAACAAAGTCTGGCTGAAGCTTTTTGTAATAGTGGAACAAAGAGAAAGTTGCATTGGAAGCAGGTTTCACTTTTTCACTGATAATGTGAAAGAGGTCCTGATTTTTGTGCACTAGGGAGGGTCAGTCCGTGGAGAAGGACATCGTGCTTGGTAAAGTAGAGGGTCAGCGTGAAAGAGAAAGACTCTCAACAAGATGAATTGACACAGTGGCCGCAATGATGGACTCAAGCATAGCAGTGATTGTGGGGATGGCGCAGGACCGGGCAGTGTTTCGTTCTGTTGTGCATGGGGTCTCTAAGAGTCAGAGCCAACTTGACGGCACCTAACAACAACAGGGAGGACACTGGATACTTAAGAGGTAGGTATGGTGAGAAGATCCCAGAATAAGAGACTACACGGGGCATAGCATGGTAGTAGGGTGTGGGAGGCATAAGAACCAGCTTAGGGAAGAATCATTGCAAATACCAGTGACCATTGCAGGGGAACATTCTCAGCGGTCTCTAAGAGGGTTGTGGAGAAGATTGGACCTCATGTTTCCCACAGAAGTTCTCCTTGAAACAAAGAGCTAGCTTGGGCATCTGTCATGCCCAGTGGGCACCAACTGCGTTATTGAGTTTGACCTTTGCCATATTTTCCTTCATGCTCACCTGCTCATCTCTCCAATTTGGTAGAAGCCAGAGACAACACAGTGAGTGGTAGAGGATGGGTGGAAGCAAAAGGCTGAACAAATCCACTTATTCCCCCTCATCTCTCCCTCATGGCTTACACTCTTTGCAAACAAACATGTGCTGGGGACGAGAAGCAGCTTTAAATTACAAAATGAAGTTTTGTACCAGAAAATGAGACTGTTTATTAACACTTTTCAGGTCCAGGGGACTTTGTGATTGGCCTAAGATATTTTGGAAGGACAGGGAAGAGAAATGAATAGAAAGGCAATGATGCCAAAAAATAGTTTCTTGCTGTGCATTCCACTGTTTCTAGCCTGTTCAATACACTGGTCAAATAGGTGCATATATATAGACATACATTCTGTTTAATATTCTTGTCTTGATACTAAAAAAGTCTATAAGTTACATAATAAAATATTAATGATAATTATGTCTGGGTGATGGACTTGCAGCTGTTTTGTATTTACTTCTGTTGTACCTTTTCTAAATTTTCTACAGTGAGAAATTTTATAATTAAAAAAAATGTTATTTTAAAATGATACCAACAGCATTTTGAACACTAGTGTCAGTGACACATAGCTATGACCTTACGTCTGGTACTTTATATGTGTTTTCATTTTCTGCTAATCTGCCAAACTTCCTGGATTTCAGCAATCCAGATTTGGGAATACTGCTAAGAAAAAGAATATTTTCATGTATAATTGAAGGTTGAGGTAGATGATTGTTACTGGTTTTTTCAGCCCTATAAATCTTCCATGTTTTTCCAAATCATAATTTATTCATTGTCCCTACATATGCCAACACTATTCTAGGTATTGAGATTATAAGGGAAATAAGATGAGTCCCAGTCGTCAAGCAGCTCAGTATGATGGATGAGATAATAGAGAATTTCGTACCTGTGTGACTGGTGCTAGACTGGGACATGCACAAGTGTTACAGAATCACAAAGGTGTAGCATGTAACCCAGACAGGCAAGTCAAGGAAGCCTATAATAAGGAGATGATGTTTGAACTGAGACTTGAAAATCAACAAGCATTAGCTAGACAGAGAAATGTGGAGGGGAGGATGCCGGGCTATGGAGATATGAGGATCATGAAGAGTGGAAGAACATGATACATACCAGATTCACACCCAGTACCAGGGAACTGAGGTGAGGATGATGGGACTAGGGGTGAGTGGTGTACAAATTTGAGGCCAATTGAAAGCAGGCACTAGCACCCAGAGTCCTGGAGGAAGGACCAATCTAAGGCCTTTGCAGTGATTCAGGTGCAAGAAAATGGGATCCTAAACAGAAGAGCCCTGGTGGCATAGTGGTTAAGAGTTCTGCTGCTAGCCAAAAGGTTGGCAGTTTGAAACCACCAGCTGCTCCTTGGAAACTCTATGGGGGCAGTTCTACCCTGTCCTATAGGGTCGCTATGAGTTGGAATCTACTCCACGGCAATGGGTTAAACAAAGGCAGTAGTAGTGGGTCAAACAAAATCCAAACCAAACGCATTGGTATCTAGTCAATTCTGAGTCATAGCGACCCTATAGGACAGGGTAGAACTGGCCCCATAGGGTTTCCAAAATCAATCCTCATCTTTAGGGAAAGAGACTGCAACATCTTTCTCCTACAGAGCAGCTGGTGGGTTAGAACTGCCAAACTTTTAGTTAGCAGCCGAGTGCTTAACCACCCTGCCACCAGGGATCCTTGGTAGTGGGACTAGAGAAAAAGCATATGATACAGTTTTATGTGAAGAATGAGGGCAAGGAAAGGGTCAGGTAATTCCAGTTTTGTATTTTAAAAAAAAAGCACACACACAGCAAGACTGGTTTATATAAACATATATAAAGTCTTTGTGAGAAGCATAAAGCACCAGGGGCTACAGTTTGGTAAGGGGAGCATGGGCTAGGTTTTGGTATCCACTTGTCCCCTTAGCCAGCCTTCTTTGTGAAGTGTACCAATGCAGAACAAGGGTGGAGGCCCAGACTTGCAGCCACATAGCTGTGGTTTCTTAAAGTGTATGGCCTTTTCTGGATTTGTGTAGAAGGCCTATGAGGTGTGAAAAGTAAAACAAAGGAATGTCAAGTAGAAATGTTTTGCCACTCCTTAGCTGAATTGGGACAAATTAACAATATGTTATCACTTTAATGTTCAGAGTTAAAAAGACATTTATGAGATGTTATATCACCAGCAAGCTGTTCTTTCCCAGTGATTTGAGTAAATACATTAATAATATTTCATTAGAAAAATATTTTTCTCTGTGAATAAAAAGATAAGTTGTTTTTCTGTATTATTTCTGTAGGAGTGAATCTCCATTTTAATAACGGAAGGCATTGAAAAAGGTAATGGGAGGAATACAAATGCAGTTTTTTAGCTTTTTCAAAATGTTTCCTTTTACAGTACGAACATAGTTTTAGAAGAATACAGAGTTTTCTTTATAAGGTGCCTTCGAAGTTTCCGTCATATTTGTTAGCCAGTTCATAGGATTTTAAGGAACTATAGTCCTAAAACGAGTTGTAAAATAACTGGATGCAATTATGATATGAATATATAATTGAAGTCATTAGAAACCCTGTAGAAGAATACATTTGACAACGCAGATTTAACTGCTACTACTACCGTTTATATCATTGATCCTACAGCTGGGAAGAGGTTAGAGAGCATGGGTAACTTAAACACAGATAAGAGAGTATATTGGTCATTAGATCAAGAAAAATGATCAATCTACTGACTAATAGACGCCATAGAGTATTTTACATTAATTTTGCTTCTACTTTAGTAGGGGAATCCAATTAGCTGGAGATACTAATAGAGTCCTGAATTTAAATATGAAGTGGAAAGGTCCACAGAAAAATGTGATAGTGTTCAAAAAGATTTTTTTACAATCCAAATTCAACTCTACATTATTTAGTGTTGTTATTTAATTTTATTGATCTCTGTATACCTGGAACTTGGCATAATGCCTAACACCTAGTTATTGTTGCTATCTCGTTGGCTCCAGCTCATGGTGCTCCTACGTACAGCAGAATGAAACGTTGCCCAGTCCTGCACCATCTTCATGAACTTTGCTATGCTCAAGTCCGTTGTTGCGGCCACTGTGTATTTTAAGTGCCTTCCAGCCTAGGAGGCTCATCTTCTAGGACTTTACTGGACAGCATTCTCTTATGATTTATAGAGTTTTCATTGGCTAATTTTTGGAAGTAGATGACCAGCTTTTCTTCCTACTCTGTCTTTGTCTGGAAGCACCACTGAAACCAGTCCACCACAGGTGACCCTGCTGATATTTGTAATACCAGTGGCATAGATTACAGCATCTTAGCAACATGCAAGCCACCACGGTATGAAAACTGACAGGTGGTAGTGACATCTAGTAGGTGCTTAGAAAATGTTAAATAAAGAAGTTATCAGTGAAACATGTATTACAATTGTATTATCTTAACGATTTCTGGGTTCTGCTATCTTGACATTATGTTAACAACATACGGGAATTAGGCAGAAGAGCATTCCCAGAATGTTTTATTCACATTCAAAAGCAGCTGAAGCAGTTTTAGGACCCTGAAGATGACCTGCCAGTTGGAAAACAATGCAAATAATAATGATAATTAGTGCCAGGATCAACAAAACTAAGGCGAAGTTGAGCAGGAATGGTTAATTGAAATCATTGCCACCAAAAAACTTAATAATAAAAATGTCTGCATGTATATCATGACTAAAATTGAATAAGAAAATTTAAAAATGTGGCTCAAGTTCCTATTTATTAATAATCTATTTGGGAATGAATAATAACATTATGAATAATGTTAGAAAGTCTTAAGCTACACAGCATGTTTTCGTATTTTTTTAATATATTCCAAAGTTGTAACAATGATGCATCTAAATGCATCTAATATACTGAATACACTTATTCTAAAGAACTCTATGGTATTTATTTTGTATGTCTTGTTTTTACTTGTTTATTGATGTCCTTACTTAAATGATATCAAGTGTTTTGACAATTTCTCATTGATTCCGAGACTGTGAGCCAATGGGATTTGAACATCTGCATTATATAAAAGCTAAACTAGTTTAGTTCTTTGTGCAGAATCTCTAGAATAGTAAATCTATATTTGCATGTGTAAGTTTCTCTGTTTTCAGTTCATTTTGGAGATTGTCCAGTGAATATGTTCAAAGGATTAATTAGAATCAAGATAATTTTAAATTCTTTGCTCAGGTTTAAAACAGGATAGAGATAGTTCAGCTTTTTGAGTGATAGAAGAGGATGAGAAGATGCATTGGGAAATCAAATTCTGTTTTGATGTTCTTTATTTAGTCTTCTGGATATGCTGCCTAGTTTCTGATTGTCAAAGTAATTCTGACATTCTCTTTCACCGTTTATAGCTATCACTTATTGAGCCTTTGACAGCATGCCAGTGTTTTACTTGCATCATCACAGTTGTTGCTCACAACACCTTATGAGGATGACACTATCAGTGTTTCTGTTTTGCAGATGAGGGTACTGGAGGTACAGAGAGGTTAAATGACATGCCTAACAGCACACACATGTGAGTGGAAAAGCTAGGATTTCAGTCCAGGTGGTGCAACTCCAGAGTTTATACTCTGTAGCATTATGTTGTATTACATTGCTTCCCTATTTTTTGTTTTCTGATAAAAATACAGATGGCTGCTGAAATCCAGAATTTTGAAAAAAATCATACCTTTGATTTTATATAATAGGCATGTAAAGGTCCGAAGTTCACATTCTTAATGTTAAGGGTGCTGTTAACCCCACAGATGTTCTATAAACATCTCAGGGTATGAACCATCTCTTTTGTCAAAACCCTTAAACTGCATTTACAGTTTGTGCTGGCAATGTTTTGAGGCCATGGAGAAGGAAAGGAAACAACCATCAGGGTATAATTTGGAAGCATTTTTTAGGGAGCACGATCATTGTCATATGGCACTGCTTGTACAAGAGCTAAAACTGAACTTCCTCAGAACTATTTTGTGGAGGGGCTCTTTCACGTCACCTTTTCAGTGGGTTCCGCGGTTTAAAGTTCTTTCACTTATAACCTCAAGCTAGAGATACTGCCAGACAGAGTTTGATAATCCACTGCTGTAGCTCTGCTCTATAAGGCTGAATAGTTGTAGCCCTAGGAGATGAGAGCCTCAAAAAGTGCAGCATAAAAACGTGAGGTGCCAAACTTCTGCATGGGCTTTAGAATCAGACCTGGGCTTAGTCTCAGCTTTACCTGACATTCACCAGGTGTGTTACTGGACAAGTCCCCACACCTTTTTGAGGCTCAGTTTCTTATGTTGGTCAATGGGATAATAATACCTCTTTCAAAAAGAGATCTACCACTATCAACTCAAATGGAAAAGCATATAAAGGATATAGTTCCCAGAAAAAAAAAAAAATACAAGGAGTTTTAAAAGTAAGAACAGAGACTCAACCTCCTGTATAGGAAGAGCAATTCAAACTGAAACTACAGAATATGCCATTAAAAAAATTCTGTTAATCTGGAGAAGATTTAAAACTTTGACAATATATTGTACTACTGAGGGTAGGGAACCAGGCATTTTCGTACACTGATGGTATGAAAGCGAGCAAGTCCTTGTATTGAAGATTAATCATATTTATTTAAATTTTAATATGTACATAACTCTAGCCCAGCTATTCTGCTTTTAGGAATTTATATCATGCATGTATATATGTACAGAGATGCATATGCAAGGTTACTTACCTTGGCATTTTTTTGTATTAGCAAAAAACCAGAAACAATTTAAATAACCATTGTTTGGAGATTGCTGAATGAAGATAGTACTTCTATGCAATGGGATACTGTATAAGCATTTAAAAAAGTGAGTTAGGTTCATATGTACTGATATGAAATAATCTCCAAATAGCATTTTTAAATGAAAATGTGAAGTGAAGAAAAGTGTGTATAATATAATACAACTTGTTTAAAAAATGGATATTCAGAGGGGTGATTTAAAAAAAAAATTCTGTTAAGAGGATGAACTTCAGAATTTCTCCTAAAAACCCCCAGTGAATTCTTTGTTCTCTTTAAATACCAATTTTCAGTCTTACACCTAGGTATACGTAGTATATAACCTGCAGTGGTGGGCAATTGTGTTGTCTTTGTCTTTCTCACCATGGACTAATTGATTTTATGCGTTCAATTTTTACAAACTTTAGAGTCATTCTTTCTGATTCTCAAATTGTCCCAAATTTGGCACTCAATAAATAATAACTACCCTGTGTTGTACAGACCATATCATACTTTCTTCTCTTTGATGTTGACGTGCCCTTTACTTAGTCTCCTTTTTCTATCCAGGACCAATAAACTGCTATGACTAGCACTGGAAATAACTTAATTCCTATACATATTTAGAAAACTACAATATTATTAAAATTAGAGATGCTACCATGCCAATTAATTAGCATACATTTTTGGGTACTTGAAAAGCTGTTAATATTTTCAAAATTATTGTAATTTTCTCATAATTAACATGGAAATTTTGCACAAAGACAAGTATACTTTTTTTTTTAAATACAGTTTTTCAGATTATAGTGTCCTTGCCCTATATGATGGTTGCCCTCCGCCAGTCATGGCTTTATTTTGTGTTTGAATTGTGTGAGTTTAGTATAAGCCTGTTTGGTTACCATGTTGTCAGTTTTAAATGTTAATTTATCTAGTAGTACTTTCTATTTATTTTGATTATAATGTTCTAAAAAAAGAATTGTTTTCAGAAAAGCATTGGGATAAGTAAATAAACTATATTATGTTAAATCTCCTTGCAGTTTTTTTAAAACATATTTTAGCTCTGAACTGTGAAAATGTGTATTGGAATCCATTTTATTGCAAAGCTGTGAAGTAGAAATGGCTAAAAATAAGTCAGTTTGCTGAAATTTTTTGACAATTAACTTATTCAGTAATTTACAGTAATTTTTAACAATTAAAATATGCTTAATTATTATAATCGTATGTTTTGTATACTTTATTATAGTTAGATTGGCCATCTGTCTGATGACTTTTTAATCTGTTGCTTATGGTAACAATCACTAGATTATGATTCAACACCGACTGCTCTTTAACTAAGAAACATGATTTTTAAAGACTTGTTTAATGTATCCTTAAATTACAAAGTTCACAGTCAAACTGAAGTTTAATGCTGATCTCAAAAAGCTGAAATGTGTACTTTTCCCTTTTCAGCATGTATCTGATACACAGCATATTGCATTCACACAACTGATTAGATGGGAATGATTTATTGATAGTTTGGATCATTCATTTCTATAGAAAATAGACTTGATAGCAGGTATTTTCCAGTTGCAGCATCTAACGATACTATGCAATGATAAGATGTTTTTTATTACAACAGTGTTAGCAAAGACTAAAGAGAAGTAGCAAGTTTCATCATTATTTTAATGTATTTTCTGTTTCTATGACCTGGGGCAAGTTGAACTGAAAGGATTAATAATAGAGTAAACAATTCAGAGACTTGGACCGACATAGTGCACTTAGAGGTACAGCGCTGCAAGAATATGGTGTTTTAGATTTTGATTTTACTGATCAAAAGATTTTGGGTTAAATTGTACTCTTCTTTTCTTCTTATGAGCTACATTAGGAAAACAGGACTCACTTTATAGGAATTTGATTTATAATTGTGTTTGTTCAATCATCTAGCAGAGTGAGGCGTGCCTCCATATTCATTTTTAAAAATGTAATTAAAAGTTAAATTGGCCTGTATGTAATACTGTATGGAAGGATATTGATTGCAAAAGAAGATTTTATGGTGACGCTGTGGTACAGCAGGAAGAGTACCAGACCGGATTCAGAAGAACTTGATTCAAATTTCACCTGTGCATCTTTCCTTGCTCTGTGAGTTTGTGAAAGAAATTTAACCTCATTGAGAGTCTGGGGGAGCTATAATGATTCTTTGCCCTTATCATTGAGATTTGTGTGTGCATATAAAAATGAAATGAAGGAGTGTATGTGAAAACCCTTTAAAATTGTAAAGGGAAACTTTATTATTATCATAAATAATAATATGCAATTTTTATTATCTTTCTTATGAGCCCAGTGCTATGCTATGTGCGTTATCTCATTTAATTCTCAAAACAGCCGTATTAAATAGACATTCTTAATAATCCCCTATGATAAATGAGAAAATTGGCATTGCTTAGAAAGTGGGAGAGCCAGATTGCCCGTGCTGTTTGTCAGTATGCTTTACTTTAGCACATGGTTTTACTTTTATCTTGTTGCTTATACTAAGATATCCTAGAAATCTAGTATTAGCCACACTAATCATGAAATATCTTAGTGGCAATGCAATTCTTTTTGATCATTTTAGAAATTTTTTTTCTGATGGCTAGTTATCCAGAAGAGTATTAATTCTCTTAATTTCTCTGCTGTTTTAGGGGTTATTTTAATTTCATTTTCAAATCTGGGAAGGCTAGGGAAGTTATTGAAGAACAAGAATTGATATAAAAAACCAAACCCGTTGCCGTTGAGTCTATTCCGACTTGTAGCAGCCCTATAGGACAGAGTAGAATTGCCCCATAGAGGTTTATTTTTTTTTTTTTTAATATTTTATTGTACTTCAGGTGAAGGCTTACAGAACAGATAGTTTCTCATGTAACAGTAACACACATGCTGTTTTATGACATTGGT
>NW_004444128.1:3837801-3883423 GCF_000243295.1 Trichechus manatus latirostris | reverse complement strand
GTTCAGTCACTCACGTGTGGTACAGCTGGGCAGGTCTAGCTGAAGAGGAGCCACTGGGACGGGTTGTTTGTGGCCCTCACCGCAGCCACCAGGACGGTCGGTAGTCAGTGCTGGGAAGGTTCCAATAGGGCGTGCCTGCATAGTTTGTTGGTGTGATGTCAAGTGCACGGTGCAGGTAGGCAGGATGCAGCAGGGAGATGGTTATGTGTGAAGCTAAGTGGCTGTTTTGTCTCCCTCTGGATGCTCCGTGAGGCTGCTCTCTCGTACCCCTGTTTGCTGGTCTCCGATAGGAGTCCAAGATGGTGGATCTGCGCTGCGTTAGCTGGTAGGGGACCTCTGCATGAATCTCTCCTCGCTCTCTGTTCTCTTTCAGTATTCTTACTCCATTTGGTGTTCGGCTGAGTTCTTTATCTCTTCATTTGATGTTCTAGCGTTTCAGGATTGTTGATTCTCTGTTTGGCTTAGTTTTTCGGATCTTTGTTGTGGAGGGATGACGTGGTGCTTCTGCCTAGAGCGCCATCTTGCCGGAGTCCTGCCCCATAGAGTTTTCAAGGAGCGGCTGGTGGATTCAAACTGCCAGCCTTTAGGTTAACAGCCAGACTCTTAACCACTGCACCATGAGGGCTCCAAGAACTGATAAAAATATACTGAAATTTAATATGAGACTCTAATTACCCCACTGTACCAGTAGCTGCCTTTGTGGATTCATATGTTTTCTGCTTTGCTTTAAAAAAAAAATTTTTTTTTTGGACAGGAAGCATTTTTTGATGAGTTGTAAAATTGGAGAAAAAGAAAAAACACACAGAATTAGACATTTCAATGATAATTTAAATGAAGTAGTTAAAGAGTAAGATTTTGTAATGTTAATAGATTTTGGTTACCTATAATATGAGATAAATGGAGGAAGGATTGAAGTTGTCAAGGATTTCATTTTACTTGGATCCACAATCAATGCCCATGGAAGTAGCAGTCAAGAAATCAAAAGACATGCTGCATGGGGCAACTTTGCTGCAAAAGACCTCTTTAAAGTGTTAAAAAGCAAAGATGTCACTTTTAGGACTAAGGTGCGCCTGGCCCAAACCATGGTGTTTTCAGTCGCCTTATATGCATGTGAAAGCAGGGCAATGAGTAAGGAAGACTGACAAAGAATTGACGCCTTTGAATTATGGTATTGGTGAAGAATATTGAATATACCTTGCACTGCCAGAAGAATAAACAAATTGTCTTGGAAGAAGTACAGCCGGAATGCTCGTTAGAAGCGAGGATGGTGAGACTTCTCAAGTATTTTGGATATGGTATCAGGAGGTACTAGCCCCTGGAGAAGGACATCATGCTTTGTAGAGTAGAGGGTCAGCAAAAAAGAGCAAAACCCTCAATGAGATGGATTGATACAGTGGCTGCAACAATGAGTTCAAGCATAACAATTTTTGTGAGTATGGCACAGGACCGAGCAGTGTTTCTTTCTGTTGTACGTAGGGTTGCTAAGAGTCGGAACCGACTCGTTGGCAACTATCAACAACAACAATAATATGAGAATAGTCCATATTACTGTTTTTTGTTTTTTTTTTCCTCGAGACATGGTAATAGAAGTGGTCATAGTAACAGCCAAATTAATTTGTTTTACTGCTGGAAAGAGCCTGGGTCCTGAAAGTTTATATAGTTCAAGCTCCTGTTTTATGGAAGAGGAAATTGCGATCTAAGAAGTGAGGTGACTTTTCTAAAGTCACATGGGAACTATTGGCAGAATTTTGTTGGGCATAATCTGAAGAGAGAAGAAAAAAAAAAAAGGTTGACCTGGAGGGTTTGTTGTGGACCACTGAACATGAACGTACACCTTGTTTGTCTTTTAAGAAGGCCCTGAGTACCTAACTGTTGTTTGGTGTTACTTCTTCCACATCATTTACTGGCCTTTTCTTTTCTTTTCTTAATTCATTTCAGGAAAATGAGTTGCTTTTGAGATGTGGCATACGTGTACCCTTTTAGCATGCATTTTTGCAGACCTACTGTAATTCTGTTTTGTTTGGAAATTCTCTAAATCATCACTTACTTTACGGTCATAAGACAGAAAGATGAAGAGCAATGAGCCTTGGTCTTGGAGTAAGAAGACAGAAGTTACAGCTTTTACCAATATACTCTGCTTTTCTATGCACCCCCAATTTTTAAAGTGGGAATACTCTGCTTTACGTACTTCCATTGTCCAAATTAAATGGAGAGAGTATTAAAAAGTGTGTAAATTGATTTATTTTCTAAATTTGTATAAAGTTTAGCTGTGTGATCTTGATAGGTTGTTTTACTTCTTTTAACATTAATTTCCTCTTCCCTATCTTATGGGGTTATTGTAAGTATAATTGAAATAATATGTTTAAATTATATGATGTGCAAACAACAGTGTCTGACTCATAGTAGTTATATTTGCTAGAGTGAATGCAGAAATTGACCAAATTTTTCATATTTTACTCTATCCATGCTCCGTGCGATACAAATTTGGAGGTCTTGTCATCAAGAAATACGAGCTATTTCCCATCCCTTGTGACTTTCTTTGTTTGATAGAGTGCTTTTATGAAGGGTGCCATTCCTGACCTAACCCCTGAAAGGCCTACCATGCTTCTTTCCTCTCTCCTGGATTCCTGTAGCCACCATAGGTATACAGCTGGAACTATCCTAGAGAGAATGAGAGACTCCATGAAGTAGAGCCTGTTCATAGCTCAACCAGACCCTAGTCCACTCACCAGATGAATGAGTGACACCAGCTAAGATGACCTGAGCAGGGCCCAGATCCATGGGACTGCTCAGCTGACCTCATAGAGTCTATTTGTTGCTGTATAACAGAACAAAACTTTGCCCTGTCCTGTGCCATCCTCACAATTGTTCCTACGTTTGAGCCCATTGTTGCAGCTACCATTTCGACCCATCTCATTGAGGGTCCCCTCTTTTCTGCTGACCCTCCTGCTTTACTAAACACTTCTTCAGGTATTGGTCCTTCTGATGATGTGTCCAAAATAAGTGAGACGAAATCTTGCCATCCTCACCTCTGAGGAGCATTCTGGCTATACTTGCCTGTTTAGGCTCTTGAAAAAAAAAAGTTGCTCTAAACCACTGTGTTTTGTGACACAGTGATAGCTAACTGATAACACAAAAACATTGCAGGCATTATTATTGTGATTAGAATTTCAGCATGTAGTGGTTACACACATTTGGAAATATTAATGTTGATTTGCATGTAAAGTAATTTTTTTTAAGTTTATCAATAACTTCATATAAAAAGAAGGAAGAAATAACTGGAGGAATACTTGTTATATAAAAGTATTTAAAACATAAATGCACTTGTTTTAAAGTGATGAATAATTAATTCAACCATCTGAATTGGGAGATAGCCCCCTCCCAGGGAGACATATATTCTGAGATTCAATAATGAATAATGATGCTTGGAAGCAGAATCACTCTCCCGTCCACTCCTCCTCTCTCTCCCTGCTCCCGATAGAGCGTGAATTTAATGTGCTCTAAAATAATACATCCACTTGGCATCTCTAGTAAAGACATTAACCAAAACTTTTAGCATGACCTTGAGAACATATTAAGTGACCCTCCCTGAGAGTCATTATAAAAATATTTTTTAGTTTCAAAACATAGATTTTGTCTCCTTTCTTTACTCAATTGCAAATGCAGTTGGCCACTTTCTCTCAGATTGAGGAAATCCTTCAGTTGCTTCAACACAAAAGAGGTATGGTACATTCAGCCCACCGTATTAAAATCTGGCATTTAAACAGTGTTTTCCACTGCAAAGTACACTTAAGCACGGATATTTACACGTGAAGGTATGTACTTGTCCAATTACTATCTCTATCCTTATAATTCACATTGTGGTGCTTTATGTAAGAGCATGTTATTTCAGTGCAATCTTCGTATTAACTTTATTTTCAAGAAGCTTTAAAGATGAAAAGCACTCCGGATGTTAAATACCATTTAAATATTATATGAAGTGCTTCTCAAGTGTTACATTGGTAGGTAGTAGAAAAAAATGAAACAGGCAGTGTGAACGGAAGGCGAATTAATCGGAGTCTTAAAATTTTTGGAGGACTTCTTCTTGTAGGATATCAATCAGTTATTTTCTTTTATTATTAGGGACTTTACAAAAAACAGAACATGAGGGAATGACCTTAATATCAACAAAAAGAATCCGTGGAAAAATAATTAATTCATTCAACATAAATAAATATTTATTGGGTGCCTACTGTGAGTTAGGCCCTGTTTAAGTGCTGGGATAGATGAGTGAAAAACCTAGGCAAAATCTCTGTACTCATTCTGGGAAATACCCCTTCTAGCTCAGAGAATGTTTGAAAACACAAAAGTCATAAGTGTTAACCCCAGGTCTACTTCTGGCACCTGGATCTTGCTCTTACTTACCAAGTTACAAAATGAAGATGGTGGAATTATGGACACTGCAGGATTTTTTTTTTTAAATAATATTTTATTGTGTTTTAGGTGAAAGTTTACTCAGTAAATTAGGTTTCCGTTTAACCATTTTTATACAAATCATTCTGTGACATTGGTTACATTTTTCACAATGTGTCATCATTCTCATAATTTCCATTCTGTTTTGTTTCCATTAATCTAGCTTCCCTGCTCCTCCTAACCTTCTCATCTTTGCTTTAGCATTAATGTTGACCGTTTGGTCTCATATAGTTGATTATGTAAGGGAGCACAGTACTCACGGGTGACACTGTTTATTTTATAAATTAATCTGTTTGGATGTATTTGAGAGTGGCTTCAGTTCTGAGTTCAAAGGGTATTTTAGGGCGATAGTCTCAGAGGTTCCTTTAGTCTCTATTGGTCTAGTAAGTCTGGTCCTTTTTAGGAATTTGATGCAGAATGTTTTTAGCAGATCAGGCTGGTCATTGTAGGCTCCAGGCATACAACATACAGTGCTGGGGACTTGCTCTTCAGTTCTTCATGGGAAGGATGACCAGAGAGATGTTAAAACATAGTTCTTCCACTCTACAATGAAGGTTTTCTGATGAACTTTTCCATGCATTGAGGTATTTCTTAGGGTAAATAATTTCTTCACTTTCTCAGATAGGAACTCTTGTCTCTGCTCTTGGCAGTTCATCTCTTGGTAACACTTTTTTTGGTTTGTTTCTGTTGGAAATGGAAAAATTGATTGTCCCTAGTGTTCTGGTTCCTGTTTTATTAGTTGCAAATTCCCATTTTCACTCCATTTATTTTCCTCCTGAGAATATGAACACATTTAGCTCCATGGGTTTATTGTTTGTTTTTTCCTCATTTCACTTTGGGTTTTCTTTTGCCCACATATAGATTTTCCTCGTGGACTTTTTAGTTTACATTTCCTGGGTAAATGTCATGTTTTATTAATTGATATGTGAATAGCTCTGGTTTTACGTCTCACCATGCTTGGATGGCCTGCTAGTTTTTGTGGGTTTTTCTTTTCTGTTTAACCACCTCCTTGAAGGATTAATTTAAAATTGTGAAATCTGTCACATGTAATATAAAATATTAATATAGTTTATATTTGTCTTCTGACAGCACTTACCCATAATCATAGATTCTTGATTATTAGACTGAATCGCAAAAAAAAAGTATAGATTTATTTCCTCATCTCTTTGCTTGACTAACTGTCAGATTCTTAAACCAAAGGAGATTAGTCTATTGACCCACATTTGATTCACATGCTGGCTTTTCTATGTATAGAGGTCATTGGTCACCTCTTTCCCCTGTTATGAGAGCTAGAGAACCGCTGAGTTTGTTAGTTGTCCTCGGTGGTACCAGTAATCACATCTGTAGTATTTACCTTTTCTAACCTGGCCTTTCTTTCAACTTAGAAGTTTCCTTTTCTGTTAGTTCTAACTCCTGCTGAGTTCTGAGCCTGTATTATTAATTTTGTATGCACCTCCTGTTTGAAATCTGATTCTTGACTATAACTGCATGCCTAGGACTTGTATCCTGCATCCTGATTCCTGGAAGACAGGTTTCTATCCAGAGAAACTTTACTTCTAACTGGTTGTTAATGCTGATCCTTGACAAAATAAGAGATAGTCCCCTGAAGAGTTACATTCATCATGATGTTACAAAAATTAAATCATTTTAAATGTGCTGGGGGTGCTTACAACGTAAAGGATACAGTTCGTGGATATTTTATAAGAGAAAAACGTTTTCACAAGACAAAGATTTCTTTTTTCTTTCTTTCAGCTTGACTCTTTAATAAACTCATTACTTGTTAGTTTCTCTGTTTTGTTTTTTATGTCTACTGTAATGGATAGGTTGGCTGTAATTTTTTAAATTGGTGTTACTCGGGGGAATAAAAAGTAGGTCAGTTGCAGGGGTTGTTTGGCCTGGGTTGTGTGGCATGTCATGTTGGCTGGCTTTAAAAGACCTGCAGCCCTGATCAGAGGAATTCCATCACCTGATTTCTTTGGTTCATTTCCTAGTATATCAGTTTATTTCAACTTCCGTTGCCTCCTCTCTTTTGTTCACGTTTAACCCAAGGGTCACTCTCAATGTGTCTTCTGGCTCATCTCAGATTGTCATAACAGACAAGAAACCTGCAGTGTTTGGGATTTATACTTTTCTGTGGCTCTTTCTAAGCAAACAACATCAGGAAGAAACTACTGGAAGCTGTTTTAGTCAAAGTTAGGGACATATAAAAAGTTTGCTCCCCTGGTTATACGTAAGTGATTGAGTCAGCTTACACACTGTAATAGAAGATATACTTTTAATAATAATAACCACCTGTATTGAGTTTCCACTCTATACTACATAGAAACCATTTCTAATTTTCACAGTAACTCCATGAGGTCAACATTTTTTATCCTATTTCATGATGTGGAAATTAAGACTTGGATGTTTTAAAAATTGTGTAGTCACACCACTAGTTAGTGGCAGAGCTGGTATTTGAATCTAACAATTCCAGTTCCAAAACTCATGTTTTTCTGTTATACCATAATAGAAATAAAACATAGAGTTAACATAAACTCTGTTTTTTAATATATATACATAGTTGTTACTTTGCTACTGTGCATACAGTATATTATCTCAGTAGATGTTGATTGTGTACTTTTAAGGAGTAAATTATACCCAGAACCAGCATGCCAAGAAAGTGATAAGATGGATAGAGGAGCAGCCTGTTTTACAAGAGATAGAGAACCTGTTCCTCTCTAGACTCTTTAAGAAACATTCCTATACTGCTTGTTGTTTGTTTGTGTTTGTTTTTTCCTTCTTTCATTTCTTCCCTTAATATTATTTTGTAGCCTTAGGTAATGCAATCATAGCATCATTAAACACTTGCACCAACGGTTCTGATCTCTCTGCCTAGTTTCCTTATACCTGTTGTTTTATAGAAATGGGCCAGATGTTTGCAGGTACCCTCAGGGCACCCAAACTTTTTTTTTATAATTAAGGAATTATTCCTTCATTGGGGCAAGGTGTATGTGGGGGAAATATGGTGTAGAAACTTAGGAAAAATGTGGGACTACGTATAGGGGAAGCAACCTGGAAGTATAGAATATATATCTATATATATATATTTGTCCATGACTTGTGTTGCTATAGGGAGATTGAGAGAAAATACAGAAAAGACATATGGGATTTACATAATCTTTTGCTCGCTACGGTGGTCTGGATTTTAGAATTAGACATCTGAGCCCAGTGTTTACTTGCTGAAGCCAAAAAATATATGTAGGAAAGCAAACTTGGGAGGATATATTTTCCTATAATCCTGGAAATATACAAAGTTCCTACATTTAAATTGGGAAATATCCATTTCTTAAAGGGCCTATTATCTAGTAGGTGCATATTTGCATTCTTGTTCACAATAATCTTGTTCTATAGAGCCACAGATTCAAATAGTGGTTTACTGAAAGGGGCAAGAACCAGAAGGTAAAAATGTACCAGCTATTCTTGTTTACTCTCCATCTTTATGTTTGTATGTGTGGAAGTGTGTGTGTGTGTGTATCTGCATGCAGACGTTTCTCCAGTGCTGAGATAAATGAATGGAATATCCATTATGAGACTCCCTTTTCCCTCAACATACTGTCCTCCTGTACTTTATCACTGCCTTCCTCTTATCTACCTAGCTATTGATGCTTTTGCATTTTTTATTATTTCAAGTTCATGGAATAAATGTGTTTTTCAATAGGCTGTTTAACCAAGTCACTCCCTTTTAAGAGTTATCTGATTGAATTTTAAGTTTTAATTTTGAAATGAAATCATTGTAGAACCTCGAAAATGATTTGGATTATAACAACAATTACTTGGAAATATAATTTGGACTTCTGCCCAATGTCCACTTTATTCTTTATTTTCAGTTTTAGTGTTTTAACTCATCATGCCAACATACTGAAAAAAATGTGCATCCATCCATGCATATCTTTTGGAGTATATATTAGGGACGGATAAGACATAAAAGCACTCTGAATTAAATGCTGACAACAATCAGAACGGAGCATTTTACATAGCCATGGCTATTCTAGAAAGATTTCTGGGTTGAGAATGTAACTATGCTTTTTTGGGAAACAAGCATACCTGGGACTCTAAACAATGGTACTCATTCAGAATTCTAACCTTGTTTTGCCAAGAAACTATGATCAATAGCACCATAGAGCAGAGAGTGAATATGACATAAAGTATCTCAGAGATGAGGAAATAAGCCTTATCTTTGGAAGAATTTTAGATTAGGGTAAGAAAGGAACATTTTACCATATCATTTTCTTAGGAGGTAAAGACCAGCATTTTTAACAAGGTCCATTGGCCTTAAGTGATTTAGCCTTTGCCTGTGTCAACAGCCTCTCTTAACTTGTTGCCCTCTGAGTCTTCCTTTAACTCTTCAGGGATTTGTTGCTTCCCTTCCCTCTTCCTGGAGGGCTCTACCTGTCTTCTAATTAATTATTAACAAATCCTTTAGAACTCAGCTCAAAGGTTACATACTTGAAGAAGTTTGCTCTATTTCCACCAGGACAGGATTCCCTCTCTATTTTATAGCTCTCAATGGAAATTAAGGAGACCTGGTGGTGCAGTAGTTAAGAGCTACAGCTGCTAATCAAAAGGTTGGTGGTTTGAATGCACCAAATGCTCCTTGGAAACCCTCTTGGGGCAGTTCTACTCTGTCCTATAGGGTCGCTATGAGTCGGAATCGACTTGATGGCAGCGGGGTTTTGTTTTCTTTTTTATAGTGAATTTTCTAAATACAGTGTATATTTTACTCTTATGATATATATCTATTCCAAATAGCCATATTTCATGTAGTTAATAGCTACATGTGACTATTATACATTACACAATAGCTACTGTATTGGACAGCGCAGGTCTAGAAAGAGTGTTGGCTGTGAGTCCCTATGAGTCAAAATTGACTCAGTGGCCAGCAGTGCAGCATGCAGTGGAAGTTAAAAATATGTGATTAATTGTTTACTGTCTTTCTTGCTAGAAGGTAAGATAATGAGGGTAGTGATAACTTTTGTTTTGGTTCACCTCCCTTTCCACATTTAATATACTGATAGTGTGTAGTTGGTGCTTGGTACATATTTGTTGATTAAAATCAAATGAGCTAATGTATGAATAAATGCATGCATGTGTAGATGGATTTAAAACCATGGAGAGAGGAAAAGGGTATAGCATAGGAAAAACAGAGTAGAAAAATGAAGGGAAGCAGTAAAATAGGAATACCAAAGGTGAGAGAGATGGTGGGAGGTAATGGTGGAAGAAGATGTTCAGTACTTGGAAACTCCTTCGAAAAGGGTGTGAATATGGAGCTGTGGAGCTTGGTGAGGAAGAGATGAGGAGTCGGGGACATTGTTTGCCTTTGTAACCTAAATTCAGCCAAGTACTATTTTCTTGACATTTGAAATATTTGGGGGCAATTTTCAAAATGATGAGACTGACACTGTATTCATTAGCCTTCTTTGTAGGCCCCTCAGAGGGTAAAATCCTCTTCTATCCCAACTAAAATGTCTAAGGAACTAAAAATACCTGAAATATTATATTAGTGGGAAAGAAGGTAGAATCAACATCATGATTAGTAGAACAAACTAAGAGATGACAAATATAGAAATCCTCTTATAATAGTAAAAAAAAACCCTTGCATTTTGGACAAGAAGATACAGGTATTAGTTTCATCTCTAGTGGCAAATCCAGGTTTTCTAGGTCCCTGAAGATTATATGTTTTGGGAGGCTGTCTTTAAGAATGCTAATACAAAATTGGGTATAGGGCCTTGGGAAGGACTGGAGAAAATAAGAGGCCCTGAAGTTAAATTAGCTATGCTAAAATTCTGCCTTTGCTCAGCAATGTTATTTACTGCACTTTTGGGAATAACTTCTTTGAACTTTAGTTTGCTTTTATGTAAAATGTGACAAACCATAATTCCCAAAACATGTTGGTGTGATTTTAAAAGTATATAGTATATTGTATGGGAAAATTTCTTTGTAAACTGGAAGTGCTATAGAATTAGCCATTGCTGTTCTTATAATATTTATTAATTAACTTATTTTGTCTTCACAACCACACTTATCACATTTTTTTTTAAAGTGGAAGAAACAAAGCACCTTTGTTGTATTTCTCCCAAAGAACTGAGCTTGCTGACCAGTAGTTTAGTGCTCTTTTCACTGACCCTCATTGATTCATGGTGGTCATGCTCATTGACCATTTATTAAGGCTGTGCTGAATCAGGTATGGACCTAGGCCAACTGACTGGCTAGGGCTAAAAATACTCAACCCTGGTCTGCGTCTCTCAGTTTTTTTTCTTGGTTCTAATTCCTACTTGTCAGTCAAACTCTAGTTTTTTTCTTCAGGGAATGGAATTATCTGATAACTTTTTTTTTTTTTTAAACTGCTGCTGGTTCTTGTCAGTCTATCAAAAAGCAAAAGCAAAAATATTTTCCATAATAAAAGTAAAAAGTTGCATTGAAGTTTGCAGAAATTTCAGTATGTCGGTATGTGACACCTGTCCCTTTAACTTGATAGTTGTCTTGTATTTCTGCACTTCCTAGTAGCTTTCCCTCGGGCTACAGTTCTTAGAAACAAATGATTGTATTACCACTTATTTGTTAGATGCTGGATTTCCTGCACAGAATGTAATTAGATGAGCCCTTTCCCATGGGTATAACTATAAGGACAGATACAGAAGATTAAGCACAGTTTACATAGTACACCATTCATACCCATTTGGGGCATTAATGGAGAGCCCAGTGCTCCTAGTCCTTATGGAAGCACAACTGTCAGTGTGTGTATATATATGGGGAGAATATGGGGGAGAGTAGCCAAGGCAAAGACAAGGGGGGGAAGGCACCTCTGAAAGTGTCTGATTATTTTCCCACTTCCCTAACTAGCTATTCTTCAGGTGTAAAAAACTCCTCAATTCTAGTCCCAACAAGTGACACCTGCCTTTGAGGCCACCAGGTTAGTTCTGGTAACAGGCTGAGGGGAAAGAGAGAGAGAGGATAACAGAAAAGATAGTGAGGAGGCAAGGTGACCTTCAGCAAGTGTCCTGTCTTCTCAGAGCCTTATTTTTCTCATGTGTAGAACGGAGATAGTCATAATTATCCATTATGATTGTTGTGAGGATTAAATGAGATAACATATGTAACATGTCTGGAACTTCTTAGGTGCTCAGTAAATATTTGTCATTCCCACACAAGCATTTTGGATGGTGTATGTGCATATCAAGGGCTTGGTGCTAAGCCTAACCCATAGCAAGTGTTCAGTAAAGATTCCTGTATGAAGACCTAGGTGCAGGGGCTGTTCCATGGGGCTTAGTGCATTACCTTCATGGAGAAGAGAGTGGAAGAAGAGTGAGGAGGGAAGGGAAAGAACACTGTGATGGAAGAAAAGAAAAATTATCATTTTTCCCCCTTAAGATTCTTTCCTTTGAAAGATTTAGATGTGCTTTTGTAAAAATTCTCTCGGGACTTGTGATCTCAAAAATTTCTTTATGAGTAACCTCTGAGTGCCCAGAGAGATGCCACCTCTTAATATTGCATTTTGAAGCCCAAGCTCAAAATGTTCAATAAATTAATCTCCTAGAAGTAGTGAAACAGCTGTTTCTTCAAGGAGCAGAATCAGGGCTCTATAGAGTCCTATTTTTATTTCAATAAAAGCCAATAAAAAATAGTAGTGCATTTACTTCATTGACTAATGAACACTGAGATAGGTGTTGCCACTGTTAAGAAAAGCTCAGAAAAATAAATGATCTTGTCAAAGTTCACACAGCTAATAAGTTACACAACTGGGATTCAGCACTGGTCTAGCCCATTTTAAAACCACTGCACCCAGCTGTTTTTCATTTTTTTGATGAATTTTTAGAAGTCGTCCAGCAATATTTTCTTTGCCCTTTGGCCAATCTCATCTGCCACCTGCAAGTGTGGGAGTTTCTTTATATGCACGTAGACATTAGAGGCATCTGAACTACACCCTGAGATGTGTTTATAACCTAGTCTCTCCAAGTGCTGGATTAACCTTTTATGAACTTCCTTTCCATATACTTCTTTTGATTCCATCTAGTAATGGTCAGCAGTTAGGAAACTTCAGTAGACTTTTAATTTTTATTTTATTGTATTGTTATATTTTAAGTGAAAGTTTACAATTCAAGTTAGTCTCTCATACAAAAATTTATACATACATTGTTATGTGACCCTAGTTGCTCTCCCTATACTGTGACGGCATGCTCCTCCTTTCCACCCCTGATTTTCAGTGTCCATTCAACCAGCTCCTGACCCTTTCTGCCTTATCATCTCACCTCTGGGTAGGAGCTGCCCATTTAGTTTCATGTATCTACTTGATCTAAGAAGCACACTCTTCACGAGTGTCATTTTATGTCGTATAGTTCAGTCTAATCTTTGTCTTAGGAGTGCCTCGGGAATGGTTTTAGTTCTGGATTGACAGAGAGTTCAGGGCTCATGCTTTCTGGGGTTCCTCCAGTCTCAGTCAGACCATTAAGTGTGGTCTTTTTACTAGAATTTGAGTTCTGCACCCTACTTTTCTCCTGATTCATCAGGGACTCTGTTGTATTCCCTGTCAGGGTGTTCATTGGTGGTAGACGGGCACCACCTAGTTCTTCTGGTCTCAGGATGATACAGTCTCTGGTTTATGTGGCCCTTTCTGTCTCTTGGGCTAATACTTTCCTTGTGACGTTGGTGTTCTTCATTTTCCTTTACTCCAGATGGGTTGACCAATTGATGCATCTTAGATGGCCGCTTGCAAGCTTTTAAGACCTAGATGCCACTCACCAAAGTACGATGCAGAACATTTTCTTAATAACCTTTGTTATGCCAATTGACCGAGATGTCCCCTGAAAGCATGATCCCCAGATCCCTGCCACTGCTGCTTTGCCCCTCAAAGTGTTTGGTTGTATTCAGGAAACTTCTTAGCTTTGGTTTAGTCCAGTTGTGCTGACTTCCCCTGTAGTGGGTGCTGTTTTTCCCTTCACCTAAGATAATTCTTGTCTACTATCTAGTTAGTGAATAACCCTCTCCCTACCTCCCAACCCACATAACCATCAAAGAATGTTTTCTTCTGTGTTTAAACCTTATCTTGTGTTCTTATAATAGTGGTCTTATACAATATTTGTCCTTTTGTGACTGACTAAATTCACTCAGCATAATGCCTTCCAGATTCCTCCATGTTATGTTTCACAGATTCATCGTTGTTCTTTATCGTTACATAGTATTCCATTCTGTGAACATACCATAATTTGTTTATCCATTCATCCATTGATGGACACCTAGGTTGTTTCCATCTTTTTGCTGTCGTGAACAGTGCTGCAGTGAATGTGAGTGTGCATATATCTATTCATGTGACAGCTCTTATTTCTCTAGGATATATTCCAAGGAGTGGAATTGCTAGATTGTATGGTAGTTCTATTTCTAGCTTTTAAAGGATGCGCTAAATCAATTTCCAAATTGGTTGTACCATTTTACATTCCCACCAACAGTGTATAAGTGTTCCAGTCCCTCCACAGCCTCTCCAGCGTTTATTATTTTGTGTTTTTTGGATTAATGCTAGCCTTGTGGGGGTGAGATGGTATCTCCTTGTAGTTTTGATCTGCATTTCTCTAATGGCTAATGATTGTGAGCACTTCTTCATGTGTCTATTAGCTGCTTGAATGTAGACTTTTAATTTTTATTCTTAATAAATAATTGATAGGTTTGGTTGCCATAAGCCATAAAAGGGATATCCCATGTAATTGCATTTAAGATTATACATTTACAAAAGATTAGTTGAAAAACTTTCACTGAAACTCCTGTTAACGATTTCCCAAAAGTCAGCCTAAACCTAGGAAATAGCACGAAATACTATTCTTAGAGTTATGCACTTTTACAAAAACACAACATGAAGATTTAGGAACCATCAGACCAACTATATTTTACTCTGTTCTTCAGCTCAAACAAGTTCGATCTCACTTTTTCACAATATGATACACATGAAGGATGCCAGCTGGTAAAACTTACTTCTTATTTATCATCCATGCCTTAGGGAGGATAAACAATGAGTCCCAGGGAGAAAATGAAAACACATGGCAGTCAATAAAATTGATTTGAAATAATGTGAAACTTCGCAAATATAGTGTGTAATAAATCATTTTATTTAATTTTAACTATCTGCTCAAAAAAACAACAGGATCGTGAGTACTTTTTTATGTTAATACTTTTATTTTTAGACAAAGCATAATCTCATTTTAAGTATTTTTCCCTAAATTGTTCATTATCTTAGACATTTAAAATTGATTCTGTATTCTCTGTCTGACTAATGTTTTTCATAAACTACATGGTAAATCTTTTATATATTTGTTTTCAATTCTAAGTCCTTGACATAGTGGGATACATATGCATTGAAGGGGAAATAAAAAAGATTATTGAAACAGTGAAGAACACAATAGTCTTGATCATTATGTCAATGTTGTAAAATAGGGTAAAAATTTACTGTCTTATTTTCTGAGATGTTAATTTCCGTTTTGCCCTAGAGAGATACTCTCGTGAATTAAATATTTGTAATGTACTTCACCAAACCAAACCTGTTGCCGTCAAGTAGATTTCAACTCATAGTGACCTAGGGGTTTTGTTTGGTTTGGAATGCACTTTAATAATTGTTTCACATGCATATATAGATCCTTTTTGCATATGTACTAGTAGTTTTAGTTTGAGATTTTTTGCTAGACTTCATTCTATCTTCATGACACTTAATATCTTTTCAAAAAGATGTAGCTTAGTAGAATTAATGTCACCTATGATATTCAGTTGACAGATTCATAAGATCTATTGGAAGAGTCATGATAAAGTATTAAATTTGAAGAAATGCCCGGAAATATTTCTCTTCCTTAATCAACTTTGCTCTTCCTTCTACTACCGCATCAAGAAACCATGGTCTCTCAGAGACTGAAGCAAGTAAATAGAAAGGCTTGCTCCTGTGTAGGAATGACTGTGATAAAAATTGGGAGATCATTTAGCCTAGCTTTTGCTTTTCAGTAACTACAGATTTCAATATGCCATGTGTATCAAAGGAAGCATATATGCTGATATAGTAAAAAGCTGAAGTGAATCACATGGCTTGGAGAAACCCTAATTTAATCACTGCTGCCTTAGAAGTGATACATTCTTATTATGCATTTCCAGAATAGTCAGCTAAACTGAGTCTTGGATTAGCAATTGGGAGATTATGTATTCCAATCTGGGCTCAATCCCCTACCCCAAACAAACTAACCCATTCTCCCATCTATTGGGTGAAATAAGATGATTGCATAACTTTTCTTCACCTTATTTATCTGTCTATAAAATGGAATATAATGTAGTAAAAATTTTGAAATAGAAGTATGGGTAACATCTTAGACTCAGAATAGTGACTTGCCTAATCAGGTTCCAGACATGCTTAATATAGTAAGATTATACTAAAATTATATGCGAAATAAACCGAAAACCAAACCAAACAAAACAAAACAAAAAAACAAACCTGTTGCCTTTGAGATAAGCTCAACCCATTCCAAAACCTGTTGCTGTCAAATTGCTTTTGACTGATAGTGACCCAGTAGGACAGAGTAGAACTGCCCCATAAAATTTCCAAGGAGTACCTGGTGGATTCGAACTGCCAACCTTTTGGTTAGCAGCCATAGCACTTAACCACTATGCTACCAGAGTTTCCAAATAAACTCAGGAATGGTAAATTTGTATGATAATGTGTGTGTTTGTTTGTGTGTGCATGTGAAAGGGTTTATAGACTGAAAACTCTTAAGTTAGAGTAAGATTGTACATGTTACCAGGGAAAAAAAAAGATGAACTTTAATTGCCATTTAATTAAGTCATGGATAATACTTGTATCCAGGTGTTCTGCAGTTTTGTATGTATATGTATGTGTGCCTTTTGTTTGTTTGTTTATGCTTGTTTTCAGTGAAGGTTTGTAAAGGAAAAGTTTAATTGGTTCATGGAGTAATAGATGGAATACACTGCTATCAAGTGTATATTCTCTGTCATTGAACTGATTTAGGATCAATAGCTCTAACGGGATGATATTTCTCCTGCAGCTTTGCATTGCTATCTTACTGTTTCAATTATATTTATATTTGATTACAGTGATTATTAAATGGTTTATGATAAGTGATCAAAATATCTTTGATGAAATCAAAACTTAATCATTTAATTATCCATTTATCTTATGTTAAGACAGTGCTTTCTTAATCCAGATTTCTGTTTTTAGTGACTTCACCTGACAAAATAATTCTATCTGAAGGATACATCAGTTCAAATGAGTTTCAAACTCACTGGGACTGACTTTGAGTTCTGACTTGCAAGTAAATTAAGGAGATTCATCTCTGAATAATTAAAAATTAATGAGACACCATTACTTGGGTAGATTCATATTAAAATAAGTGGATAGATTGAGATTATCTGTGATTGCTAGATTACAATAAAAATTGGCTATCATTCTTCATTATATCTTTTATAATAAAATAACTATATAAAAATGGTCTAGTCACCATTTTCTAGTTCTGTGAAAAGCTATCATGATTTTAAAATATGATTTACTCTTTGGAAGTAGTTTACATTTTAAGAGTTTAGTTGCACTCCACCTGTCTTTTGGTAAACTATGCACTGCATTATTAATTTTAAAGAAACCAATGTTTTTCCTCATTATAAGCATTTACTCTCCTTGAAGGAAAGTTAAACTTGCTTATGCTGTTGTATTTTTATTACACAACTAATATATTAATATACATTATGAAACTTTCAGAAAGTCTTAAGAATAAAATAGGAAATTTTCTGAATTTCTGCTTCTCAACTCAGAGGTAAAAACTATAAACTGTTTATCGTATATCTTTCTAATACTTTTTCTATCAGTTATATACATTTAAAAAATCTAGGTGCGATCATACAGCATGTATTGTATTGGAATTTTGCTTTTTCTGTGTATTGATACATATGGAAAAATTTCCTTGAAAGATATATTGGCTTACCTCATTACTTTTAACACCTGTTTAATATTATATGGATGAATATTGTTTATTAAACCATTTTCTCCTGTAGATGGACATTTAGGTTGTTTCCAGATTTTCAGCCTGGTGCAAAGGTTACACACTCAGCTGCTAACCAAAAAGTCAGTGGTTTGAATCCACCCAGTGGCTCCACGGGAGAAAAGACCTGGGGATCTGCTCCCATAAAGGTTAAAGCCTAGGAAATCCCATGGCGCAATTCTACTCTGTCACATTGTGTTGCTGTGAGTTGAAAATCGACTCAATGGCACCTAACAACAGAGCACACCCCTCCACATATATATAATATTTTTTACAAATGTGAGAATATATCTGTAGGATGGATTGCTCCAAATGGTATTGTTTGGACCAAGACTATATCATATTAGTAATACAGTGAAACCTGTGAGAGCTGGAACTCAACAGAACTGCCTTGTTTTTCTGGGTTTTGCAAGGTTTCTGCCTTTCACAGGGTGTAGTCCTGCCACTTTTCGTTGCTCGGTTTAGTGGAAAGTATTTTAGTTTTCCTTCTCTGACAGATTTCCACCTTGCATAGTTTCCAACTTTCACAGGATTGACTGTATAATATACTTTTTTCGGAAGCAACTGACAGAAATTCAAATAAAATTAACCGAGGTACCCAAACAAAGAAACGTAAATTATTGTCTAATGCAAGAAAATTTCCAAGGTATACCAGTTTAAGTTATGGCAAAATCCATATCTTTTAACTGTCTCCAAACCTCTGATCTGCTCTCCTCTGTGTGAGGTTTATTTTCAGAAAAGATCCCTCCATGTATCAGAAAAGATGGTCATTAATCGATTTAGGCTTATGTGGTCCTTACATTCATCAGCATAAAGAAGAGATTCTCTCTCTTCCAGAAACCATATGAAAATTTCTCAATGGGACTTCACCAACTTTTGTTATATACTTAAGTCCTGAAATACTCAAAATGAAGAGGGGTACAAGGGGTACTAGAAGCCCATTACTTTGCTTGACAGCTCGTATGCATGTGAAAGCTGGACAGTGAATAAGGAAGACCAAAGAAGAATTGATTCGTTTGAATTCTGGTGTTGGCAAACAATACTGAATGTTCCTGGACTGCCAGAAGAACGAACAGATCTGTCTTGGAAGAAGTACAGCCAGAATGCTTCTTAGACTTGAGAACGGTGAGACTTTGTCTCAGGTACTTTGGACATGTTATCAGGAGGGACCAGTCCCTAGAGAAGGACATCATGCTTGGTCAAGTAGAGGATCAGTGATAAAGAGGAAGACCCTCAGCAAGGTGGATTGACACAACAGCTCCAACAGTGGGCTCAAACATAGCAATGATTGTGAGGATTGGTGCAGGACTGGGTGGTGTTTTGTTCTTTTGTACATAGGGTATCTGGGAGTTGGAACTGACTCAATGGCACATAACAACAACAACAACCAGAACCACACAGGATAGAAGAAGTTCTTCAAAGAAAAGAGACAATAATGAATACAAAGAATACTGACATTTCAAATTTGGGTAGATGTTACCAAATTGTACTTATGAAGCAATTTATACTGCAGCCAATATTATAGGAAATGTTGTTGTTGTTAGGTATAGGAAATAGTTTCTCTGAATTATCACAGGCACCACATTTCATCATTTATAGTTTGGTAACTGAAAAAAAGAACAAAAGTCTCATATTTTTCATTTCTCTTAATATTAGTGGGATTAGGTATTGTCTTCATATGTTTATTAGTCATTTGTATTCTGTGGCTTGCCTTTTTTTTTTTTGTATTGGATAATTTATCTTTCTTACTTAGTTTGCAGGAAATATTATATATCCTGAAAAGTAAGTCTTTGTTACATAGGGGGCACATATTTTCTCCTGTCTACATTTTGTGTTTTAGCTTTTCTGTGATGTCTTTCATTATATAGTATTCTTTGTGAATTCTGATTATTGCATATTCCTCAGGAAGGTTGCTTCCTACCAAGGTTAGCAGTCTGCAACATTTTCTTCTTACATTTTTGAAGTTTTAAATGGTTTACATGGAGTAGTTTTATATTTATATACTTAATAACATTTAAAAATAAACCAGTTATGGCATATTGTAACACATACTTCGGTAGAGAAGCAGGCAAATAACTGTGCTTTGCCTGGTGCTGTAAGGGGAAGTTAATATTTATAGTAGAGAAGGGTTCACAGGTATTACTTTCAAACCACATGGATCAGTAAGAAAATGTCTGTCTCATCAGTATCACCTTGGACCTCACTCTTCTTTCATCTTTCTGCTCTACCATCCTCAGCATGTTTACTTTGTTCTCAGACTTGTCTCACCTTACTCATAGATGGCTCCCTCTGTGCCAGGCATAACATCTTTTATGATGGCATCCAAAGTAGGAGAGGAGGAAGTGTAGGTGGTATGGGGGATTTCTTCATCTTTGACTCTTTCTTTTATGAGTGAGGAAAATCTATCCCAGAATATTACCCAGCACATGCCCCCTTATCTCTCTTTATCTAGGCATAGGCAAATGAGATTCCTAACATGAGCTTAAATCAGTCATCATTTATCCCCTAGACCCAGACACCTGCCATTTGAATCCATTTGTAGGCAAAAAAAAAAAAAAAATGAGAATAGTTGATAAGTGGGCAAACAGAGTCTACCATGCCAAATACAGTGCTTTAAAATGTTCGAAGCCTTTTTATATATTCATTATTTGGTTTATTCCAGTCATATGAGTACAGTTTTTCTCTCAGTGTTACAGATGAGGAAATGGAGATCTAAAATATTACATGACTTCTATAATATCACAAAACTGATGAGATATCTTCTGATTCGCAGTTCAAGACTTTTTCTCCTATAGCACACTATCACTTAAACAAACAAACAATCAAGCAAATAAGCCTGTGAAATAATAAGAAAGATGCAGGAGTAGTTTTAGATACATAGGCAAAAAGACAGCACTAAAATTCCAATTTCCTTTTTTCTTTGGTACTAAAATTTTCTTGGGAGGAGCTAACAACAATGGAGTGGTCTCTTGGTAGAAAGCAATGATGGCCACATAGTAAGGTACATAAGTCATTTCTCACATAAAGAAAACCTGCAATATTAACATAGGTGGAAGAAGCCATTTTTCACAGATGTGTTCAGAGCAAGTTAAAAAAAATTGGTGGTTTCATGAATAGTTTATATTTCTGTAAGAATAAGGTATGAGTCAAAGTTATCTTGAACATATCATCACTTAGTTAAAAAGTACCTATGAAAAAATTTGTTACTATAGAAGGCTGTAACAGGTTTAAGATGTTACCTTTCTTTCTTCTTTTCTAAATAGTGGAAAATAACAGAACAGACACTGTTTTGTTTAATAGTCTCTCCTCCAAATACTCCAATCTTTTAGGGAATATCATTCAGGTGTTTTATTGTCTGCTGTAGGAGTTCCTTCCAAAGCAATCCAGACATGTCAAATATAATCTCTTAAGACTTTAGCTCTCTCTCTATTTCAGGTGATAATACAGAACTGAGAAACATTCATGTCTGAGGATCTCTTTTGCTGCTAGCCATTCTGACATCCTGGTACATATAAACTAAATTTAAGTGTGAAAACACAAGCAATATATTTACTGTATTATGAATATTCTGTATATCTGAGGTAATAAAAGATGATCTGTATTGATCCGTATTATATTAAAGTTGTTTTTATTTAAAACACTCTTGCTCAGTACACATACATGATTTTTAGAGTTGCTAATTTATAATTCCTTTGATCTTTTATGATCTGTTCTTAAAATATCTAAAAAATGATGAACAGGAAAATCCTTTTCCTATTTCTTGTTTATGTGATACAACATAAGTTATTATTTTTGCCTGCAATGTGGATCTTTAATGGCTTAATTCCTTCCAAATATAAATGAAGAAATCAGCTTCTTTTAAAACCTTTTATTAAGGGGTGGGGAAAACTGAACAAAAGCCTTCTCCCTCCCCTCTTCATTTAAATATCTGTATTTTGGGAATTCTTTCTGCTTGTATGTATTTTTAGTATTTTATTCCTTTTATAATGATAAGAATCTAGCTATATGACGAGAGTCATGAATTTTGAGCTGCCTGTAATACATTTAGAAATGATTTATTTGAATGGATTTAAAAATAAATCAATAAATAAAACCTCTAACAAATTGGAGAGACCAGATGAAGTTATCCAAGGCGTTTATGAAACATTTCAGTTGAGTATGCTTTGGACTGGAAATCATACATTCCAATATAAATGCTAAATACTTATTAAAGCATCCATTTATATAGTTTATAAAATATTACTTAGTTTAAAACTATCTGTACAATAATATAAAAACACTGTATGTGTGTGTCTTTGGCAGTTAGCTGTCTCTTCAGGCCTGTGTTTTTCACCTGTAAAATGATGGGCTTGGACTACTTGGACTCATAAACTCAAATGCCTGTGGAGGGTGGAGGGGGCGGAGTGAATGGGGAGTGGCAGGGACTCTTGATAGCTGGATAGTGCATGCTCTAAGGGTACTGTTTCATTTTTTTTCTCCTAAATATTGTAGCTCAGATAAAACATATTTGGGAGCTGGATTTAGCCAATAGGACTCCAGGTGTCAACTTCTGAACTAAGAGAATAATAAAGATTGCCTCCTGCTCAAAATATATATATTTTTTCATACCAAGCAAGAGAATCATTTACTTGTTCTAATTTTCTACTTGACTAGTTGTCACCAAACTTAAAATTTGACAGTGTGATTGACCCAAATTCTTAGTTCTATTTGAAAATCATCAAAGAGCTATTATTTTGATAATGAAAGATATCAATCATATGTATATGTAATTATTAAATGTATATATGTATACATACATACACATATATACATACATACAAATACATTATGTTGTTTTTGTTAGGTGCCATTGAGTCAGTTCCGACTCAGAACGACCCTATGTACAACGGAACAAAACACTGCCCAGTCTTGCACCATCCTCACAATGCTTGTTATGTTTGCAGCCACTGTGTCAGTCCATCTCATTGAGGGTCTTCATCTTCTTCACTGACCCTCTACTTTACCAAGCATGATGTCCTTGTCCAGGGACCGATCCCTCCTAATAACATGTCCAAAATACGTGCGACAAAGTCTCGCCATCCTTGCTTCTAAGAAGCTGTGCTTCTTCCAAGACAGATTTGTTCATTCTTCTGGCAGCCCATGGTATAGTCAATATTCTTTACTAACACCGTGATTCAAAGGCATCAGTTCTTCTTAATTCTTCCTTATTCATTGTCCAACTTTCACATGCACATGAAGTGATTGAAAATACAGTGACTTGGGTCAGGTGCACCTTAGTTCTCAAAGTGACATCTTTGCTATTTAACACTTTAAAGAAATCTTTTGCAGCAGATTTGCCCAATGCAATGTGTCTTTTTGATTTCTTAACTGCTGCTTATATGGGCGTTGATTGTGGATCCAAGTAAAATGAAATCTTGGACAACTTCAATATTTTCTCCGTTTATCACGATGTTGCTTACTGGTCTATTTGTGAGGATGTTTGTTTTCTTTTTGTTGAGGTGTAACGCGTACTGAAGGCTGTGGTCTTTGCTCTTCATCAGTAAGTGCTTCAAGTCCTCTTCTCTTTCAGCAAGCAAGGTTGTGTCATCTGCATATTGCAGGAAGTTAATGAGTCTTCCTATAATCCCAGTGCTGCAGTCTTCTTTATATAGTCCATCTTCTTGGATTATTTGCTCAGCATATGGATTGAATAAGTATAGTGAAAAGATACAACCCTGACTTTCACCTTTCCTGATTTTTTTTTAAACCACACAGTATCCCCTTGTGTTCAAACAACTGCCTCTTGGTCTATATATAGGTTCCTCATGAGCACAATTAAGTGTTCTGGAATTCCCATTCTTCACAATATTATCCATGAATTGCTGTGATCCACACAGTTAAATGCTTTTGCGTAGTCAATGTCAATAAAACACAAGTAAACCTCTTTCTGGTGTTCTCTGCTTTCAGCCAAGATTCATCTGACACCAGCAATGATATCCCTCGTTCCACATCTTCTGAATCCTGCTTGAACTTCTGGCAATCTTTGTTGATGTACTGCTGCATCCATTTTTGAATTACCTTCAAAATTTTACTTGTGTGTGATATTAATGACATTGTTCAATGATTTCTGAATTCTGTTGGATCATTTTCTTTGGAATGGGCATAAATATGGATCTCTTCCAGTTGGTTGGTCAGGTAGCTGTCTTCCAAATTTCTTTGCATAGATGAGTGAGCGTCTCTAGTGCTGCATTCATTTGTGAAACATCTCAGTTGGTATTCTGTCAGTTCCGGGAGCCTTGTTTTTCACCAGTGTCTTCAGTGCAGTTTGAACTTCTTCCTTCTATATCATTGGTTTTTGATCATATGCTACCTCCTGAAATGGTTGAATGTTGAATGTCAGTCAGTTCTTTTTGATACAGTGATTCTTTGTATTCCTTCCATCTTCTTTTGATGCTTCCTTGCATCCTTCAGTATTTTCCCCATAGAGTCCTTCAGTATGGCAACTTGAGGCTTTAATTGTTTTCTTCAGTTCCTTCAGCTTGAGAAATGCCATACATGTTCTTCCCTTTTGGTTTTCTAAATCCCAGTCTTTGCACATGTCCTTATAATACTTTACTTTGTCTTCTCAAGCTGCCCTCTGAAATCTTGTGTTGAGCTCTTTTACTTCATCATTTCTTCCATTCGCTTTAGCTACTCTGCGTTTAAGAGCAAGTTTCAGAGTCTTGTCTGACATCCATTTTAATCTTTTCTTTCTTTCTTGTCTTTTAAATGACCTTTTTCTTTCTTCATGTATGATATCCTTGATGTCATCCCACAACTTGTCTGGTCTTCGATCATTAGTGTTCAGTGCATCAAATCTATTCTTGAGGTGGTCTCTAAGTTCAGGTGGGCTATACTCAAGGTTGTTCTTTGGCTGTCATGGACTTGTTTTAATTTTCTTCAAGTTCAGCTTGCACTTGCATATGAGCAATTGATAGTCTGTTCTGCAGTTGGCCCTTTGCCTTGTTCTGACTGATGATATTGAGCTTCTCCATCATCTCTTTCTATAGATGTAGTCGATTTGATTCCTGTGTATTCCATCCAGTGTGGTCCATGTTTATAGTCACCATTTATGTTGGTGAAAAATGATTTTTGCAATGAAATCATTGGTCTTGCAAAATTCCTTCATGTGATCTCTAACATCATTTCTATCACCAAGGCTATATTTTCCAACTACCAAATATTTCCAATTACCAAATACACTATAGAGAAATATTTTACATTGTCCTGGAGAATGATGCTATCACTGTCTTTGAAACTAGATTATGTAGAAATTTTATAACAAAAAGTAAACACCATATCTTGTTCTGAAGAACATCAGACCTTAAAGATCCAATGAAAGGGAAATCTTTCATTAAGTGGGGAACTGGCTTACTCCTTAATATCACTCGTCACTCCCCGCTTTCCTTTACCTGATCAGTTTCTTAAACTTTACATATCTGTAGATCACAGTCACTTAATTGTTATTGTTATTTTTGAAAATACTTAGATCAAATGGAAAAAAAAGTAGATCAATTTAGTAAATAATTTTTTTCTTTTTGCTGAAATTCATGTTCCTCTTCCTATTATTTAGTCCTAGTAGTTATGAGTCTTGCAAAGTAAAGCCTGAATACTTAGAACTATTTAGAGAAAATCAGTTGCAGTTTATTCTGGCCTCAGTAGACATTATGCACTTCTGGTGATGTTCAGGAAACCCTGGTGGCATAGTGATTAAAAGCTACAGCTGTTAACCAAAAGTTCGGTGGTTCAAGTCCACCAGGCACTCCTTGGAAACTCTATGGAAAGTTCTACTCAGTCCTATAGGGTCTCTGTGAGTCAGAATTGACTCGACCGCAGTGGTTCTGGTGATGTTCAAGTTTAAGATTATCTCAGGATCATTACATTATGTTCAGTATTATGTGTGTGGTAAAATGGTTACTTCCGCGGTACTCATTCTACCACAGGAAGTCTTCATAAGCTTTTGAAGTCAGCTCCCAGAGCATAAACTACACTAGAGGCAAGACTTTGCTGTTTTCAATGCTATATCCCCAGTACTTAGAGCAGTGTATCCTCAGTGTTTAAAATAAAAAAAAAAAACAAAAACCAAAACAACAACAAAACCCTTTGCTGTCAAGTTGATTCCAACTCATAGCGGTCATATATGACAGTAGAACTGCCCCATAGAGTTTCTAAGGAGCAGCTGGTGGATTTGACTTTTTGGTTAGCAGCCATAACTCTTACCACTGTGCCATAGGGGCTCCATGTTTAGAATAGTGACTGGGATATAAAGGGGGTAGTAGTTTATGGAGGCTGTGAGACCTGCAGACCCTTTACTTCTCTTTTTTTCCTAAATCTCATTCTTCTGTTACTCAAGATTAAGAGACTAGTTGTATCTTAGATGGCCTCTTGAAAGCTGTTAAGACCCCAGGCACTATTCACTGAACAAGGAGGTAGAGCAGAAACT
Organism: Trichechus manatus latirostris; assembly: GCF_000243295.1. Taxonomy (NCBI): domain Eukaryota; kingdom Metazoa; phylum Chordata; class Mammalia; order Sirenia; family Trichechidae; genus Trichechus; species Trichechus manatus. The sequence continues at coordinate 3,857,464 of NW_004444128.1, read as the reverse complement.
TTTAAAACAAAATGAAGCCAATTGTCTGGACAGGCCCAAGAAACCATTACCTAAAACCTTTGAATCAAGAAAACCAATTCCATGAGGTGTTTATTTGTACCTAAGTACTATCAACAGCTGAGTTATTTATTTATTTTTTTGCTGCTGTTTTTGGTGTGAAATGAAATATAATATTGTTTGTCATTTCACCCCCCCCTTTTTTTCTAGTGTAAAGCTTTATGTAATTAGTTTTTAAAACTATGGGCAAACATTTTGTTTTTCATTGCTTAAGTTTTGAAGGTTAAAAGAGATTTCCCATTTCTTATAATCTCCAAGGAAAAGCTAATAGGAAAAATTAGATATTTACCTCAGGTGTATTATTATTAAATCTGAAAAACTTGTGGGGGTATTATTAAATCAGGTTTATATGAAAAATATTGACTAAAGATCTCTTCACTATAACTATGCTATAGTTATTAAACTAGTAAATAGCTGAATTATTCACTGTAACTGCAGTCATATTTTTGTGTCTGCATTATAATTATAGAATTATCTGAATTCATTTTCTTTCTATATGTGCTTTGCAGTTAATTTCACATATATATCATATATAAGAAAGCGATTGCCTGAGGGAGGTTATCTTCTTTTGGTGTTTTTAGAAATTCTTCTTTTTAAATGTGTTGTCTACCAAGTGCCCTGCTTAATTATATTTTTCTTATTGTTACCCCTAACCCTCCACCCAACTGAAGGTCTTTCAAATTCTCTCTACTTTATAACTCACAGTGACCCTATAGGACAGAGTAGAACTCCCCATAGAGTTTCCAAGGAGTGCCTGGTGGATTCGAACTGCTGACTCTTTGGTTAACAGCCGTAGCACTTAACCACTGCGCCACCAGAGTTTCCGCACTTTATAACTAGTATATTGCAAATAACATTTTTTAATTAATTGATAACATTGGATCATTTTGATTTATGAAAATCATCATGTAAGAGAACTACCTATTTCAAAACAAATATCAACTCAGATTTAAACTGTTGTATCCTCATTATTTTATTTCCTGGCAGTAGTGCTGAACATGGATTGGTGATTTGTATCAGTTATCTATTGCTACATCAGAAGCCATTTCCATTTAGTGGCTTAATAGAGCAATTATTTGTGGTTCTTATTTGGGTTGCAGTTGTCTGAAATGGCTTGCTTGAGCTGGTGAGGCTCTGGTGGATGTTGGTTAATCCACTTTCAAGATAGCTTACTCACATGACTGGCACTTTGGTGCAGAAATGTCAGTTGGAAGCTCAGCCTGGGCTGTGAGTCAGGGACCTTGTTTCCATTCTAGGTAGGGCCCTTCACTGGATGCTTAGGTTTCCTCCTAACGTCCTCTGAGAAAGCACCCTAAGAAAATAGGTGTAAGTATTTGACATGTTTATAACCTAGTCTTGGAAGTCCTATATCATCACTTAATCCATACTCAGTTGGTCAAGACAGTCATAAAGCCAATCCAGATTCAAGGGGAGGGGACATAGACCCCATCCTTTGGTGGAGGATTAGCAAGGTTCCAGAAGAGCATGCTGGACAGGAGACGCTATTGTGTTCATTTTGGGGAACTACAATCTACCATACGACCATTTATATTTGCCATCATGCTATAAAACAAGAACCTATTATTGGTCTTCAAGCCAAAGTTTTCATGGAGAATACTTTTAAATTCTAAGAAGTGGAGGGAATAATTGCTGCTTCTTCGTTGGTGCCATCTGTATAATTTTTTTCTTGTATTTTTCATATTGAATCATTATCTATGCATTTACATGACCTTCTTCTGAATTGGAGCCTTCGTAGCCTGAGGGATTAGCAACTTCTCTTATATATTGGCAGCTACATAACATGTCATCTAGATGTATGAATAAATGCTCTTTTGATGCCATAGTTTTCATAAAGCATTCCTGATACCCAGAGAGGATGCTTTCTTAGAGTTAGTTAAACAAACAACAACAAAAAAAAACCTCATGAGAATCAATCATTAGCATGTTTCCTAGATATTATCAGATTGTATGCCCTATTTCCTACTTATTCTTTCTCTGGACCAACGATTGCACGAACATATATTGGTGTACATTAGTTACGTACCGTTGAGTTGGTTAAGACTTACAGCGACCCTGTGTACAACACTGAATGAAACACTGCCTGGTCCTGTGCTATCCTCACAATCGTTGGTATATTTGAGCCCATTGTTGTAGCCACTGTGTCAATTGTGTCAATCTCTCTCATTGAAGGTCTTTAATAATATTTGATAATATATGAAAACTCAGATATTCTGTTGATCAGTGGCTTTCACAGTCATTGATTCTTTCATTGACTCATCTATTTATCCCTTTATTATGCTTCTATGACTATTCATTCAGCAAACATATATTGAACTCTTTCCACGTGCTTGGCTCTCTGTTGTATATAAACTTAAATGAGACACTGTCACTTCTCTGAAGTTTACAGAGTATTATAGGAGACTGTCAATTTTTATTTTTGAAAGGTCATTGGAAATACTAGTCTATTTAAAAATGAATTTATAAGATGACTTCCTTGGTAACTCTGTATTGTAACAGTTTCATTTATATATTAATAACAAAGGATTTCTTTGTGATTTTATTTCTTTCTGTTCCCCATATTATGTGGATTAATTATCATCTCTTCACACTATTAATATCACTTCTTAGAAATAATAGGATCTTTTCAGCCTTAACAAATGGGCTGTGATGAGTACTGCACTATGGTCTAAAGCCATTTATAGGGTGCAGGTTCAAGAATATAAAATCTTTGTAGTTTTGATTGTTAAGATCTGGTGGCTTGTTACATTAAGAATTTTTTCCTTGGGTACTTTCTGTTCTATGATTAGAATCCGGTGGTCCAGTGGTTAAGAGCTACAGCTGCTAACCAAAAAATCAGCAGTTCGAATCCAGAAGCCACTTCTTGGAAACATTACGGGGCAGTTCTACTCTGTCCTGTGGGGTCACTGTGAGTTGAAATCGACTCAACAGCAATGGGTTTTATTAATAGTTTTTTTTTTTTTTTTTTTTTTAACTTTCCGTTCTATGCTTAGAATCCTTCATCGTAAAGTAGTGGTTCTCAAAGTGTGGTCCTGAGACAGAAATATCAGTATCACCTCGGAAATTGTTAGAAATGCAAGTTCTTATGTCTCACCTCAGACCTACTGAATCAGAAACTCTGGAGGGGCAACTCAACAGTGTTTATTTAAACAAGCCCTCCGAGTGATTCTGATACACCCTATAGTTTGAGAATGACTTCTTTAAAGAATTCCAACACATTTATTTCTCTGCATTAAAATTTCAAGGCATTCACAGCATACTAGTGTTGCATATATAGTTACTTTTATGTAGTTAAAATTAATAAGCTTATTTTTTCATTGAAGAGTCTATGGTATAATCGCCAAAGCAGATTTGTTCATTCGTCAAATTATCTCTATTATTTAGGAAAAAAATCAAATATACATCTATTCCTTATCTTGTGTAGGTTTGGTATTAAATTGAATCTGTATCTAGTGTATAATAATTGCTTCTGAAGTAATATGATTTTCTCTGATTTATAATAGAATATTTGTTACCATTGGAATGCTAGCCTAATTTAGAAAAACTTTAGGAGGATAAAGCAATTCTCTAATTTCCACTCAAAAATAACAGATCTAGTAATTCTATAATTAATGACAATAGGTGATATTCAATGAGTACTTACTAAGTATAGGCCACTTTAAATGTATTATCATATTTAATTTCACAAACACCCTGCAAGGTACTAATCTTCAACCCTTATTAATTGCAAATCAAGGCACAAAGAGATGTTAAATAACGGTACAGCTGCTAGTAAATGTTGGAACCAAGACTCAAACCGAGGCTTCAGAAACAACTTTCTTAACCACTTTGCTTCATTGCTACTGTGAAAAGCAACAACGAGTCTGGTGTTAGAAGATTTAGTCAGAGGTTCACAAAGTGTGGTTCCTGGACCAGCAATATCCTCATGATCTGGGAATATGTTAGAAAAATTCTAATTTCTGGGCCCCCTTCCAGACTACTGAAACATAGACTCTGAATTTGGGGGTCCAGCAATCTGGGTTTTAACAAGTTTTCTACATGATTCTGATACACTGTAAAGTTTGAAAACCACCCATCTAGGTTCAAGACTAGGTTCTATTATTTACTATGTCTAGAATTTTATAAAAATCACTATTTTGAGTGAGCTTATTCATCCACAAATGGAGGCTAATACCTGCATGTTAAGTGGTTGTGAAAATTCTGAGATATGAGAAATATTTTGTTAATCACAAGTACTCTTGAGATGTTTCTTGGTCTTAATTTATTATGGCAGCCTGTGAAGGTAGATGAAATTTTCACTATAAGTTATTCCTTTAGAAGTATGATAATGCCTTAAGAAGCTCATATTAGCTTTTAAATGAGCAGTTTGAATTGATAAAAAATGATTAATATGTCATCTTAGCTGTCTAATGCAGAGCTGACTTTAAAGGGCCCAAGGAGGCAGGATGAGGGTGAATGGGAAAGATCTGTCCAGAGTACCCACTTGGGAAGGTATGCTCAATAAGTATGTAGTCATGGAGAATTGCAAAGAGTCCTTGGGAGGGAATATTAGAAAGATTTGCTGAAAGATACCAGTGTCAACACTTGGATTTTTGTTTTGCTTGTTCCTGGTACCTGGTGTCCCATCCCATCTGCCGGGCATAGGTCAAATAACTCTATCTGCGGTATGAAACGGTTGCCCTAAGATATGGGACAAAGTGCAGGGGAGCTCTGCGCCCCTTAAGGAGGGTTAAGTTTAAGGAAAGGACTCTAGCTCAGAGTTGGACAAGTCCATAGACTTTTAACTCTGAGACAGAGTTAGTAAGGGGATAATCAAGGGTTGGTCATTAAGGCTGGGTAAAGGTGTGAAGACGTCTCTTTTTAACTCCTTGCAGAAGTTTAGGTCTAACTATTGGGTTAGTTAAAATAAGAAGATAATGAAATGGAAGCTCTCAGAATTCAAATAGATGATGTTCTAGTCTCTTGCACTCTCACTCTCTCTCACACATGCACACACACTCTTGAGTAACTAAAATAAGAGTGGTTGTATAACACGCTGGTAGGTACTTCTTTTCTACTCTCTTTCTCTATAGAGAAGTGTCCCAACAGGATGATTCTGGACTGATTTGGAGAAAATAGACTTGAGAGCAGATTGTTGTATGTTCAGTTCACATCTTTCTTCCAGTTCTCTAAAGACCATATCCTCCAAATTCTCTTTTCATTTGCTGGTTCTGATTTAGTTATTAATACAGTGTACCAGACTGATATTATAGAATAAATAATCTCTTAATCCTGTAAGTATTTTATTTTTGTCAAAAAGGAATTTGTTAATTTGATGAATCCAGATGAGTCTAGAAAGTTGTATCTGAATAGTATAAGAAGCAGATATATATAGCCTAGGACTTTTTTAGTACATGCCTCGTATTGAGCCCTGGGGGCATAATGGTTAAGCACTCAGCTGCTCACTGAAAGGTCAGGAGTTCAAACCCACCAGCCCCAGATGCTATGCAGGAGGAAGATTTGGCAGCCTAGTTCTATAAAGATTTACAGCTTTGGAAACCCTATAGGGTAGTTCTAGTCTGTCCTACAGGGTTGCTATTGAGTCAGAATCGACTAGACAGTAATAAGTTTCTATATCTTTTGGACCTTCATAAATATATTGTTGGGAGGGAACAAGTATGTGGTACTGAGATATTCAAATTCTTTTGTAAAAACTCTTCATTTTTCACAATAATATAAATTAAGAATGCAAAGCAAAAGAAAATCAAAGATTATCCCAAACCCAAAGTTGAGCTCATATGTGGATTTAAATCCAAAAAATGAGTTTAATTATTTTATTTCACAAGCCCAGATAGTATTGTTTTCAGAAATCAAAAACCAAACCCACTGCCCTCGAGCTGATCTTGACTCATAGTGACCCTATAGGACAGAATATAACTACCCCATAGGGTTTCCAAGGCTGTAAATCTTTATGGAAGCAGACGGCCACATCTTTCTCCTGTGGAGCTGGTGGTGGGTTCAAACCACTGAACTTCGTTTAGCAGCTGAGCACTGTACCTACTGCACCACCAGGGCCTCTTCATTGCTTTCAAAGAAGCAACTCTACTCTCCTTCTTAACTGCAAAAGAGCAGGAAATAAAGGAGTGTCAAATTACTGCTAGGTTTAAATGAGTAATTACTTGTCTGCGTAGATCTTTGAATGTCAGATTGAGTTTCTTTAGTGTCACTTCATTTTATATTGTTTTGTTCCTTTTTTTTATACAATGTTTTGCTACTTCTAGGTATAGTGGTAGTTGCAGTCTGTGTGATTCATATACTACAATCTGTTTCTATTTGACTCTCCAAATATTTTAGCATTAAAAGTACTTTAATGTGAAAGTTAGCAAATTTTGTTAATCATATGTTTTCTGAATGATGCATGCTCACCTTCAATTGCTGTCAGCATTCTATGTCAGGCTTCATTGTGTTCACCAGTATAGGGAATAGGGATGGCAGAGTTTTGGTATGCATACAACACAGTACTTCTATAATTTTACCTATTGCATCTTAATGTAGTTATTTATTTACAAGTCTGTCTCTCTAACTCTCACCCTTCCATTGTGAGCATTTCTTGGAAAGGAATTGTTAATCATTTAGCTTCATTTAGTGGTAAATCTTATAAATCAATGACATTTTATTGAATTTTTTAGAACTGAATATTGCTTGAGTGGCATACCTTTTTTTCTTTTTTTAACCTTTATGTAGGTGGGGATGCTGGAGATTATGTGCAATTTAGTTCTTAATTTATGTGTCATTTTATGATGTCTTAATAAGTAACTAGTTGTTGTTGTTGTTAGGTGCCCTTGAGCCAGTTCCAACTCATAACGGCCCTGTGTACAACAGAACGAAACACTGCCCACCCTCACAATCTTTGTTATGCTTCAGCCCATCGTTACAGCCAATGTGTCAATCCATCTCATTGAGGGTCTTCCTCTTTTTTGCTGACCCTCTGTTTTACCAAGCATGATGTCCTTCTCTGGGGATTCATCCCTCCTGATAACATGTCCAAGGTATGTGAGACGTAGTCTCACCATCCTTGCTTCTAAGGAGCATTCTGGCTGTACTTCTTCCAAGACAGACTTGTTCGTTCTTTTGGCAGTCCATGGTGTATATTCAGTATTCTTCCCCAACACCGCAATTCAAAGGCGTCAGTTCTTCTTTGGTCTTTGGAAATGCCCAAATATATTGTTTTACCCATATAATTTATTTTCATTATTTTAAAATTGTTCTTTATTTTGTCGTTGATTTATTTCAGAGTAAATAAAAAACTCTAGGAAGCAATAATAATTTGGGTATTGGGCCTAATATTTAGAGCTAAAATACATTAAGTAATAACTTAGTCTCCTAAAAGAGTACCTATGCTTAGTTTATTTTCAGGTAATAATTTATGAGGTGTAAGAAGAATATGGCTGAGTGAGTTTTCTGTTATGTTATAGTTTCAGTATCATGTGAAATTGATATTCAAAGACTCAGCTAAGAAGGCTAGCATTTTATGAAGTGTTCCATTGGTAATGAAATGTTACTTTCCAAAGACACAAATAACTTTTTCATGTACGTTAGTCTTGGAAGTTATCAGAAGAAATTTAAGGACCTGCAAATGATACTCGAATTTTAGCTTTATTTATTGATACTTCATCTATATGCATAAATGAGATGTAATCATGTACCGAAGTACATTTATCTACTGTTTCATATCTAGGAATAGGTAAGAAATCCAGCTTTAAATTAAAATCATTTGTTTTGTCTTCTTTTCTTGTTTAAAGCCAACAGTTGATTGACTGCCATAATATGAATTTAGAGATAACTAAAATCGCAATGTTGCTGAAACTACCCTACTATATAACCTGTCAGTTCTTAGTGATGTACATAAAGCCCAAATACTTTTTCAGTTGCTCGGTGTATTGTGAAAAGTCTAATGGGGGCTTTTTTTTTTTTTTTTTTCTCTAGCAAATTCTCCTTGGGCATTGAACTAAGACTTAAAGGCTGTGTTGTATCTTTACAATTAACCTGTCATAGCGAGGAGTACACACTGACATTGTGTTGTAGTTGCTTCCTTTATACCATATTCCTTCAGTGTATGTATACCCAAAGCAATCTACAGTAGCATTAGGCGAGGAGAAAGCAGAGCTTTAATTTTGAGGTCTATTTTAGAATTCCCTGTGTGATATTTGTTGCTATCACTTCTCCTGGAATGGTCTGGTAGGAAAGCTTCCAGATCCTTAGTGTGTATAATCATGGTTGCTTGTGCTTCTTACCTTCTGCCATGGTTCCTCAATGAATGAGGTTTTTCTTTTTCTTTTCTACACACAGAGATGAATTTTTCTATGCTCTTAGTTTCCTTGAGATGGCAGTATAAGCTGTTTACTCTAGAATAAACTGCCTTTTTTTTTAAAGAAAGGAAACAGCTACAGTTTTATTTGACACTAACTCATATACTGCATTGCCTCAGAGCTTTAAAAGTTCATAATTTCATAAAAGCTAATTATCTACTAAATATTATTCTGGGTGTTAGTCTTTTTTTACAGTACATTATTCTAATAAAATAGTAATCATTAATGTATATTTTAAAGCATTTTAATTTTGTGATTTTCTTTCCTCATTCATTTTCAGATTACTGTGAAAAAAACAAATTTCACAATCTTCTAAAACAAGATAGTGAGAAATATCTAGGTCATGTATTTATTTCTGCTAAACTCTGATTTCTGGAGGCTAGTGGAAGAGAAGAATTATAGTCAGTGAACTATAATTTTCACGATCATTAGCTCAATATTACATAGGAGAAAGATATAAAATAGTTTAATTTAAAATGCTAGAAAAGTAGACATCTGTCCTTCACTTATGCAAGTGGTGAACATACAAGCTTTTAAAAAATATTTTTTATTGTTATACAAAAAGAGAATATATTCTGGGGATTTTAAATTTATGAAAGGAAAAGCTCTTCGTATTACTAAACTCATTGCCATTGAGTGGATTCCGACTCTCAGTGACCCTTTAAGACAGAGAAGAACTGCCCCATAGGGTTTCCAAGGCTGTAATCTTTACGGAAGCAGACTGCCTCCATCTTTCTCAAGCAAAGAGGTTGGTTAGTTCGAACCACCGACCTTTTGGTTAGCAGCTAAGCGCTTAACCACCACACCAGGATTCTCTCATGTTACTAGCACCAAAGAATAAGAACACAGTAATTTGTGCTAGGCTTGTAGAAAGAGTAATCTGAGAAGCTTAAGGAAATTCTTTCTTCTTTCTGTGGGAACTACAAAGCTGGCAAATTATTGTCTTTATAAAGAAATTATGATGATGAAAATAATAAGAGAAAACACTGTATAGGAGGTCCTGTGATAAATTCTTCATGTATATTGTCTCATCTAACTTTTTCCAAAGCCCATGCTGTTATTACTATTGCTCTTTTGCTACTGAGCAATTAGATTTGGAGGGATTGATGTCATTGGGCTAATAAAAAGAATGAGGTGCATGACTCAGTCAGCAGGACTCCGGAGTGTTAGGTGTTAACTCTGAAGATCTAGATTTTTGTATTAGGGGAGGCAATAATTTTGATATTATGTTTCTACCTTTCTACCTCTGTATTTCTGATTTCCCTTCTCCTTTTCCTACACATAAATATTTTCTGTTAGTGATGTTGTAACCACGTTTTCTTTTAACCTAAAAGTTGGGGGCACATAAAGCTATGGTATATCAATTACACAGCACAAAATACATGTAAATTTTTTCTTATATTTAGTAATAAAGCTGATTAGCTGATTACATTATTCAGTAAGTTGGGCTCTTTAATAAAGTTTTACAGAAATTCTCTTTTGGCCTATACTAATCTGAATTTATTTCACAGCAGCCTATTTTTAGTGTAGAGCCTCTCTCTTTTACAGAAGCATGCTGTTGCTCTTACCAATCCCTTTTCAGTGTTTGAAGCCTATGTGAGAGCTTAAAAGTGGTCTCCTGAAGATGATTTTTAGTTATTTCTTAAAATACCTTAACCAAAACAATTTTAATCCAAATGTCCTATAATAGTCTCAGGTGGCTTAATTCATATCAGAGTGACTTTCTTGCTTTTCATGGGCTCTTGATAACCCCAATAGCATCAGCTGAATAGGAGGTGTTCATGTCCATTTTTGCAGAGCAAAAGTCAAGGGTGAGGCGGATGTTTTGTACCTTGATTCCTTTCTTACTTGTCCAAGTTTCTAAAGGCCCATTTCCCATTGATAGTCTTGGGTTATTTCATGATCATTTGCATGAATAAAGACATTTGAAATCAGTGGAGAAAAGGGTGATTTCAAGGTTACTTATTTGAATTCAGAGCTTGCGTTTTCTGAAATTTAATATTAGAAAAATATGTTTGGCTTTTACAAGGTAAAAATCCATTGAATTTATTTGGTAATTTTTAAAATATTTTGTTGTGTTTTTAGATGATGTCAATAAGCTTTTGTTTAAAATAATGTATAGGCAAAACAGATAGTATCTCTTTTTAGTTCAGAAGTTACTGACATTTCCAGGGCTGTATATTGCTAAAAATAAACACTAAAAAGTTTTTTTCATAAGTGTTAAATTCTATGGTAGTCTACTTGTCTACCCAGTAGATGCTGCCAGAACTGTGGTCCTAGCAAAGAATGCAAATTGGATCATTAACATTGGAAATAAAAACGAAGAAATTGATTAGAATGAATTATGTTAGCTTTTATGAAGGCTTGGCAAAAAGATAAATTCTGCTTGTTAATATAAATCGCCTGGCTAAATGAGCAAGCAATTTTCTATTCTGAAAACAAGTAGAAAATATTTAAGGAATAAAGAATTCTGAACAAGATGGATGACAGGTAAAATTAAAGAAAATATGATGATGAAATAAACAGAATTAGCAAGAACTTGTATAGCCACAAATAATATTAATTCTTTTGTAGTATTTTTCTTAGCGCTGTACAATTTGTTATTCAAGTGCGTATTATTGAGTAACTACTAGTGTCAAATATTCTGTTGTCATCAGGCATGGAAGGATAAAGAGATGTTTTTGATTTTAAAGGGAAAAATAGAATTTGTTAGTGCCCTGGTGGCACAGCGGTTGAGATCAGCTGCTAACCAAAATGTTGGCAGTTCGAATCCACCAGCCACTGCTTAGAAACTCTATGGGGCAGTTCAACTCTCTCCTATAGGGTTGCTGTGATTCAGAATCGAATCGAATTGACCAAAAAGGGTAATGTGAGTCCCTGGAAAAGGACATCATGCTTGGAAAAGTAGAGAGTCAGTAAAAAAGAGGAAGACCCTTAAGGATATGGATTGACATAGTGGCTGCAACAATGGGCTCAAACATAACAATTGTGAGGATGGTGCAGGACTGGGTAGTGTTTGCTTTTGTTGTGTGTGGCGTCGCTATTAGTCAGAACCAAGTTTATGGCACCTAATAACAACAACAAATGTAAGTCAGAATTGACTTGATGGCAACAAGTTCAGGTTTTTTTATTCTGTGTACTATTACATGTGTTGTCTTATTTGATCTTTCCAAGCGAGGTAGGTATTATTTTTAGTCCCGTTTTTATATATTATGAAATAGAGACTCAGAGATGAAGCCCGAAGCTGGAATTTAATAACTAATTCTAAGCCAACAAGATATACTTAACTCATATCATATGAGAGAGCTCAGTGAGGATATTGATGATGATTTATAGTACAGCATCTTTCAGATGTTGTGGTCTATTTTTAAATGATTTTGTACTAATTGCTGAAATATTAACAAATGTGGAATCTAAACTTAATGACCAAGACCTTAAACTTCTTTGATTTTTTTTTTGTTTGTTTGTTTTGTTTTGCTGTAAACTATGTATGATACCAGGTTGTGTATTGTTTTTGGACAAACATAGAGCTGTAAAATAGACAAAATAATTTGTTTAAGTCTATTAACTAACTCTGACATGAAAACAAAACTTTAAAATGTGGGAAAAAATGAATTTGTATTCCTTGCATTTCAAATTCCCAGCAATTACATTCTGAGGTAGGATTTTTCTGTTTCACTTCCTGTACTCATATGAAGATACTGCTGTCACCTCACGGAAATTTGAGCTTGTACTTCGAACTGTTTAGCTGGTAATTGATGACAGGTTTTTACTAGTTTATTTCTGACTTTTGCACAGTTGTCTACCTAAGTTAGTGTACAACCTAGGTCCATGAAACAGGCTGAAACTCAGCAACCCACATGACATTGAATACTGGTTCTGCCGATTAACTAACATTTAACTAATCACAAATTATAATTAATAGAATTAATAATATGCAATTGTAAGTTACCTAAACACTTGAAAAATTTTAAATATATAGTACTTAAACTCATTATGATTAGGTGATAGTATGAATAAAATATAATATGCAATGTTGCTAAACACTTAAAAATGAAGATTTTCAAATATATATGATTTTTAACTTAGTTATGATTAGGTAATAGTTTTAATAATATTCCAAAATATATTTAACCTTCTTAAACAGAAGATTTTTATTCCAATAGTTTTATAAAGTACGTTTGCATGCAAAACATGAATATTTTAATTTCATGTGGACTTTATCTGGGTAGAGGCCCTGGTGGCGCAGTGGTTAAGAGCTATGGCTGGTAACCAAACATTTGGTGTTTGGAATCCACCAGCTACTCCTTGGAAACCCTATGGGGCAGTTCTGCTCTGTCCTGTAGGGTTGCTATGAATTGGAATTGACTCAATGGCAACAGGTTTTGTTTGTTTTTTAATCCGGGTAAGGAGACTAGTATAAGGATGTGCTATGTTGTTATTGTTGTTTTGTATCATGGAGTCTATTCCAACTCATAGTGACCCCTTGTGACAAAGTGGAACTGCCCCATAGGATTTTCTTGACTGTATTGTTGATGGAAGCAGATCACCAGGTCTTACTCCCACGTAGCCACTGGATAGGTTCGAACCACCAACCTTTTGGTCGGCAGGTAAGTGCTTAAATGTTGCGCCACTGGAATAGTAAATGAGCAGAGAGGCTGCTGGAAGACATTAAGGAAGGGAAGTAACTCCAGCTGAGGGAGAAAAAAATAATGATTCTTAGAAAAACCAAAACCAAACCCATTGCCATCGAGTCGATTCTGACTTATAGCATCTCTATAGGACGGAGGAGAACTGCCCCCATAGTGTTTCCAGGGATTGCCTGGTGTATTCAAACTGCCAACCTGTTAACCACTATGCCACCAGGGTTTCCAGTTCTTAGAAAGGAAAAATAATAGTGACTGTGATCAAAAAGAGGCCGGAACCCTAGTGACGAGTACTTCTACAAATCTGCTTCTGTGTTTTATGAGACTTCAGTGGAGTTGGTTAGAAAGGAGCCAAGCCTTTTGGTTACCAGAGGCCCCCTGGAGGTTAGCAAGTGGAGAGAACACAACCTCTGCTCTATTAGTGAAATGTAATTCTGCTTGATGAGCTAGGAAGCTTCAGTGACTCCATTAATTCTCTAAGAATTTATCTAGAGATGTTTAGGAAATGACATCACCACCAGCACCCTCTTCTGTGACAATCAGTAAAAGTGTCAACTTTTAGAAATTGTTATTTTAGTAGGTAAGATAGAAATAATAATTAAAATACATTTAAACACTTTTTCCTATTTAGGTACAATTTCTCCCACTGCAGTCCAGGTCATTCCGACTCATAGGGACCCTGTAGGTCAGAGTAGCACTGCCTCATAGGGTTTCCCAGGCCATAAATCTTTATGAAAATAGACTGCCACATCTTTTTCCTGCAGAGTGGCTGGTGGGTTCGAACCTCCGACCTTTCATTTAGCAGCTGAGCGCTTTAACCGTTGTCCCTCCAGAGCTCCTTAGGTATAGCATACTTAGGCTTTAACCATTTAAAAACCAACTGGCCATACAGCTTCACATTTTGATTTATTTGTTTATTTTAGTTGACATATAGATACTTTTCTTTTTGTTGTTCTTGTAGAACAAAATACCGTGGTGACCACCTATATTTGTGGTGCAAATAACTCCACTCCTCTGAAAATACGATTGTTACACAAACCAATAGGTTCTTTTCTATTTGGTAGATGACCGTAAGGAAGAGTGCATGCATTTGTGTTTTCTTTGCTTATATATGGCACTGTGGTCTTTCTTTCATTACTTTTCATTTTATCTTGGAATTGAGGTAGAGGGAACAGTTCAAATTAGGAGTTAATGAGGATGTTTTATGTACAATGATTATTAAGGACACCAAATATGGAAGAAATTAAATGCTTGTTATGGTAGGAGGTGACACTATAAAATGGCCACATTTTGTGGGATCCCTGTGGTAAGAGGGACCAAAGGTTCAATCCTGGCTATGCTGTTTATTGTCTGTGTAAAACTGAAAAAGGGATGAAGCCTCCTGTGAGAAGTGCTTTAGGAAAGAGTAGATGCTGAAAACACACTTCCTTCTCTCAGTAAAATCACTCATAATCATACAGCAAAGGACCAGCTGGCTATGTAAAATGATGGTGTAATTTAAGGAGATGGGTGTCATTAGTAATTAAAATGTTACCAGGAAAAAATTAGAATCATATTAATGTATGTTTACTCAAAAAGAAGACATTTTAATTGGGACGTATAAAGAATTTTTCCCATTGTCGTCATCATCATCATCAGCAGCAGCAGCAACATTGCAATTATCAATTATTGTTTTAGAGCACTGTAGATACTATTTCTATTAATCTGTAAAATAAATGCATTTATAAATTGTTATGAAATTGCTTACTACCCAGTAACCGCATCAGGTTAAAAAAATGTTTTTAAGAAATACAATGCTGCTATTAATAATGTGGTCTATCAGGAAATGTTTGTTGGAGATTGGCCAATGAATCACTAAAGAATTATGGAGATGATCAGCCTTATTAAATACCGTATTTTGTTTTTTGAAATCTGCTGTATATTCACTTACTTTGAAGATGGTTTTAGTATGTGGTGGCTTAAATAAAAAGAACTCAGATTGTCAATTGTACAAGCAAGTCAGTGGCAAGTACATTGCAGTATATGTGTATAAAATTTATGGATTTTCCTTAGAAATGAATGTGGTCCTGAGATTTTAATGTTCTGAATATCATATATCAGCCTCATTGCAGAATATGTAGGATGTGTTTATGATATTTTGGATATATTTGGGAGATGATTACTGATTCCTATCAGGTTGTGCTTTGACTCTCAAAAAGCTGGATTTTAAAAAAAGAGTGTAAACATTGATTCTGGAGACTGGGAATGTAAAAATAGGTCTGAAATTATCAAAACTCATTGCATTTTGTGATGCATCTTGCATATAGATTATTCAGAAATCTTGGTGAAAGTGAATCAAAGTAAGAGACTATATTTTCACTTTTCTTAAATTTGTGTGTTTGTGTGATTTATTAAGCTTGGAGAGAAATAAATATACAGCAATGCAAAAAGTAGGGCAGTTCTATTGATAGACACTATGAATTAGCCTTTAAAAAGTACAAGATGCATAAATCCTACACTAGAGTGACACAGATTTCAAATCTCAAATATTCCTCAAATCTGCTAGCTTTCACAGGTTGCTTTGATACTGGATAGCTGATATTCTGCTACCTTATCATTAAAGCATAAACTATATCATTTACTTTTAAAATTTTCTATCTTTGTAAAAAAATAGTCCATCCCAAATATTTAATTTGAAAATACATTCAATTTGAGAAATGTAATAAAATATATATTTGCATGTGTTAAAATATATATGCTTACTGTATAATTCTCATTATCAATTTATTCATTTGCATATTTTGGTTGAGGTTGTAACAAGAAGAAATGTTCAGATAAGTGGTGAAAAACCTGACAATTATTCTGATTATTAAAAAAGAAAAATGTAGATTAAATTTCAAAACAGTTGGAAACTTTCAGCTTTGTAACCACCAACCTTATAATCTTGTGAAACACTATTATAAGAAGACTATATAGTGCTTTTTCGGTATTTCTCCATTTGAGAATGTCAATATTTGGAGGATTATCTTATTTATGGACAGTCCAAATTTTCTGCAACCATTGTCTTTGACTAAAGATTACCTTACCTTCCCAGTCCATTATAAGGATCTTATACCTTATAAAAAATAATTAAAATATAGATTAGTGAAATAAAAAATGTTTTTCCTCAATTGTAAGAAATGATGATAAACAGATACTTTCCTTTCTCTGACTTCTGCTGCAAGTCATTCTTTCAGACAAGTAGATGTTTAAAAATTACATAATACCTCCTGCTGTGTATTTAGACACTAAATAGTTGTTTCTGGTAAAAAAATAGTTGAATGAATGACTTAATCACATTGTTGCAAAATTACTATATATAGTGTTCATGTTGATGATAGATAATAAGGCCATTATAATTCTTGACTCTGATCTAGGTTCACATCCAAGCAGTACCCTAGACTGCGTTATGTTCATTTTTTGTATGCCTTACCAATAAGGCCTTTAAGAAATAAGTGGCAGAACGTTTAGATTCGATTACTTGTGTGTGTATGTGTGTGCACATGCACGTACCTAATATGTATGCACCTCTGTGTATTTATTGAAATTTTTCTAAATTATAGTATAAAATCATATAAAGTTTGTTCTTCTCCCTGTTTTAAATTGTTCCTGTTTCATGGAGATATATATATATATTTTTTTATTGTACTTCAGGTGAAGGCTTACAGAACAAATAGTTTCTCATGAAAGAGTAGTACACATATTGTTTATGACATTGGTCAACAACCCCACAATATGTCAACCCTCTAACTTCTCAACCTTTTTTTTTTTTTTTTGGTGAAAATACACATAGCCAAAGATACACCAATTCAAAAATTTCTGCATGCACAGTTCAGTGACATTGACTACACTCTTCCAATTGTGCAGTTATTCTCACTTAAAATGAAGGCTTACAGAACAAAATAGTTTCTCATTTAACAGTTATTACAAATGTTGCCCTATGACAATGGTTAATAATCTCACAACACATCAACACTATCCTTACCCAACCTTGTGTTCCCTATCACCAGCTTCCTTGTCCCCTTCTGCCTTCTGGCCCTTGTCACTTGACTCCTGTACCTCATTAGTCTCATTTGGTTTTACGGGGCTGTACACTCCCAGGCTGAACCGTGAACCTCGGAGATAACTTCACCACTGAGCTAAAAACGTGTCTGGGGGCCATACTCTCGGGGTTTCTCATGGAGATATATTTTTATTGACTGATTGGTTTAAGCTAAAATTTAACATTTCCACTGTACAGAGACATAACTATCATGAACACTGCAGTTATATGGGTCTTGAAAAACAGACTACAAATAAGTATAGTTTAAATTATTTTTCTTTTTGTCACATTTGATTATATTATTGATGATAATAGTGTGTTAAAAAATGAAAGTAAACAACATGGTATTTTCTGCCTGCATTTGGAAAAGCTATAGAGTGACCACATCCTGAATGATCATATCCTCTTGGATCTGGCTCAGGTTATTTTTTGCTCAAATTTAGATGGAAAAAAAAAATTCCAGAAAAGATAATTGGACAGATGGACTTCCATTTCCACACCTGGATCACCACAATGTGTGCCTAGAACAATCAAAATGCATGACTGATGACAGTTGCACAATATGAAGTTATAATTACATGTAGGGGATTCTTAGGATGATTTATTACTCTGAGTAACAGCTGCTCAAACTTCAACTCTACTTCATGTATATTATCTAGAAACACCTTTGAAACTAAAGAAATAAAAGCAAATGAACCATTTTGAAAAAAAGAAAGGAAAAAACCTCAAAGGAAATATCAGGCATTTATTACCCTCTTTATGTTTTAAATACATCATAAGCGATGTAGTTATGGTATACCAGGAACCAAAACAAGGTAACTCTAATTAAAAAAACAAAATACAGAAGCAACAGCAACAACAAAAACAGGCTGATATGCAGATGAGAGTTCACTACGCTTCAATATAGTAAATATGTTGTTTTTTTTTGCCTGCCAGTCCAGTTGTTAGTTTCCTCTTTTTATTAGCATCTTTGTTGGATGGTCATTCCTGGTGTCCACTTACTTGAAATCAAGTAGCCATATCATCCGTCTTTACTCCACAAATGGGCATGTGTGATAAGCTCAGCTAGTTAGCTGTACCATCACAGGACTTTGACTCTTGAGCGGGTGACAAGAGGAAGATAGAAGTCATTGACTGGAGAGGATGAGTTCTGAGTAAACTGGGACTGCTCTGAGATGGTTGCTGTAGTTCCTTGTTCCTGCCTTCCAGAGCCACCGTGGTATTGGCCTGTTACTCAGCTGGTTCCAGAGCTTCCAGCCAATTCTGTGAGCTGAGCTATAATCCTTGCGTATACTTCCAACAGTTTTCTTTTTCTAAAATTAGATTCCATTTTTTCTGCTTATAATCAATTACCTTAACTGATTGATTTTTAAAGTTGTTAGTTATTCAATATTGACATTTAATTTTTTTCTGTTATTTTCATGAGATGATATGTGCGATGATTTGCTGGTCCAAAGGATCTCTGAATAATTGAGAAATTATTTATCTATCTATCTCTTCATCTGCATATAGATACTGTTTTTAGACTTTAATTTCTTTTATAGTCTTCAATACAGCAATAATAGGAAAAAAATCTCTTACAGCATTGGCTGTAATAAAGATAAATAATAATATTTGAAACTTGTATTAATTAATGCTACATAACAAGTCACCCCAAAACCTAGTGATTTAAAGCAACAACATTTATTATCTCCCAGTTTCTGTGGGTTAGGTGTCTGGGCACAACTTAGCTGAACTGTTTTGCTCCAGGTCTCTCACAAAGCTGTAATCAAAGTTTAGTCCGGGGCTGCAGTCATCCTAAGGTTGGACTGGGGAAGGATCTGCTTAGATGCTCACTCACATGTTGTTGACCAGATTCAGCTGCTTGTGGGATGCTGGCTGGAGGATATCCTCAGTTCCTCATCTTGTGACCTCTCTATAGGGCAACTAACACCATAGCAACTGGCTTCATCAAAGTAAGCAAGTGAGAGTAATTGAGTATGCAGGCAAGACAGAGGTCATAATATTTAGTGACGTAACCTCAAAAGTGACAAGTCAGTCACCAGGTTCATAGTTGGGAGGGGATTATAGAAGGGCATGAGTCCACAGGAGGCAGATACCGTAGGGCGTCATTTCAGAAGCTGCCTACCACAGAACTTGTCTAGCTATTTGGGAATATCTAAACAATCTACAGGAGAATTACATGACAAATCATTTGTGCTATGGTGAAATTTTATGATGTCGGATAAATCACATAATCACTCTGAAGCTTAGATTCTTCATTTACAAAATGGAGGGTCCTGAGTGTTTGGTTATGTGGTCGGGACTTTTCCAGTAGATATTGGGAAACCATTAAAGATTTCTAGCAAAGGAGTGACATAAATAGCTGTGTAATTTAGGCAGATTTATCACATTCACTGTGCTAATCGTAATTAAACCTATTGCCACATATTTTAAGCACTGTCTATTGCTTAGATATTTTTGTTTATTTATTTTTTTTATTTTATATTTTATTGTACTTCAGGTGAAGGCTTACAGAACAAATAGTTTCTCAT
>NW_004444128.1:3835648-3837068 GCF_000243295.1 Trichechus manatus latirostris | reverse complement strand
TCCTGTTCTCTTCATTCTCCCTTGCTCCCGAAGGCATGAGACCAGTGGAGTATCTTAGATGGCCACTCACAGGCTTTTAAGACCCCAGACACTACTCACCAAGGTAGAATGTAGAGCATTGTCTTTATATTGCTTATATATTTTTGGACAGGTTTTATTTTCATATATTACCCTTTGATTGACACTGAAGCAAAATAGGATTGTGACTGGAAAGATTATCAAATAATTTGTAATTAGCTTGGATAGCCAAACTATAGGAAAAGAGCTTGCAGTTAGATTGAGAGGAAAAAATAAACCTCACTCAGTGATGAATAATATTACACTTACCAAGAATGTGCTGTTTGAAAGGCACTGTTTGAAAAACTTTATATTATTATCTCATTTTATGTTCATAACAATCTTACGTATTTTCTCCATTTCACAGATTATAAAATTGAGGCACAAATTGATTCAATATCTTGTTTTGGTTCATGTAACTAATAAGTGGAGTAATAGAATTTGAACCTGACATCATACTCAAGAGCCTTATTATAAAAAGTACCATCTGCAAACCAGTAACATCCCTGCATTACCTGGGAGCTTGATGAAAATATAGAATTTCAGGCCCCTTCTCAGATCTACTTAATGAAAAATACTCAGCAACATGAAGGCAAATTAAAGAATTGAGCATCTTTTGAGCTCATACTTCTAGCCATTTTGCTGTGTTGTAGAATGAATGAAAAATACATAGCCAGTTATAGCAACTTATCTCAGAGGATAAAGGCTATGCAGGTTTTGTCATACTGTTACTTCAAGATACAGCCTGTCTCTTTGAACCCTACAAGTTAAGTTACCTAAAGCAATAGTAATGCAATTTTACTTCTACTCCCCCATACATCTTACATAATTTCTAACTTTTTATCTATTTTACTTGAGGGCTGATATGTGTGGCAATTGATGCATTATGACCCAGGTGAGGAGATATGTGTGAAGTGCCTTGTGAACTGTGAAGAATATAACCTAGCTTCATAAAATATGAGAACTAGAGGGATTCTTAGGGTTCATTTAGCCCACCCCCTCAAATTACTAATGAGGAAACTAAGGTTCTGGGGGTAAAGAGTCACTATTCAAAGTCATGGTTAATTTCTACAATCCTGTGGGGATGTCTGAAGCTGCAGTTTGATCAGTACCCTTCTAAAAATATCAAGAGAAGGATAAAGTTATGCAACAACCACACTGTGATGGTTAACTGTGTGTCAACTTGGCTGGGCCGTGATTCTCCGTGTTTTAATGTAATCACTCCCATGATTGAATATACTGTGAGTAGCCAATCAGATGAAAGGGAGTATCCTTGGAGGTGTGGCCCGCATCTGTATATAAGCAGACGTTCTGGCTTTTTGCTCTGTCTGGATCCTGCGGCTGCTTCCTGTCGTCTCATCTC
>NW_004444128.1:3832742-3834687 GCF_000243295.1 Trichechus manatus latirostris | reverse complement strand
CCATCTGAGGAGATTAGCCCTAGCCCAGCTGCCTCTAAAGAGCGCTTGCCTGAGTCATTGCCTGAAACCTCACCTAAGGCAGATGCTTTACAAGATAATGCTGAATGTTCTCAAAACAATTCCACACTACGGATTCTGGCTTCTAGACCTATAACTAGGCTTAAGTGCCAGCGAGCCCCAAAAGTTGAAGTACAAAGTGTGACCCAGGAGGAGGTACGTTACACGACAAAAGAACTACTTGAGTTTTCTAATATGTACAAACGGAAACCTGGGGAATATGTGTGGGAATAGCTATTAAGGGTGTGGGATAATGGTGCAGGGAACATAAAGATGGATCAGTCTGCGTTTATTGATATGGGTCCACTGAGCACAGACTGTTCCTTCAATGTTTCAGCTAGAGAAGTTAGGAAAGCATCTAATAGTTTATTTGGTTGGGTTGCTGAAGCATGGATTATGAGGTGGCCGACACTAAATCAAGTTGAAGTACCAGACCTGCCTTGGGATACTGTAGAAGAAGGTATCCAAAGGCTTAGGGAAATTGGCATGCTAGAGTGGATTTATCAAGTTAGACCCACAGACCCACACATGGAGTGTCCAGAGGACACAGCTTTTACCACAACTGTGAGGAACAAATTTTGTGAAGGGAGCTCCAGCATCCTTGAAGACTGCTGTGATTGCTATTTTGTGTAAGCCAGATTTGACAGTGGGCACTACTCTAACTGAATTAAGACACCTAACTACAATGGGGCTGATTGGACCCCATGGTAGTAGGGGCCAAGTGGCTGCACTCAATCGACAAAGACAAGGTGGGGGTGGTTACAGTAATGGACAGAGGAGTCAAAGCAGTAATCAGAATAGTCTGACTTGTATGGACTTATGGCATTGGCTACTTAGTCATGGTGTCCCTAGGAGTGAAATAGATAGGAAATCTATGAAATATTTACTTGACCTATACAAACAGTTGAATTCTAGGTCAGGTGAACAGCAGTCTGACTCGAATCGCCAGAATGGAGAGTCACGGTCCCTCAATCAATTTCCAGATTTGAGCAAGTTTAAACACCCACAACCCCTTGAATGAAGAGGAGGCCGGATCCCCTTGAGGAAGGACTCCAATACACTGCCAAAAATTTTTATTGTTAATCTTTCTCCTAGCCTTCCCCAAAGGGATCTACGGCCTTTTACGAGAGTGACTGTTCACTGGGGAAAAGGAAATAATCAGACTTTTTGGGGATTACTGGATACTGGCTCTGAGCTGACACTAATTCCAGGAGACCCAAAACATCACTGTGGCCCACCAGTCAGAGTGGGTGCATATGGAGGTCAGGTTATTAATGGAGTCTTGGCTCACATCCGTCTCACAGTAGGTCCAGTGGGTCCCCAAACCCATCTGGTAGTGATTTTCCCAGTTCCAGGATGCATAATTGGAATAGATATACTCAGCAACTGGCAGAACCCCCACATTGGATCCCTGATGAATAGAGTGAGGGCTAAGGGCTATTATGGTAGGAAAAGCCAAGTGGAAGCCATTAGAACTTCCCCTACCTAGGAAAATAGTAAACCTAAAGCAATACCTCATTCCTGGAGGGATTGCAGAGATTACTGCCACCATCAAGGACTTGAAGGATGCAGGGGTGGTGATTCCCACTGCATCGCCATTCAACTCGCCTATTTGGCCTGTGCAAAAAACAGGTGGATCTTGGAGAATGACAGTAGATTATCGAAAACCAGGTGGTGACTCCAACTGCAGCTGCTGTTCCAGATGTAATTTCACTGCTTGAGCAAATTAATACATCTCCTGGTACCTGGTATATAGCTATTGATCTGGCTAATGCCTTTTTCTCTGTACCTGTTTCAAAGGACCACCAGAAGCAGTTGCCTTCAGCTGGCAAGGCCAACAATACACCTTCACTTGCCTACCTCAGGGCTACATTAACTCTCCAGCCCT
>NW_004444128.1:3803239-3831580 GCF_000243295.1 Trichechus manatus latirostris | reverse complement strand
ATGGGCTGTGGCCAATGGTTTGGCTGGATGGTCAGGGACTTGGAAGGAACATGATTGGAAAATTGGAGACAAGGATTTATGGGGAAGAGGTATGTGGATAGACTTGTCCGAATGGGCTAAAGAACTGAAGATATTTGTGTCTCATGTGAATGCTCACCAAAGAGTGACCTCAGCAGAGGATGATTTTAACAATCAAGTGGATAGGATGACACGTTCTGTGGAAAACAGTCATCCTGTTTCCCCAACTACTCCCGCCATTGCTCAATGGGCTCATGAACAAAGTGGCAATGGTGGCAGGGATGGAGGTTATGCATGGGCCCAGCAGCATGGACTTCCACTCACCAAGGCTGACATGGCCACAGCCTTTGCTGAGTGCCTAATCTGCCAGCAGCAGAGACCAACTCTGAGTCCCCAGTATGGCACCATCCCTCGAGGTGATCAGCCAGCAACCTGGCGGCAAGTTGATTACACTGGACGACTTCCATCATGGAAAGGGCAGTGTTTTGTCCTTACTGGAATAGACACTTACTCTGGATATAGATTTGCCTTCCCTGCGCGCAATGCTTCTGCCAAACTACCATCTGTGGACTTACAGAATGCCTTATCCACTGTCATGGTATCCCACACAGCATTGCCTCAGATCAAAGGACTCACTTCACAGCAGATGAAGGGCGGCAGTGGGCCCATGCTCATGGAATTCACTGGTCTTACCATGTTCCTCATCATCCTGAAGCAGCTGGCTTGATAGTACGATGGAATGGCCTTCTGAAGACACAATTACGGTGCCAGCTAGGTAGCAGTACCTTGCAGGGCTGGGGCAATGTTCTTCAGGAGGCTGTATATGCTTTAAACCAGCGTCCAATATATGGTGCTGTTTCTCCCATAGCCAGGATTCACGGGTCCAGGAATCAAGGGGTGGAAATGGGAGTGGAACCACTCACTATTACCCCTAATGACCTTCACTTGCAAGATTTTTGCTTCCTGTCCCCTCGACCTTATGCTCTGTAGGCCTAGAGGTCTTAGTTCCAAAGGGAGGAATGCTCCCACCTGGAAACACATGACTGATTCCATTGAACTGGAAGTTGAGAATGCCACCTGGCCACTTTGGGCTCCTTATGCCTCTGGCTCAACATGCAAATAAGGGAGTTACCATACCGACTGGTGTGATTGATCCTGATTACCAAGAGGAAATCAGATTGATATTACATCATGGAGGTAAAGAAGAGTATGTCTGGAATGCAGGAGATTGCTTGGGGTGTCTTTTAGTACTACCATGCCCTGTGATTAAAGTCAATGGAAAACTACAGCAACCTAATTCTGACATGACTGCTAATGACACAAACCCTTCAGGAATAAAGGTTTGGGTAACCCCACCAGGCAAAGAATCATGACCAGCCGAGGTGCTTGCTGAGGCAAAGGAAATATAGAATGGGTGGTGGAAGAAGGTAGTTCTAAATACCAGTTACGGCCACATGACCAGTTGCAGAAATGGGGACTGTAATTGTTATGAGTATTTGTACTTTGTATGTGCGCATCAAATATTTTTGTTTCCTTCACTCATAAAATGTAAGCTGTAAATGGGTCTAGGGTGTTTTCGATTGTACGCTGTTAGTTGTATCATGTTAGGCGCAAGTATGACTTTCTCATTGTCCTTATTCAGAGATTATGTATGGTTTAAGGAGATGTGTACATGTGCCAAGTTGACAAGGGGTGGACTGTGATGGTTAAGATTGTGTGTCAACTTGGCTGGGCCATGATTCTCAGTGTTTTAATGTAATCACTCCCATGATTTAATATACTGTTAGTAGCCAATCAGATGAAAGGAAGTCTCCTTGGGGGTGTGGCCTGCATCTGTATATAAGCAGACGTTCTGGCTTTTTGCTCTGTCTGGATCCTGCGGCTGCTTCCTGTCGTCTCATCTCTCATTCTTGGGACTTGAGCTGTCAGCTTATCTGCCGAACCTGGATTCGGTCGATCTGCACAACCTGTGAGCGGGACCCCTGCTCTCCGACCTTCTGATCTTGGGCTTGCCAGCTTCTGCAGCTGTGTGACTTGGGAGAGGCCTCTACCCTGATCCATGGACTTGGGATGTTCTAGCCTCTACAATCTTGTAAGCTGTTTCCTTGATATAATCTGTCTCTGTATATAAATTTATACACTTTACTGGTTTTGCTTCTCTAGAGAACCCAGCCTAAGACACACACCCTGCATAGGAGTTAGTTGGAATTGAGGAATACTTTTCCACAGTGCTGGTTCTCTGGACTGGTTGTGTGTGCATGTGTGTGTTTTCTTTGACTGTACAGAAGGCGAATAAACAGAGATGATTTTAATGAGGTGAAATAATTGAAGTGGTCAGAACAGATATATCAATACATGAATATATCATTTATTCATTCACTTATTCATTTATTCACTGAAGACATTGAGCTCCTACAAATTATATACACAGTAGTAAATTTGTGTTGGAGATGTATTTTGGCAAGCTGAGATGATGGAGGTATAAACTAAGCAGTTGCATTTATGGGTGTGAAGGTGGAATGGATTTGTGTATGTGAAACGTTTGAAACCATGGCATGTATTATATCATTGAGGAGTTTGTGAGTGTGCACAAAGTGAAAAAAGGTTGGAGACTATGGATGATCCTGTAAAAAGCAACATTTAAGAAGTAATTGGAGGATGAGGTGCCCATGGAAATAATTAAGATAAAGCCAGAAAGAAAGGAAGAAGAGCAGCAGAGGTGTTTTAGTAATCAATGATGAAGACACATGTTAAGAAGAAAAGTATAACTAACAATGCCAAGTGCTCCTGAAAAGTCAAGTAGTAAAAAGACTAAATTTCAGTTCAATTAAAAAATAAATATTAGTGGCCTTGGGGAGAACAATTTCTGGGGAGTGGTAGAACAGAAGAAATGCATGAGAAATCAAGAAGTATAGACACATTTATAAGCTAAAATTTTAAGAAGCAGACTTCTTAATGGCAAAAGAGAGGATAGCAGCTAAAATGGGAGATTCATGGGCAGAGATTTTTTTTTAAGTTTGTGAACTTAAGGAAGTTTGAACAAGTTTATATGATAAAGAGAAAAATCCCACTGAGAAGAGGTTGAAGACTCATGTGATGAAAAAATCAAGACCATACCTGTTCTACTCAAGTTTTTATCTTGAGTTAATATTGGGTTTAGGTATGTTCTATGACACTGAGATAAGGCATACTTCCTAGCAATAAAACCAAAAACTTAACCTGTTGGCGGTCAAGTCTGTTCCAACTCATAGCAGCTGTATAGGGCAGAGTAGAACAGCACCATAGGGTTTAGGGTTTCCAAGGCTGTGATCTTTAAGGAAGCTGACTGCCACATCTTTCTCCCTGAGAGCACCTGGTGGGTTGGAACCACCAGCATTTGGTTAGGAGTACTGAGCCATGAGGGCTAATTTTCCTAGCAATAGAGGGCAACAATAAGAAGGGAGGAGGGAGAGTAAATGGGAAGTGAAAGGAATCTCAAACTGTGGCTTGTGAGAGACAGTTTGTTTCAACAGCCAGCTGGCCATATCAGAAGATTCAAGGGACATTTAAAAGTTAAATGTCTGTTTCTTTTGGAACCTGCTTCAAAGGTGTCATGGATTGAATTGTGTCCCCCAAAAATATGTGTATCAATTTGGCTGGGCCATGGTTCCCAGTATTGTATGGTTGCCCTCCATTTTCTAATTGATATAATTTTCCTATATGTTGTAAATCCTAATCTCTGCCTGTGGTTAATGAGGAAAGATTAGATCTAATGTAAAGGGAGATTCCCTGAGGTGTGTCCTGCACCACCTTTTATCTTACAAGAGATGAAAGGGAAGTGAGCAGAGAATGGGGACCTCATACCAAGAAAGCAGCACTAGGAGCAGAGCATGTCCTTTGGACCTGAGGTTCCTGCACGGAGAAGCTGTCAGTCCAGGGGAAGACTGATGACAAGGATCTTCCTCCAGAGCCGACAGAGAAAGCCTTCCCCTGGAGCTGACACCCTGAATTTGGACTTCTAGCCTAGTAGATTGTGAGAAAATAAATTTCTCTTTGTTAAAGCCATCCACTTGTGGTATTTCTGTTATAGCAGCACTAGATGACTAAGACAACAGGCAGTACCTTTTTTGATGTTAAGAAGAAACTTCCTTTTCCCTATGTTGGGAAGAATATGAAATTTGCCTCCTTATATGTATAAAGGGAAGAAATTAGTAAATGATACAAATAATAAATGGAGATACTGCCTGTACACATGCATTGTCGTCTACAGAGTACTGACATTAGTAGACAGTGCCAATAGAACAGATCCAATAGAACAATAAATTTATAATTATATTCACCTTCATCTATACTGAAAAAGTCCAAATTAAAACAGTAAGAATAATTGTAACCTATCAAATAAGAAGGATTAGAAAAAAGAAAAACCAAACAAAAGAAACTCAAGCTGATGAGGATGTGTGATGCAGCTAATGTACCACTTGAGGATCAAGATGATGTGATAGTTATGAATGTGAATCTCTTAAAAATTTATACCTTTGACACTGTAAGTTCACTTTAAGGAATATTTCTAAGATAGGTAAACATATATTTACAAAGATGTTCGTCCAAGTGTTAAAAATAATATTTTAAAATTTGAACAACTTTATAAAGCAATAAGTGAATTGTTAAACTATGAGAAAATAATGATGGATTATCATACATCAAATATAATGTTCTAAAATGTTTAATGACCTTGGAAATTCTATGACACAATGTTGAGTGGAAAAAACTGTCCATTCATCCATCCATCCAGTTTGACTAATCAGTGCCCATTATATATGTAGGTCCATATATATGCAGAAAATACCACTAAAGAAATACACCGAAATGTCATTATGCTATTATCTCCCAAGTTGTGAGACTATGTATATTTTCCACATTTTATATGATAATGCATTCTTCGATAAGCAGAAAAAGAGTTCTTTATTTAAAAATATTTTAAGAAGCAAGTAATTATAATGTGTGAGAGAGTGCTGACGATAGGCAGTTTCTGGTAAGATTTTCCCCGACATTTTTTTATCGTCTTCTATGAATATACCCTTTATGGTTACAGAGAAATTGATTCCAAATAAGAATATTAGTTGGAACACAAAGGATTTTAGGTAGTTTTGTTTGGTACCAAACTAGACACATGAATGAAATAAGGAAGCCGTAGTCATTATTAATTATCTTTTGAAAGACTGACTCAAACCATGTTATCAAAAGTAAAACAGTGGGATCATCTTTTATGTTTTATGACCTGCATGGAAAACTATAGAGATTAAAGCTATTAAGTGGAGAACCTTACATTATTAATTTTAATACCAGTAATCTTTCTTCTGATTGTCTGTGGCTCTAGTGGGGGAAAGAGGGAGCTCTTTTCAAACTATACTCATTTAGCAGATGGGCCATTAAGTGGATCTCATTGTATATGGGGGCCAAATAAGACTTGTGTGGTGTTAATAAACATGACCCCTAGAAAATTTTGTCTTTTGTTTTGAGGGGGCAGGGGGGAGCTACCCATGTTGCAGTGGCAGCAGGATTGACAGTGATGGATTAGAAAGGTTTTTGGAGTGTTCTTTAGCAACTAGAAGTTAATGTAGAGCTATTTCTGACAAATGTTTCTCATTGTTGCCAAGAAATAAATGTGTCAGTTACGTGAGCTAGTAAGGAGGATATTATTCCTTTGAAATTTGCACTGTTTTTATGTTGTATAAATGTTATCAGACTAGGGGCCAGGAATATGTTCTCCAGTCCTGACCCTAAAATTTAGTCCTGACCCTAACATTTAGTCATTTAAGTTCTCTTGTCCTGAGGTTCCACATTTCTAATGATTATTTTAAGGACTAAATGAAATAACAATTTTCAAAGTGCTCTAATTTATAGAGGTAAATAAATAAGATCAATGTTATTATTAGTCTTAATAATTAACTTCCATTTATGTTTAGGGAAAATAAATTAGTTGCAAATTATATGGACTAGTCAGAAAAAAAAAGTTGTGTAAGAATGTATTATGGTACCTCCCTTTAAAAACAAACATACAAAAAAACAAAACATCTGGTTAGTATGTGGTAAGAATTACTCTTTTTTTACATAAAGAATGTTTTTATAGAAAAAGTGGCTAGGATTATCTTTTCATCAGTAGAAGGTATTTATTGGATACTTATTAATGTTTTGAGAAGGTTAATCTGGCTGTGTTATGATTAATAGATGAGGAGGGGGCAAAGTTGGAACCTTGGAACTGTAGGTAGGAGGTTATTGACATGGTCTATTCGTGAAATAATGAGGATTTGAATGTCCCTAGGTAATTTACCAGGAGAAAGCCAATCAATATATGTTTACTGAAATTCCACTATGTGCAGGGCATTGGACCAATGCTCGTTCTTACCTTTCTGAGTAGGTCTTAAGTAGGACAGAATAGTACAATCTTGGCTCTCTAGCAGCTTTCGGAAGCACATATAAGATGTAGCTGTAACATTTTCTATCCCTCCACTTATGTGGATGAAGGGAAATCATTGGGAACACCATTCAGTATGGTTGGTAGGGAGAGCTTGGGCCTAGGAAAAGAGGCCCACAGGTCAGATAAGATTAGTCAGAAGTGAGTGAAGTCAGCAGAATCAAGGAAACAATCAGAATTAGGTCTCTTGAGGGGAATGAGATTTAGAGAGAAGATGAACTGTGCATCAGGTGAGCATTTAAATCGGGACTAAATCAGAAGTAAGAACCATTTGTCTGTAGTTGAGAATGTGGAGCATAAACTGAGGTGGAGGAGGGTGATCAGGATTGAGGCTACGATGCTGTGAGGCATTAGGGGCTCACTTCTTTTCCCCTACAAGCTGCATCTTGTTGTTGTTAGGTGCTGTCAAGTCGGTTCTGACTCACAGCAACCCTATAGGACCATAGTGGTTCCAAGGAGCAGCTGGTGGATTTGAACTGCTGATCTTTTTGGCTCATAGCTGAACTCTTAACCACTGTGCCACCAGGGCTCCAAGATACATCTTGCAGGACTCTAAGTGGCTTAAAGAAGCCACACACCCAGGTCTGACCACAATTCTTTGTCGGTGTGCACCTTTGTTAAAGTTCACTAAAAAATTAACTTCATTAACTTTTGCTAAATCATTCCCACCTTTCTGCACTCCTGGGTGAGCCTGAAATAGGGAGTCATCTTGGCTTATTGGACATCTGTGATAGCATTCTCACTAAACAGTTATTTAAATGAATACTATAGTATGTTCCAAAACACTGAACTGTGACTGGCATATGAAAGGAGAGATTGCTTATGCTAGCAGAATTCCAAGTATAATGTCCTTCACCTCACTCATGGTGGCTGAAGAAGGGAGGGCTTTTCTTGACTTTTTTTTTCCCTTCATTGGCCTTCAGATGTAACCCTTTTACTCACCCCTGAGCTTCAGGCTTTTTAGAACTTACAGTTGAATCTAGCATCTCTGGAATCCAGTTACTCCTTGCCTAACTTCAAAATATTTCACTCATAACTCTCCATGAAAGAAATTCAGACAACGCAGTTTCTTGTCCTGTATGCTAATTT
Source organism: Trichechus manatus latirostris (assembly GCF_000243295.1). NCBI lineage: Eukaryota > Metazoa > Chordata > Mammalia > Sirenia > Trichechidae > Trichechus > Trichechus manatus. The sequence continues at coordinate 3,824,019 of NW_004444128.1, read as the reverse complement.
ATCCTTTCCTATGGCTTCTTCTTCTTTTTTTTTCCCTAGAAACAGAGATCTGCTAGTTAGTCTTGGAAGCTCTCTTCCCACTTGCTTAGCAGATATCCACTAACCTACAATACTTCCTGCTTTGTCTCTTGCCCCATGACTGATTGCAAACTTGCTGTATACTAACTAATAATACCAAAAGACAAACCAGTTGCTGTTGAGTCGATTCCAACTCATGGTGACTCCATGTATGTCAGAATAGAACTGTGCTCCAAACGGTTTTCAATGGCTGATTTTTCCAAAGTAGATCGCCAGACTTTTTCCCATGGTGCCTCTTTGTGGACTGAAAACACCAAACTTTTGGTTTGCAGGTGAGCACTTAACCATTTGAACCACCCAGGAACTCCACTAATAGCCATTTTATATACATGATACATGTACTCTAGTGACATACCAATGATCTTTTGTAAATAATGAATTCTTTTGTAATTCTTTAACCATTCTTATCTAATTTCCTCTGCCTCTTCTGTCCATAGACTCTCCCAGTTGGATGTACAAAGAAATACCTCATTCCTACTTGTAGGCACAGCCCCCCTGAGTTTCTGTGTCATTTTGATCCTCTCTTCAACAGATATATATTTAGTATCTATTGTGTGTTAGAGTTTTGAAACACATCCAAGGTCCTTGCCTTCATGGAGATTTCATTCTAGTAGGGAAGACATATCAGTAAATTAATAAGATAGCTCCAAGTGTTGATAATGCTATGTACAAACAAGGAAATGTGATAAGAAACTGGGAACTGAGCAGTGATGTAAGGAAAGAAGCTATTTTACACTGGCTCATCAGAAAGACATTATGGCGGAGGAAACATATAAGCTGAGAACTGAGGGATGAGTAGGAGCCAAATATTCAAAGGTCCTATGGCATATATTGAAGGAACTGAAAACAGACCACGGCACCTATTGCATACAGACCATCAGGGGCACGGATGATGTTGGAGAGTTATCTGTTAGTCATGTCATGCATGTCTTGTAGATCATTGAAAGGTACTTGTATTTTATTCTAAATCAAATAGTATCCATTTAAAGGTTCTGAATTTGAGGCATGATGTAATCTGATTTATATTTTTAAAGATGGATTTTAGAAGGCATAAGGTAGAAGCAAGGGGTCCAGTGAAGAGGCTCTGGCAGGTGAGAAATGATGGAGGCATGAATTAGGGGAGTGCCAATGGGGAAGATGTAACCATGAGAACTTTCAGTGTATTCAGATTTGAAATAGGATAAATGCATCAGGTTGTCTGGTTGTGCTTTATGATTAAGTCACTAACCAGGAACCTAGAACCATTATACATTTTGGACTTTTGTATTTCTCCTTCATTTTATTTGATTCTACTTAGATTCCATTCTCTGTTCTCACAGACATGGCCCATCTTCTTTTTCCATTTTCATGATGATTTTATCAAAAGATGCAGATTCTGCCTGCTCCTTTCTTATTAGTTATGACCAGTCACAAAACCCAGTTTCACAGTCTCCCTGTAAAGTAGAAGCTCAGCCCTGTGCCTAGTTCAGTGGTTGTCCAGCTTTGCTCATGCCAGTCTCCTTCTTAAGGACCAGAATACTGCCCCACGCTGGCAGTGCCCAAGTGCCCAGTTGTTTTCTGTCTGCAATGACTGGTTTTGTCAAACCGCTTAGACCACTTTGCCCCTCTACGGGCAACCTCTGCAAATCACCGACTTCTGCTAGCTTCTATTCTGTCCTTATACATGGGATTCATGTAAAGTCTTGTCTTTTTCCCCTTTGCCATATTGTATTAGCTGTAATGAGATGCCTTAGGTAATTCATCAGAAAACATGATAGAAGATTCTCAGAGTGTAGAACACCTGCAAAAGTAGTTACACTTTTTAAAATAAAGAATGTATGTGTGTATATATATATATATATATGCATATATATATATATATACATATATAAAATTATAAAGATTTATGTAGTGAGGTACGTTTCAGAAGTAGCCTGAAAAATTTACTTGGTATAATACTAGAATACATTAAATATTTCTATATGTCAAGCACTGCTATATGTGCTTTATTTATAATGTCACATATTATACTATATCATAGACTACTGTGATAAGGATCATTATTATCCCTATTTTATTGATGAGGAAATTGAGATCTAGAAATGTTAAGTGGTGTCTTAGTTATCTAGTGCTGCTCTAACAGAAATACCACAAGTGGATGGCTTTAACAAAGAGAAGTTTATTGTCTCACAGTCCAGTAGGCTACAAGTCCAAATTCAGGGCATCAGCTCCAGGAGAAAGCTTTCTCTCTCTGTTGGCTCTGGAGGAAGCTCTTTGTGATCTATCAGTCTTCCCTTGATCTGGGAGCATCTTAGCACAGGAACCTCAGGTCCAAAGGACGCGCTCTGCTCCCGGTACTGCTTTCTTGGTGGTATGAGGTTCCCATGTGTCTCTGCTCGCTTCTCTCTTTTATGTCTCAAAGAGATTGGCTTAAGACACTATCCAATCTTGTAAACCTCATCAGTGTAACTGTCACTAATCCATCTTATTAAATCATAATGATTGAGTTTACAACACAAGGAAATCACATCAGATTACAGAATGATACACAATCATACAATACTGGGAATAATGCCCCAGCCAAGTTGACAGATATTTTTGGGGGACACAGTTCAATCCATGACAAGTGGTATTTTCAAGGTTACACATCTGGTTAGTGACAGAGCCATAGTTTAATTCATAGGTCTAACTCTTTGTCCCCTATTACTCAATTCTGTGTTCTTTATGTAAACACCTATGGAAATAATCTATTTCTTTATCATTTTTTTAAACCAATTTCTGCTAAGTAGACCATGGCAATATAATTGGGAGATAATTTACTGGCAGACTAAAAACACTAATTTCCAATAGATGTAAAAAAGGTAGAAATAATGGAGCCCATCAAATCATTCAATTTAAATAAGTTTCTAATGGAAATGGTACGTTTGATTTTACCATTTATATCATAAATGAAAGAGTCAGACAAATCATTGGTTTTTATAATTATCCAAAGACTGATGAAATGGATTTGTGTATGTTTCTATATTAGTTATAAATAAATATGAATAAAACTCACCCATTACCACAGTTAGGGTTGAAAATCTCAAAATAAACTTTGGAAGCCAATTTACTAGTTCTGAAACAAGCCGTATGTTCATGAAGATGTAGGCATTAAATGCCCTACAAATACTTCATTAGTTTTACATTAATCTGCATTCATTTATAGTCTTCCACACTGTAATTGCTTTAGTGGTTTTTTTCTCCTAGTAAATGTAAGCAGTTTCACAGAAAGTTAAAATGTCAGTAAGTGTTATATTTATTGGTTGTTCTTCCTATGAATAAACATCATTTTGTCCATAATTATCAAAACCAATAAGATTGAATAGTAGCAAGACATTCACATATAATATATAAATATCTGTATTAATAGCATAGCTCATGTATTTATCAAAGTTTGGCATTAAATGACTCATTCTAAGCTATGTAAATTTTTAATTGGCTATTAAATCATGATTTTAATTGGTTAATAAGGCAATTTCATGAAATAGAAATTGGGTCATTACTTAAAAATTTTTTATTTAAGCAACGGACAGTTTTGCTTCAGCAAGAACAATAATACAGTGCATGTGTAATTCATGTTTTCTGTTTGGAGCAGAATACAAGATAGTAGAATCCTATTGTATATCTAGAATTGGGTGGTATAGTTAATATTTGTTATGAATTAAAAATATTATATTTAGGTTTTTATTGTATTGATGTTTGGAGAGAACTAGCATAGATACTTTATATAATCTGTATAAAAATCACAAGAAAATATTTCATAATAAGATATGAAAATGAAAATTTGTTTTACATTCTTCAGGTATCTTAACTCAGATTGATTTAAAATACCTATTATTTAAGATCATTTATAACACATTTCCCCATGCATCTGTCAGTCTGTCAGATGTGGTGACTTGTTTGTTGCTGTGATTCTAGAAGCTATACCACTGGTACTTCAAATACCAGCAGGGTCACCTATGGTGGACAGAATTCAGCAGAGCTTCCAGACTGAGACAGACTAGGAAGAAGGACCTGGAGGTCTACTTCTGAAAAAATTGGCCACTGAAAACCTTATGAATAGCAATGGAACATCGTCCTGTATAGTACCGGAAGATGAGCCCCTTACGTTGGAATGCACTCAAAATACAACTAGGGAAGCGCTAGAGTCGACCTTAATGGTATGGATGGAGTCAAGCTTTTGAGACCTTCATTTGCTGATGTGGCATGACTCAAAATGAGAAGAATCAGCTGCAAACATTCACTAATAATCGGAACATGGAAGGTACGAAGTATGAATCTAGGAATTCTGGAAGTTGTAAAAAATGAAATGGAACACATAAAGATCGATACCTTAGGCATTAGTTAGCTGAACTGGACTGGTATTGGCCATTTTGAATCAGACAGTCATATGGTCTACTATGCTAGGAATGACAAATTTCATTGTCTGAAAGAACATTTCAAGATATATCCTGAAGTACAGCACTGTCAGTGATAGAGTAATATCCATAGGAGTAAAAGGAAGGCCAGTTAATACAACTATCATTCAAATTTATGCACCAACCATTAATGCTGAAGATGAGGAAATTGAAGATTTTTACCACCTTCTGCAGTCTGAAATTGATAAAGCATACAATCAAGATGCATTGATAATTACTGGTGATTGAAATGTGAAAGTTGGAAAAAAAGAAGAAGAATCAGTAGTCGGAATATATGATCTTGGTGATAGAAATTACTCAGGAGATCACATGATAGAATTTGGCAAGACCAATGACTTCTTCATTGCAAATACCCTTTTTCAACAACTTAAACAGTGACTATACACGTGGACCTAACTAGATGGAATACACAGGAATGAAATTGACAACATCTGTGGAAAGAGATGATGAAAAAATCTCAGTATCAACAATCAGAACATGGCCAGGGGCTGACTAGGAAACAGACCATCAGTTGCTTATATGCAAGTTCAAGTTGAGGCTGAAGAAAATTACAAGTCCATGAGAGCCAACATACGACCTTGAGTACATCACACCTGAATTTAGAGACCATTTCAAGAATAGATCTGAAACATTGAACACTAATGACCGGAGACCAGATGAGTTTTGGAAGGACATCACACATGAAGAAAGCAAAAGGTCTTTAAAAATACAGGAAAGAAGGAAGAGATGAATGTTAGAAGAGATTCTGAAACTTACTCTTGAATGTCGAGTAGCTGAAGCAAAGGGAAAAAATGATGAAGTAAAAGAGCTGACCAGAGGATTTCAAAGGGTGACTTGAGAAGACCAAATAAAGTATTATAATGAAATTTGAAAAGACCTAGTGTTAGAAAACCAAAAGGGAAGAACATGCTTGGCATTTCTCAGCTGCAAGAAGTGAAGAAAAACATTAAAGCCTCGAGTTGTAATACTGAAGGATTCTATGGGGAAAATATTTAACAACACAGGAAGTATCAAAAGAAGATGGAAGGAATCCACAGAGTCACTGTCCCAAAAAGAACTGGTCGACATTCAACAACTTCAGGAGGTAGCATATGATCAAGAAATGATGGTACTAAAGGAAGAAGTACAGGCTGCATGGAATGGAATGGCAAAAAACAAGGCTCCAGGAATTGACTGAATACCAGTTGAGATATTTCAACAAACGGATGCAGCACTGGACGTGCTCACTTGTCTATGTCAAGAAATTTGGAAGACAGCTTCCTGGCCAACTGACTGGAAGACATCCATGTTTGTGGTCATTCCAAAGAAATGTGATCCAACAGAATGTGGAAATTATCGAACAATATCATTAATATCACACTCAAGTAAAATTCTGCTGAAGACCATTCAAAAGAGGTTGCAGCAGTATGTCGACAGGGAACTGCCAGAAGTTCAAGCCCAATTCAGAATAGGACATGGAACGAGGGATATCACTGCTGATGTTAGATGGATCTTGGCTGAAAGCAGAGAGTATCAGAAGGATGTTTACCTATGTTTTATTGCCTGTGTGAAGGCATTCGACTATGTGGATTATGATAAATTATGGATAACATTGCAAAGAATGGACATTCAAGAACACTTAATTGTGCTCTTGTGGAACTTGTGCATAGACAAAGAGGCAGTCATTTGGACAGAACAAGAGGATACTGTGTGGTTTATAGTAAGGAAGGATGTACATCAGGGTTGTATACTTTCATCATACTTATTGAATCTTTATGCTGAGCGAATAATCTGAGAAGGTGGAATGTGTGAAGAAGAACAAGGTATCAAGATTGGAGAAAGACTCATTAACAACCTGCAATATACAGATGACACAACCTTGCTTGCTGAAAGAGAACAGGAGTTAAAGCACTTACTGATGAAGATCAAAGACTACAGCCTTCAGTATAGATTACACCTCTACATAAAGAAAACAAAAATCCTCACAACTGGACCAATAAGCAACATCATGATAAATGGAGAAAAGACTGAAGTTGTCAAAGACTACATTTTACTTGGATCCACAATCAACACCTATGGAAGTAGCAGTCATTAAATCAAATGACACATTGCATTGGGCAAATCTGCTGCAAAAGACCTCTTTAAAGTGTTGAAAAGAAAAGATGGCACCTTGAAGACTAAGGTGCACCTGACCCAAACCGTGATATTTTCAGTTGCTTCATATGCTTGTGAAAACTGGACAATGAATAAGGGAGAATGAAGAATTGACACCTTTGAATTATGATGTTGGTGATGAATATTGAATATACCATGGACTGCCAGAAGAATGAATGCATCTGTCTTAGAAGAAGTATAGCTAGAATGCTCCTTGGAAGCAAGGATGGCGAGACATCATCTCAGGTACTTTGGACATGTTATCAGGCAGGACCAGTCCCTGGAAAAGAACATCATGTTTGGTAGAGGGTCAATGAAAAAGTGAAAGACCTTCAACGAGATGGATTGACACAGTGGCTGCAACAATGAGCTCAAACATAAGGGTTGTGAGGATGGTGCAGTACCATGCAGTGTTTTGTTGTGTTGTACATAGGGTTGCTATGAGTCAGAACACACTTGGCGGCACCTCACAACACAACAGTAATGAATTTGTGAGCATGAGAATCTTGTTTACCATTTTGCTATCTGGGAACATTTCTTTATCTAAGTAAATATGATTGGGAGTAGGAAACATTTATTAAAAATTTTATTAAAGCCTTAGGATAGGCTATAATTCTTTAATCTCTTTTGAGCTGCAATTTACACCTGAAATAATATCCCTAACTTCTCTAAGTTTTATTTTTCAGTAAATTTGGCTGACTGCTACTGAACTAGTGTCAGTTTGTGGAGTGTACTTTCATCTATAAATGTTTTTCTGTGTAGTGTTAAATGCTCATATAGGTTTGTCCAATTGTATGCTATTCACATTACAAGAAAGTAGTAGGTAATACTGTTCCTCTTGGGATGTTCCTTGGAAAGCATCTAACATGAGTTCCTTGGTTGACCTAAGACACTTCCACTTGCCTATTTCTTTGACTTTAATACTAATTAAAAATTATTTATTCTAGAGAGAAATGAAAAAATTTAGATTACTTTGCCTTCTCCTGTTATTCGGTATGCTGTGAGCCCTTGCTAATCATTGTGTAGTCCATGAAGAAGCAGCACGGGCCTCACTTAGAAATCAATTATACAAGTAGACTTAGGTCCCCAGATTTGCTGAATGAAAAGCTACATTTTAGCAAGATCTCAAGTAGCTTCTATTCACCTCGAAGTTTGAGACACAGTGAGCTAAGAATTAGCCAGTGACAAAGCCAAAAGTGATCATGACTCTTTCCCCAGATGATGACACATCATCAGCACTAAATATATATATTTGTTGATTGACTGACCATAGTCAGAACAAGTGTACTATGCTGACCCTGGGCCTTTCTTTTTGTTTCATCATGGCTATGAGATAGGGGAAGATGACAGTACTTTCCATCTCTTTTGTGTTTTCCTGTCATTGCTATCCTATCACACTGTTCCAAGCAGTCAAAGTCACGTTTGAAATTTTCTCCAGGTGAGTAAGAATAAAATATATTAAAAAAAATTCTGAAGCTGTTTGATCTTCAGGCACACTAAATAACAAGATTATAATATTTTTTTCTTCACTTGATTGCATCTTAATAAATGCTTAGAAAATCGTATTTGATGAAATGTTTTACATTTTATTAGAATGTGATACCATCATACACATTTTACCTTCTGCAATATATGACAATGGATTCCATCAAGCAGTGCCATTGTGTCTAATTATGGCATCCTATTAGAGTCTAAGGAGCCCTGGTGTCACAGTGGTTAAAGGCTTGGCTGCTGACCAAAAGATCAGCAGTCTAAATCCACCAGCTGCTCCTTGGAAACCCTGTGGGGCAGTTGTCCTCTGTCCTAGAGGGTCATTATGAATTGGAATTGACTCGACAGCAATGGGTTTTAGTTTTTAGAGTCTAAACTTCACCTGAAGTCAGTGCATGTTTTTCTTGACTAAGAACTGCATAAGCAAACATAGTGTGATTTGCATTTTCCCCCAGAGAAAAAAAATATTCTGTACTCCATTTCAGTAGAGGTGTTAACTTTATGAAGTGTCTCACAATGTATTGAAACAATGAGTTTTTTTATTGGATTATTGAATATATGTATTTATTTTCTCCTGCCATAGGAGTGAAGTAATTCTTTTGTATCCAACAGAATATTTTTCTTTTCTTAAAAAGAAAAAATCATGCTGTTTGTATTCTGCTAATTTCTTCTTATGCAGGAAGAAATTTACTTTAAAAATAAATGACCCCACGTGTATCAGAGTAGAACTGTGCTCCATAGGGTTTTCAATGACTGATTTTTCAGAAGTAGATCACCAGGCTTCCAAGCTTCCTCTGGGTAGACTCCAACCTCCAATGTCTAGGTTTACATCCAGCCATGGTAATCATTTTCACCACCCAGAGACTCCTTTTTAAATAACAAATATAAGAAACACTGACCCCATATTCTATCATTCTCCAGCCTTAAATCCCCAAAGGTGCCACTTTAAGTCTTTTGACTATTTCTTCTGGTATATACTCCATATTTCCGAATCATGCACAAGCTTCTCACCATCAGTCATTTCCCACTGTCTTCCCAATGAAATTAAATAGTTTTTTATTACTGTACTAAGATTATAATAATGAAATTTCAGAAAATCAGTGATTAAGAGAAGATCCCAAATGTCTCCAGAAAGGAAAAAGTAATCAAACACATAAAATCACTGATAAAACTGTCATCAATAATGCAAGCTGGAGTGATGGTGACCCTGATGTCCTTTTGAAATGCCATGCCGACGTTCCTTTTTATAGGTCATTTTCATTTTGCTAAGCATCATATGAGTCCTTTCTATCTGGAGATTCATTTCTATCTACTGGTAAATTTTATGATTCCTTTGCTATTATTTTTTTTTTTCTATCCTTTTTTTCTAATTTCCATTTCTTAAACTGCTATCAGTTGAAATTTGGGTGTTCTGTTTTATCTTCTAATTATTTAAATTGGGCATAAATTTGAAAATGGAAAAAGTGACATAACTTTTTTCATTTTCAAATATACCCCAAATTTAAATGTTTGAATTAGAATAACCTTACTTTTTGCATAATGAGGTGACTTAGAAGAATTTGAGGGTTTTTGCTTATCTCATTTTTGTGGTATCATTGCTAAAAAATCAGCACTTTTTGAACTGTGTAATTCTCCTGGAAACCTTTCTATAAGATTACTTGTATCATTTTTTCAGCATACCTACTATTTATGGATCATAAACTTGGTGTTGCCCCCCACAAAGTGAAATACGCTTTGGACCTATTGGACATTTGAATGTACCTCCGACATCTGAATGCCTCCTTGCCTATAGGTCAAGAAATCTAATTTCCAATGGTTTCATCTTCTTTATATTTTCAAAAGTTTCATTGTAAATGTTTGGATTTCTAGCAGCAAGTGATTTGGAAATAAATTATATTCTTGTAAGCTATTACAGAACCTAACTGGATAAGGATATATATTAGTTTTTTTGATGCTTATATCCAAGTCTCATATTTCAGATGAAGATTATGACATTTCTGCAAGACTTTGTACACAATTTTTGTAGCCAAGACCAAACAACAGATTTGGTGACTTAAACTTTTAGTTCCAGTGGCCTCCAAAAACTATATATGTTCCATCTGTGGCCTTTTAAAGGCTTTAGGGTATAGATAGATAAACAGGTAGGTAGATAGGTAAATAGATATAAAATAAACTATGTATCTATCACTCAGGACTATCAAAATTTTTAATATTCTGTCACGTTCTACTTGACTTACCAGGCCGTATGGCCAGTCTTTTGACACAGAGAATATCTACTTGTTACTTAGTTTCCTGTTTGTTTCCAGATGGCATCTAAATGATCACCAAATCCTACAATCCTAATGGCCAATTACATTCACATAGTTTGTTGCCATTGTTTACTTGGGAGCTGGCAACCGTCAACTGAAAGGATAAGAGAGGTATAGGCTGAAATTGGTCTGTGATGAAAGAAAGTAGACCAGTCTACAGGGAAAATCAGCAGATCTTGGTCAGCTTGCTTCACAGTAGAGTTCTGAGGTAAAAGGAAGAATCTGCTCCTTCTGATTTTATGCAAGAGTCTGTGGTCCAGATTTTTAGAAATATAATGGGAAAGAGGAGGAAATAGTTTTTTCTAGCACAGCACCCACCTTTGGGCAAGAGACCACACCACTAAATATAGAACTGCCTTTTATTTTGTAACAAGCTCAAATGTCCCTTGGTTTATCTGGTAAGTTAACACAACAAACTCTTAATAGTAATAAGTACACTGGGACTGAAACTGGCATGAGTATTATATTAAGTTAGCATCATTTATTGAGCATGACATTAGGTGACATTGGAGCCCTATCTGGAACCTCTTAACTAGCTGCTATAGAACACAGGCTAATAATAGTTCATAGGTGAACCCTTCCTCCGAGAATTGCCCTTGGCTGATGGGAGCCTCTGGAGTCTATGCCTTTTACTCTAGGACATTCCGTAGTCAGCAACTGATTCAGGTGTTCAAAAGGCTAGCCCTCTTGCCTCTAGAATGGATAATTTTCTTGTCGTGCACATTCCAAAAATCCTTGTAGGTTGAATTTGAACCAGTGGTATGCTGAAGCCTGTTTGCACTGGAGCTAATTGTTAACCTTTCTTCTCAGCTCTGTGTTGACACACAGAAATCATGTGGATAACTTAAAAATTGACCACGGTGGGAGTATTTACACCACAGTAACTGGCAAACAATAAAAATCAGAGCTTTTTTCTTTTTCTCCAAGAAGGAACTTTACCAGCCAATCACTGAACTGAACCCACATCTTTGACTAGCTTTTTTTTTTACCGGCTTGGTCTGCTTAACAGGTTTACCTGAGAGTACTCTCCCAACAACATTTTACATAGTAATTACAATTTCAGGCTCTGCTTTTAAAAACCTAAAGCCAGACTCTTGCCTTTGGGTCCATTTGACTCATAGTGACCCTGTTGGACAGGGTAGAACTACCCCATAGGGTTTCCAAGCTGTCATCTTTACAGAAGCAGACTGACACATCTCTCTTACAGAGCGGCTGGTGGGTGTGAACCCCAGATCTTTTGGTTAACAGCCAAGCTCTTAACCAGTACACACTACCAGGGCTCCTTTATGCTCTAGGGAATCTGATTTAAGGGAAACTCCCAGAAACACCAAATACTATGCTAGGCATTTTGCATAGATTTGTTATGTAAATTCTTACGGTAATCCTATGAGGCAGATAGTACTCTTTCTAGATAAGTGAGCTTTAAATAGCTTGCCAAATATCTCCAAATCACATGTCCTTTAAAATACTGCATACTTTGTCCAAAAGTGAAAGAACATTAAAAAGATCACCTAGTCCATTTCTCTGTCTTTTGGCATGACTTTATGTAAAATAGTCGGAAGAATTGATTATCCTTCCTGTATTAAAAGGATGGTGCTTTTTAATGATGAAAGTAAATCAGTCTAAGCAAAGGTGACAGACATTTAAAGATGCACTGTGGGTGAAATATTGTTCTTTTCTCTGAAAAAGATAATTTTGGTTTTCTGCAGTATCCTAGTCCTTTGTCAAGACTGTCATTGAAGTTTCTGCTTTTTTCTCTTTAATATTACTATAAAGTTCAAATACTGTGATTTATGTCATGGTTGAGAAGAAGAAAAGTATACATCTTCTAGAGAATGACTGTAGTAAAATTAGACATCACCCAAAATATTTCAATCTGATCAGCATTTTGGAGTAAAACCCAGTCTTTCTCAGCCTTTGATGTTAGTGAAAAGAAATAAGGGCATTCTTTGCAGTTCTTATTTAAATTTCATTTTTTAAAACAAGATAAAAGGGATGATAAGGTGGGTAAAGTTGATATAGGTTTTATGCATCTTTATGGAGGAATTTCTATCTAAAAATGAAAAATATATGCACTGCCTTATAAATTTGTTGAACAAAAAAACAATACTTGCAAAATTGTGAAAGTAGTGATGATAAACCATAGCATTTTGTCAATAATTTTTGTTTTGTTTTGTTTTATCAATTACCTTTGGATGTCTTATGATTTCTTATAGGCTATAAATATGCCAAATATGTATCTTATAAACATATTTTTTTAGTTATACAAACAAAATTATAAAGAAAAGTTTTATGTATTTTATGTTTATTTTAATTCCCATTAGGAAAGATGTTGATTAAAAACACTTTTCTAGTAGTGATTGAATCAGATTTCGTGTCTTAAGTCCTTACTGACAATCTAACTTATCCTCTGATTTTTACTTAGATATTGCTAATGTTTTCTGTTAACTTCCTAGCCAGCCAAACCCCAAGTAATTAGTTAGGGGCAGTTTAGCCACAAAGGAATTTAGCACATCTAGTTACCACATCTGGTCTCCAAGAACAAATGATACTTACAACACAACTGGCCAGAATAGTTTTTGCAGTGTGTAATCGCTGGACTTTTCTAGGCACTATTGATGCCTCCAGTTATGAAAATATGACATAGGAAAAGTGGCTGTGTTTTGAAAGTTTATAACATAAGTGTCTCTAATAATTAGATTCTATTGCTTGTATTACCTGCTTTTCCTACCAGAATGTGTATTCTTCAATTGCATGTAATAAGAAAAACCAATATTTTTAAAATGCAATCCTAGTACAGAGTTTTTGTTCTTAAATAATTTTAACAATTACTATTATTAAAAAAGGTTAACAATGTAAGCCTTATAATATAAAAGCTTGTACTTTATTCCTTTACTCCATAAAATCAAATCTTTGGCTGACACTGTTATCACTATTGATTTTTACAGCTTTTTTTAATGGGAGATAGCACGTTGTTTTTCTAACCCCAAAATAAAATGTAGACGTTTAGGTGGTTTGCTGACGGTCACAGCTATTGTGCTGGAGTCAAGATTAGTGTTTCGGTCACGTTGAAAGAAAAAAATATACGTATTTTTTCATATATTCATATATATATATATATGATTGTGAGGATAGTGCAGGACCAGGGCAGTGTTTTGTTCTGTTGTACACAGGGTTGCTATGAGTCAGAACCGGACTCGATGGCACCTAACAACAACAGCAACATGGAAGGCCTGCTGGTGGCTCAGTGTTTAAGCACTCACCTGCTAATCGAAAACTTGGCAATTCTGACCTGCCAGCCTCTCTGTGGGAGAAAGATGTGACTGTTGGCTTCCATAAAGATTTACAGCCTTGGAAACCCTATGGGGTAGTTCTACTTTTTGTTATATGATCACTACGAGTCAGAATCTACTCAGCGGTAATGGGTTGGATTATATATATATTTATTTATTTAAATATGTATAGTTTAAGCATTTTACTTGCCCCAAACCATGTAGAAAGACCATTGTTGTTGTTGTAGTTAGATGCTGCCGAGTTTGTTCTAACTCATAGGAATCTTATGTACAATAGATTGAAACACTGCCCGGTCCTTTGCCATCCTCACAATCATTGCTACGTTTGAGCCCATTGTTGCAGCCACTTTGTCAATCCATCTCGTCAAAGGTCTTCCTCTTTTTCCCTGACCCGCTCCCTTACCAAGCATGACGTCCTGCTCCAAGGACTGGTCCCTCCTTATAGCATGTCCAAAGTATGTTTGAGACGAAGTCTCCCCATCTTTGCTTCCAGAGAGCACTCTGGCTGTGCTTCTTCCAAGACAGATTTGTTCATTCTTCTGGCAGTCCATGGTATATTCAGTATTCTTTGCCAACACCATAATTCAAAGGCAAAGGTATCAGTTCTTCTTTGGTCTTCCTCATTCATTGTCCAGCTTTCGCATGCATATGAGGTGACTAGAGAGACCATTACCAGGAAACACTTCAATTATTTATTTTTTTCTTCATGGTTTGTACTCTCTAATCCAAAATGTATAAGTCACTTGAGTACAAGTTAGCTGATCTTTTTCTGTATTTTGCATGTGCTTACTCATTTTTCTGTCTCTTGATGTTTGTTATTTATTGTCAAATTGCAGATTGCCTTCCAAATTGTTTAACAATTTACACTCTAGTGTCAGTTTCTTGATGTGGTCACTTACGTTGAGTATTGGCTTAAATTTTATGAATTAAACAATAACAACAATAGTTTAATTATTAGGGAGATGGTATATTTGCAAGTTACATTTTCTCCTTTGTAAATGGTATTTTGGTATTTTGCCCCTGGTGATCTACCTTTGAGAGTTCTTACTGCCTGTTTTCAAATCCAAGTTCCCTTACTTACTACCTGTGAGATCTTGGGAAAGTCCTGAATAAAAATAGGAATTGAGATGGTATTAATATCTACCTCAAAGAGTTTCTATGAAATAAATGCATATAAAGTTCATATACCAATCTCTGGTGCATAGTAGTACAATATGGGTCTGGTTTTCTCATCAGCTTCCAGTGTTAAAAAGAAAAACAAAAACCAAACCAGTTGCTGTCAGGTTGATTCCAACTCATGGTATCCTTCTAATGTTCCAAAAAATCAAAGCCAAAACCAAGGCCAGTGCCATCGACTTGACTCTGACTCCAGTGACCCCCTAGGACAGAGTAGAACTGCACCTTAAGGTTTCCAAGACTAAATCTCTATGGAAGTAGACTGTTGTATTGTTCTCTTGCGGAGCACTTGGTGGGTTCAACCTGCCAACCTTTCAGTTCACAGCTGAGCGCTTTAACCACTGGGCAACCAGGGCTCCTTTCCTCTAATGTTAAAACCAAAAGAAAAAAAAAAAACCCACCCCTTTGCCATCTAGTCAGTTCCAACTCATAGTGACCCTATAGGACAGAGTAGAAAGGCCCTATAGGATTCCCAAGGAGTGACTGGTGGATTTAAACTGCCGACCTTTTGGTTAGCAGCTGAGCTCTTAACCGCTGCACCACAAGGGCTCCTTCTAATGTTAGGGACCCCTTTAATACAAGTGCTATTTGACATGATATTTGTCGTGGAGAAGAATAGAGAAAAACATTAAGTTATATTCTCTTGTGAATAGAAGCTGTGGAGGTGAGAGTTCTTTGTTGGGAAAGGGGTAGCATTTTGCCAGTATGTTTTGCCAGTCAACCCTTGATTGTTTTATGATTTCTTGTAGCTTATGAATGTGCCAAAAGTTCGCATAAATCTGTTCACTATATTTTCAGGTAATTTACAGGAAACATAACAGGTGGCACAGTTTTATAGTAGATTACTTGGGGCCGCTGCTCTTAATAGGATGCGGCTAGAAATCAAAACAGCTGGAACCAGTTGCAAGGGGCCATGTGGATTCTTCTTCATTCATTCTTCTATTCTTCATTCACTGAGTAAAGCAGTAGTTGTCAAATTTTAGTGTGCATCAGAATCACCTGTTAGGCTTGTAGAACCAGATTGCTGAGCCCAAATCCTAGAGTTTCTGATCTATAAAAAGCCCTAGGTGGGGCCCAGGAATTTGCATTTCTGACCAGTTGCCTGTGATGTTAATACTGCTAGTCCTGGGACTACACTTTGAGAACTACCAGAGTAGAGTGTTTCAAGCTTCCTCAATTGCTGTGAGCAATGAGGTGAAACCATTAAGCATATTTCCCCTTATAATTAGGGAAGCAATTAGACATCTGTGTGTTTAGAAGCCAAAACATTTAGATATGAATTTTAAAAATATTGTATCATTCATAATTCATATTATTTATATATGTATATACATACAAACACACATATGTATATAAAGTAGCTAAAAGATGCAAAAATAATAAATATAATGACTAATACCCATGAGTTTTTGTTGTTGTTAGGTGCCATCAAGTCAGTTTCGATTCATAGCGACCCTGCGTACAACAGAACGAAACACTACCAGGTCCTGCACCATCCTCACAATCATTGTTATTCTTGAGCCCATTGTTGCAGCCACTGTGTCAGTCCATCTTGTTGAGGGTCTTCCTCTTTTTCACTGGCCCTCTGCTATACCAGCATGATGTCCTTTTCCAGGGACTGATCCCTCCTGATAACATGTCCAAAGTATGTGAGACATAGTCTTTAGGTTTAGGTATTATGCCCACACCATCCTCCAATCTCACAAAAATTTTTCTTCTCTATTAATTTGATTCTTGGACATTTAGTTCTTCTGCTATAGGTAGAGTATTTGAGAATATAAAATACACATACAAAAAAAATCTACTAAGCTGTGAATAAAATAGCTGTCACGAGGCAATAGACCATGCATGTTACTCTGCAGAAAAGGAGGCTAGTTTCATATAGGTTCTAATTTCAAAGGCTATTAATTTAACAGTGAGTCAAAACTTATTTTTTATGCATCCAAGCCTTTTTTTTCCATACTAGCTTAACTTCTGCCTAGGGTTCTATGGATAGGAAGTTAGAAGTGGTGAGTAGAGAAGAGGGTTGTGGAGTTAGGACAGATATGCTAAGAACTGATAGTGAAGGAGGGGCCATAAGCATTAGTTGCCATATTAGCACAGTGGCCTGCAACATTCAGTGAAAGAACAAACTCAGCTTAGCTTGGAAGGAAGTGAAAAGGGATGTTGAATCAAAACTTCGTACAATGATTGAAATCCGTACTGCTGATGACCCTTAGTGGAAAAAATACAAAACAGGTTATATACACTTCAGTGTGTTCCATTTTAGATGGAAATTATATTTAGAAAAAAAAATTATTTTTTTAAAGACCATTCTTAAGATATCAACTTTCAAATATCGGTAAAGTTCATTTAAATAGTACCCTTTATTGTTATACAATATTATATAAAAAAATCAGGGTGCAAACCTTTGTTTGAAGTTTATATCATTGATTGCTTAATAACTTATTTATTTCAAAAATAACTTTTAGGGATCACTAGTTGTGGTCAAATTTTAACTATTAAAACTATAGTCATAGAGGCATCTAAGAAATAACAAGTAGTGGTAGGGATAATATCTGGCATATCCAGAATTATCACAATGTCAATGTATAAGAGTTTCTTAGGCCAATTACATGAGAGGCTAATTACCCACTTAAGTATTTATAAAGTACCCACTTTCCTCAAATAATTTCAAATGCACACATTTTGCAGATGCACATGCTTTAAACTATGCCTAAATCTTCCGGTGAGAATGATCATCGTTACAGTAGATTAGAGTCACATCTGCATTTGTTTTCCTAGGTAGGTTGTATATTGGTCCTAACTTCTTATACATCCTCCATTTCTCATCAGTAGGAAGTGTCTTCACATCTAAATTAGGGAATGGGCTGCTTTTTAGACCTACAAGTAGAAGAAGCTACATTGTAGTGGACAGAACGTTGGCATATTTGCTGAGAGACTGGAATCTGTAGCAGCTTTTTTACTAACTCCAGCAGATTATTTATGTCAGTGCCTTGGATGCTCAGACACCTTTACAAATAACTAGCTTTATTAATGCCACTGTAATGTACAAATTTATGCATTCACTCTATGTGTTACAGAAGTAGAGAAAAGCAAATTTGTGAAATGAAGATGCTGTGTCATGAACTATAGTTACTCACCAAGCTCACTGATATGCTTCCCTTCAACATCCACCTTTAATACCTTGTATGAAATATGGACTCATGCTTCAGGTATGAACTTTCAAGTGTCCATAGAGTTTCAGACATCTCACATATTAAATTGTAGATCACCGGAGTATTCTACACTTAAGTGACCCTTCTCATATATATGTAAGTCATCTGCCTCCCAAAGTTGCAAAGATCAAACTCAGTTGAGTTTGGGTGAGGTTTTAGAAAAGTGCAAGACACTTTATAAATATATATTTATCTTGCAGATAATTTTTTTTCTCTTATAAAGTGGAGCGAGCTGGAATACATGGAAAGCTTTAGGTTTATCATAAAGAGGTTTTACTGTAATGACCAGTCATTAAAACAGTCTACCTTCTGAACAAGCAATGACTGCTGTAGATACCTCTGCAGATGAAATATGTGACTGAGCTTCTGAAATTATGGAGATGGAAATAAAATTGATTTAGTTAAGCACTTTATGCAAAAGCTTTTTATTAATCAGTCTTTAAAAAATCACAAGCAAGAGAAGTGGGAAAAGCTTATATGTCAACCCAGCCTACACTAATGGTTGATATATAAATATGTAGATTTGGATTAAATTTTAAACCCCAAATGAGATTGAAATAGAAAAAAAGCTATGTATTTTAGCAAAATGCTTCTACCTATTATGAGTAAATTTCATCTAAGTCAAGAATAGAAATGGAATTAGACTAAGTGCACAGTATAGCTATGCAAATAATTAGGATCACAAAAAGTCTATTTAGTAAGCAGGCTTTGCAATCACACATTTTGCCTGTTTGCATTTATTCACGTTACCTGCTTCATTTCCTGGCTAAACCCCAATGCACAGTATTGGTGCCCACTTTTAACAGAAATTCAAGCATCTTCCTGTAGCCAAACTCATGTAATCAACTCTTCATTATCTATGTGTTCATTAATTCTAGGATGATTTCCCTTTGCCTCTGTGCATACCTTTAAAGCCCCTCTCCTTCTGTCAGCTCATATCTGCTTAGGGAATGTGGACTGATTTTAATATTTGCCTAAATAATGTATAATTAACATAACTACTAATCTATAATGCAGTGCATTTTTGGCTGAAAAAGAAAGGTACTTTTAATTGTTAGCATCTTTGCTCCTTGCCCATAGCCTACATTGTTGAGAATTTATTGACTTCTTGAAAATTTTACAGATTTGGAGGCAGATTTTTATATTTCTTTTAGATGCAATGATTAATACTTTCTTTTCCCAGAGCTAGATGTTTTAAGTCCACCCCGATTTATTTTAATCACCAGGAATATGATTATTTTTATAGCTATACAAGAGGAAAGTTTCTACATTCTAGTTGTCTAATTTTCCAATTACCAATTGCTTCATTCATCATTTTCTTCCAGTCTGAGAAGCATCTCTTGCTTATGTTACGGCAAGATCGTCTTTGCAGGTGTGTTTTCTCGCAATTAAGCAAGAAAATAATGCAGTTGATAAATGAATGTTGGATGCTGTGTGGCTGTTGCAGCAATGACTGCTGGAATAGGAGTAAGAATTCCTTGTCTAATGATCTGGAAACAGACAAACATATTTCGTTTTGCAGCACCTTCCCTGAGCCTTTATAGTTCTCAGGAGTTACGTTTTATCCACAGACACTTCAATGATTTTACTTGCAGCTACTTTATGAGTGTTTTCCATTTCAAGAGACTTTCTATATTCAATCAGGCACATACTCCCCCCATATTTTATTTTATTTTTTAATTTTCAGGTGGCTAGGGGAGCAGTGCATAAGGGAGAAGGTAAAGAAGAGAGCTAAAGGTTATCTGACTTATCCCAAGAATCACGGTGAATTTGCTGCAACGTGGAGAGAAACACTGAAATGATTTAGATTTATGTTACAATATGCTGACTCCATAGCCTTAACTAAAACTAAAGCAAATGGCTTAATAAGGACTTTCTTTGATAAAGATTCATACTACAGAATGGAGAAAGCGTGTTAAATTCAGAGTCCAAAAATAGTATTCTCTACTTATTTATGTAGTATAGAAGAAATAATGATTACAAAAATCCTATTAGATATACTGTAACCTTTGTGAATTTGTAAATTTATTTTGCATATTCTGTGTATTTTAACAATAATCATACATTTTCATGGCCATAACAGAGTATCATTTTATTTGAGTGATGAGACAAGTGTTTATTAAGCAATTAATGATCAAGATAGTATTACATAAAAGACAATTGGATTCTGAGAAAATAATGTATGTGGTATGGACAGATTCAAGAGGTTATATTTTGCAGTGTATACTATAAGTATCAATGATTGTCTGTTTTGAAACTGTCTGGCCTTCATTGGTATTCTCTGCCACTTTTCTGGATTGAAAGTCCCCTTAGCACAGTAACATTAAATCATAGAATGAATACAAGCTTTACAGCCAGAAAGACCTGAATTTTTGTCTTACATCAGTAATTTGATAGCAGTATAACCTCATCGAATCACTTAATCCTAACATTCAGTTTCCTCATTTTTAATGAAGAATTATAACTTCCTTGCATGCTTATTGTGTTAAAGTAAAAGTGTATAAAGAACATATGATATGACAGGGTTTGCATTAAAAGTTTCGATTATGATATTTTATTTAGTCTAGAAGAAGTTTAATAAGCTTGCTAGTCAGAGTTGCCAGCAATCAGTCAGCTAACAAATACATGTAGCATGTGATAAAGCAA